>NW_005841958.1:1457592-1478986 GCF_000455745.1 Alligator sinensis | reverse complement strand
GAAGGGACTTTGATCCTGAAAGCTTGCAGAAAAGGACAATTTTCTTGCCATTTTCCAGTTGGTCTAATAAAAGGTATCATTTTGGAACCAAGAGTTCTTGTTTTTTGTATGTCTTATATGGAACCCATACACTTAGTTCATCCAGAATTTCATAGATTTCATAGATGTTAAGACTGGAAGGGACCTTGAAGATCATCAAGTCCAGCCCCCTGCCACAGGGGCAGAAAGCCAGCTAGGGTCAAAGGATCCCAGCAAGATAAGCTTCCAAAAATAATCAGCCTGGCATAATGTATGTGACAGGAGAACCTCTACAATTATACCACCATAAACATGACTGCCAGCCCTTAAAGCTTAGGGCAAAGCAAGTCAGCCACTTGTGCAGAAAGATATTGTCAGACTGATGCAGGTCTAGTATGATTAGATCTGGTGTGTTATGGCAGTGGTACTCAACTTTTTTTTGGACCGGGACCCATTTGTAACCATTGTTTTTTCTTTTCTTTTTTTTTTTTTTGAAGCTGCTGCAAGTTTTAAAAACAGGCAATCCATAAATACACCTTTGAACAGCACTTTGGCACCTGCTTATATGTTGTACAAACTATGCGTGATAGTAGTCCAAAACCAAGGGCTCCTAATTTACCATTTAGTTCATTGGGCTGCGTCCCACCAGAATCAACAGGATTTCAAGCCGTGGTGATCCCACAGCTCATCGCTGCTCAGTACTTCAGATACACTGCACAAAGGATCCATGTGCTAATTAGTCCCCCACTCATGACTGGAACCAAGTGATCTTGTCACGAGTCCTGGGATCCTTCAAAAATTAATATGCAGTGGTCCAGCTTCACCTCAGGGAGGGCAGGGCTGCACTGATCATATGTGCCAGGCTGAGAGAGGGGGTAATAGGGGGATTCTGAGTGAACTGTTTGGGGCCCCATTTCATGATGTTTGCCAGGCATTTAAGACTGGTGAAGAAAGAAGGGATCACTGGAAATGGCAAAAAAAAAGGCACAGCTCAGCTGTGGGAATGAAAAGGAAGTCAAAATGTATGTAATGTAGTGGGTCACCATGACTTTAAAAAGAGTCGGCATGCTTAATGGGCACTACCACATACCTTATTCAGATGTGCTGCATTCATTTATCCTTGTGGGAGGTTCCCATCAGCATGTTTGCCCAATACAAGCTATGTGTTTTATGGTCATGCTCAGTGTTGGCTACATTTAATCAACTTCATAGTTGGTTTGCATTATTGAGCCCATGCTGCTTTTGGCAGCATTTGAATAACAGACAATGGTTTGAATGAGGTTTCTTTGTATGTGATAATAAGACATGGGGCTTTTTTCCCCATGCAAATTGGAAGGGAAAACCTTGTCTTTCATCCATTTTATCTAATACCAAGTTGAATAAAAAGCAGTGGAGAAGTTTCTGCCCCATATGATCCAAACTAGAAACTAGGGGCCCCCTCTCCTCCAGAGCACCACCCCCTCTAGCCTGTGATCTCCCTCTTGGCCCACATATTTCCCTCTCTTGGCTGTGAGTTTTAAGCTAATGTGAGTATAGTACATAAAAAATACATCAAAAGGAAACTAGACATTAGAATGTTTGGGATTTTCAGTTATTTGGGGGAAAATTGAGATGTTAAACTGTTTTCCCTATTCACGAAAGGAAAAGTTTTTGATATCTCAAACATTTTCCTTGGTTGTGAAAACAATTTTATGCCTAGTTCTACCCTTGGCCCTTGGGACAGGGAACCCTCACCCTGTTCCTGAGAGAATGGCGGACAAGCAGGGCCTGGGATGACCCTTTAGGAGTAGAGTCATTGCAGCTCAGAGGGGAGAAAAGGCAAACAAAAGCAGTATAGGGAGAAGAGACAGGGTTTCTACAATCACCCACAGCTCTGCGACAGGTGCACCGAAACCAAGCAGAGCACAACAGCCCAATGAGAAAACCCTGGGTGTGTGTTGTGTGATCGGACAGACTGGCCAGAAGGAAAGGGGCTTCATCGGTATAAGAGAGTCACCAGCAGGCTAGTAGCCCTAGCTGAGGAAGGGAGAGGACCTCCCAGGCATGCTACTGTGGAGTCTAGAGTGATGATAAGCAGAGCCCTGGCATGCAGGCAGAGTAGGGTTGCCAACTCTGACTGAAGCTATTCCAGGAGATTTTTTCTTCCAACATGACGTAATGCCATCAATTGTACTCTCCAACCTGTTCACAATATCAAATCTCCCGGACTGCTTTCAATAGTCACCGGGAGATCGATGCCAATTCCAGTAGACTCCCAGCCAATCCAGGAGGGTTGGCAACCCTAAAGCAGAGAAGCCTCCTTTTTGCTTTAAGTTTTCGCAAGATCTGCTTTACATTTTCAACTTGATCTTTGTTGTCAAATGTCTTCAACTTTTGCTTTAAGTTTTCAACTTGATCTTTGTTTTGTTAATACCCAGATAGGCTATGTCTTTTGTTCCACACTTGTAGAGATAGCAAATACCGAAGGACTGGATTGTGGCTGAAGGCTGGTTAGGAGGCCGCACAGAGGTGCCTGAGAGGCACTTGGGGGTTTAAGCCCTGCAAGGCACCAGTGATCAGAGACGGAGCCAAAGCTAAAAGGGCTAGAGGCCTGAGTGATGGAACTTGAGTCCACAAAGGGCTGAACCCAGGGGCAGGCTGGGAATCCAAGGGTTCAAGCCTGAATTCAGAGACAAAATGAAAAAGGGGGCAGGCCATGACCAAAAGGGCCAAGGCCTGAACCCCTGAGGCAGAGCAAGGTAGGCTGGGACAGAGCAAGCAGACCTAGGCTGAGGTGTCCACAGTTAGAGTAGCCAGTGGACCAAAGTCAAGAGGGCTAAAGCCTATACAGCCAGGTGCTTAGAGCAAAAGTAACACGTGAGACATGGGCCTGGCTACAGGGGAGGACAGAGGCCATGAACACAGCCCATAAGGTGACTGGTGCCCCAAGTCACTGATGAGGCCAAGGGGACCACCATTTCAGTGCCCAAGGGGCAAGCCCAGGACTGGCTGGGCATGGGAAGAACCAGCTGGCTGAAGACCTGAAGCACACTTTGGGACCTAGGGACAGTCTCCCCATACCCCATATGTTACATCAAGGCATGCCAGATGAGGAGAAAAAGGCAGGGTACCCCAAGGAGCCAGAGTAGGGCAGGAGCCAAACAGCCACCAGGAGATGTCACGGAGATGCCTGGTCATGCCACATCCCTGTGTCAACCTATTGTGTTGTATCCGGTCCTCATACTTATAAAACTTTTCCTCTACTTATCCCAAAGTCCAATGTATTCAGCAATCCAAGGTAAAACAGTTTTCAATGGAAACCACCGTGCAGCTTTCAAAATGGCTAGTGAATATAGTTAATAACTGTAGAGATATAATGACATGGCCAACCAGCCAAGGCAGCTGTCGCACACAGGGACAGAGTCAGCTTCAGTTGTCACCCCATTGTGGGTGCAATGGCTGCACAGGTTTTTTCTGCCCCTCTCCCCAGTCAGCATCTGGGGTGGCTGCCCCTGTTGTCCTGCCCTAGCTACGTCACTGATTAACTGCCACATCTTACTTCGGAGTATTTCCAGATACTTAGCTAAGCTGGCCTGCTCTGCTTTCTGTGTGTGCATGGACAAATAGAAAATTCAACTAAATCCATGCCTCCTTCCCTCTATTTTTTTCCTGTTTCTCTGAACTTCGAGATTCAAAGGCTGTAATTAGGGCTGCTTGGAAAGTAAAATATTTAGTCCATGAGAAATTCCAACATTAACTTAATTCGGTTTTATTCTGAATCAGAAAGTAAAGCAAACATTTCCTATTACATTAAAAAACAATTTTGAACCAACAAAATATTTTGATTCCATCAAAGCATTTACCATTAAATATTTAACATAATAGTCGTTGTTTTATAAAAAAGCAATGTCAAAACTTAGAAAAGAAAAAATAATGCTTTTCAAAAAAATGAAAGAAGAAAATTCTTCTGTCAATAAAAAACAAAATAAAAATCAACAGCTTCCCACAAAACATACCAATTTTGATCAAACTATTTTCTGACAGAAAATTGTTCCGTCAAAAACTTTCTTCACCAGCCCTCTGCTGGATAAACATATAGGTTATATGAGCACAGAAGCAAATGTCAGTTTGTAATAGTTTCATTAGTTAACCATCTTGCCATAAATATAGAGATCTTTGACTAAGCCCAGGAATTGTTTTTTTTAATTTAGTATATACACATTTATCATCTGATTAAAAACATTATTTATCTTTATATAAAAACATATATCTCCTAACAAGCCCGGACATTTATAAATAACATATGATACTACAGCTGACTACTAAATGTCATGATTTAGGATGAAAGAAGAAACCTTTCTGATCATTGTCCTTTAGTGTTTCGAAGCCCATTTTTCATGTTTATTTGCTGTCATTGGTGATAAGTGATTGCCTGGCTGCACTGCATTTCCTCTGCGGTGGTAAGTTGTTTGCAAAAGGAACATAGGACAGGCTGTCACATCAAAGAGTAAGGACTGAAGCCCACCAGGAGGTGAAGCAAGGGTTTATGGTCTTTTGCCCTGAGTTTTGACAGTTAATTAGCTCTCATCCAATTTATGTTTGTGTGACAGCTACTATAGGGTCAACAGAAACAACTTCAAGGTTAGGCCAGCGCAAAGGATGCCAGGCAGGGAAACGTGTGGGAGGAGCTACAGGAAGCTAAATGTGGCCTGGTTTTTTACCCCTCAATCAGGATTGATGGACTCTTATTTTTGTGGCTGAATGGAGGGAATGTTCAGGACTTCTTTATAATAGGCTCAGACCGCAGGGATTTGACAAAATGGTTACTAAATTTAAAATTAAATATAACTGCATCCATTGGGACATACTATTCCCTTCATCACTTACAAGTCACTTGCTGGCACCAAAGAAGAGGAGAGGTTTACTAGCTAGAGGTGGTTTAGGGCTACTTCCAAAAAGGGGATTTTGGTACAGCACCATTGAGCATTGCAATTCTTAGCATTTAAGTGCTGGCCCCCTTGGTCCCCAGAGTGAATCCAGAATCCTGTAAGACACAAATGCTCCCTGTATGGTGCTTTGGGAGGAGTTGGGCACTTCTGAATGGCACCCACACAAACCAGCACCCTGAATAAGGAGCATCCAAGGAGGTAGACAATGCAGGAAGGCCGAGGACAATGTGCATCGCATCACACCCATCTCTAGGATTTAGGAGCCTTCTTCCACTTAAAAGTTTCAGGCCTGAATCCTCTTCTGAAGAAAGCCACCTGCATGAATCATTCTTCTCATGCTGGTGAGAAGAGTCCCCTCCCCGCAGGTTCAGCACTCTTCTCTGGATGAAGTGGCTCAAGCTCAAACACCCCACCTCTCCAGACAAGTTTCTACCCACCAGGCTCCTGAGAAGAGGCATACTCCACCCCTTCTGCTGAAGCTCTGCCATTGTGCAGGGTGGGGAGAAAAAAATCAAGATTAATTGGGGTAAAGAAATGGGGCTTAACTGTGGGCCTGTGTGGTCAGGGCTCTCACCGGGCAGAGAATATTCTGATTTCCAGTCCCAGCTCCAAGGATTGTAACTGTATCTTGCATTAAACAGTCACGGGATAAAACGCAATGCATCTGAAGTAGAGACTGCAACTCTGGACCCTCTACTCCCAGATGTGTACTTGAGGCTAAGCACAAAGCTACTCAGCCTTGTCAAGACTGACATATTCCCAGGCATAAGAAGTGATGAAACGTCAGATGCCCGGGGGAAATTAACACCGAGAACTGAGGCACCCCTCTGTGGCAGCTGAACAGGGACTCACGGTTTTAGATGCAGGCACCTAAATTCTGTCTCCGTTCCATTTTAAGCACTTAAATCCTTTTTAGGAGTTGGCTGTTACGCTTTGCTAACTTGCATTCTCCCAGCCCTACCTTTCAGATCACAAACAGCTCTTTGGAGGCCGTGCCAACATCCCAGATGAAACATTCAAATCAAAAATTTCAAAAGTACCTTGTGAATGCTCTGTAGACTCTGAAGCAACTAAGTCACTTCTGAAAGACAGACCAAAGTCCTAACTCGGTTACTCTGGAAAAACTCATCTTAGATATAAATATTGCTTGCTTGGCTTGGAATGAAGCAGTGCAAGCCGCGTCTCTGAACTGCAGGACCCCCATCAGGAACAGAGCAAAGGGACTTGAGCATTCAGAAGCTTCAGTTGTTGTTGGCATTTAATCCATTTCCTAGGGCTAGAAGAGAGGAAAAAGGACATGAGAGGTCATTTCTATTTTAAAATAACTCTGGGGAGAAACTGAACTAGGTCTTAAGTATAACTTATTTCATGGAAAAGTTGTGTAAAACATGCTTGGAATCATCCCCAAGCATATTTACACAACATCCCCTTTTTCCTCTCATGTCCTTGTGACAAAGGATTTTACCAGGATTTGCAGATTCCCTGGAATCTCACGTGGCCACATTGCAAGCGCTTCTGCTATGACCTCAAACCCTCGACCTCCACACTTCCAGCTGTTTGCCCGCTTGTCTACACTGCCAGAGCAGGATCATGTAATTTCTGAAACAAAGGAAACTAGTTCTGTCATCATTTTTACATTTGCTGTTAAAAAGGGCACTACTGATTTATACCTAGGAACCTACCAAAAATCGCAATTTCACGGATTTTATGGAAATCAAGAAATCTGGCATTGCCCACAGATGTGGGCCACTGCTATTTGTGCCCTGAGACATGCACATCCTATGAACACTATACTGTAAACCTCATACACTTCTCCTATAGGAGTAATTGGTTGAGAAAAGTTCTTGCCCATACAGGACAGTCTTGGAAGATTCAGGACAGATGGTCAGAAGGACTACCAGAGGCAGTGCTAGAAAAGGAAGAGGACACAGACTCCCAGGAAGGTGGAATATGGAAGTTTGTGACCTCTGGCAACAAGCAGAAATTTTCATCTCCACCTGCAGCCCTAGCAACAGAGGAGAAGGAGCACTTTTTGTTGGTGGAAGAGGCCAGGCCAGGCATCCCCAAGGTTGGAAGGATCAAGACCACTCCCACCAAGAAACAGCAATGGGTGGTTGTGGTTGGAAACTCCCTTCTGTGGAGGACAGAGGCATCCATCTGCCAGCCTGATCTGTTGTCTAGGGAGGTCTCCTGTTTGCCCGGAGTCCAGATCCAAGACGTCATGGAAGGACTACCGAGGCTAATCTGGCACTCTGACTACTATCCCATGCTGTTCATCCATATGGACACCATTGATACTGCTAGGGTCAACCCTGAGAAGATCAGAAGAGATTATAGGGCTCTGGGTGCAAAGGTGAAGGGGACAGGGGCTCAAGGTGGTGTTCTCCTCAATCCTTCCAGTCAAGGAGAAGGCCTGGGCAGGAGCAGACGCATCATGCAGATCAATACATGGTTGCACAGATGGTGTTGCCAGCAGGCCTTTGGCTTCAACCATGGGATGTTATTCCAAGAAGGAATACTAAGAAGAGACGAGATCTACCTGACAAGGAGAGGGAAGAGCATCTTCTTAGACAGGCTCACTAACCTAGTGAGGAGGGCTTGAAACTAGGTTTGCCAGAGGATGGAGACCAAAGCCCTGAGGTAAAAGCACAAACAGAAGGAGAAAACAGGAGGCCTTCTCATTTCTTCCTGCGAAAGTAGGGCAATCGACTAATTACCTCAGGTGTCTGTACATGAATGCATAAAGCCTGGGAAATAAGCACAAAGAACTGGAAGTCCTTGCATAAGCACAGAACTATGGTGCAATTGGAATAACAGAGACTTGGTGGACTAGTTGACATGACTGGAGCACTGTCGTGAATGGGTATAAACTTTTTAGGAAGGACAGGCAGGGGAAGGGGAGGGAGGAGTTGCACTGTATGTAAAAAGAGCTGTATGACTGCTCAGAGCTCCAATATGAAACTGGAGACCAGCCTATTAGGCTGCGCACCAGTGCGCCCCCTGCAAGCGCTGGCCAGGGAGCGGGGTCACCAGCAAAAGTGGCCGTGCCACTTCTGGAACTGGCTGCAGGAGTTCCAGAAGCGGTGCGGCCACTTTTTGGTGAGTGAGATTGGCTGCAGGAGATTCCCCCCTCCCAGTCAACAGGATTGGCCACCGGGGAACACCCCCCTCCCCCGCCAGTTGCTGACTGGCATATGCCCCCCCTGACTCAAGAGGCACCAGACACCCATGGATGTAGAAGTGGATGGCAACTTAGGCAGCAGCAACCATGAGATAACTGAGTGATCTGGAAGTTGGGATGGAGTGCACCCTCAGCAAGTTTGTGAATGACACCAACCTGGGAGGAAGAGTAGATACACTGGAGGGTAGGGCTGGGATTCATACAGACCTAGACAAATTGGAGGACTAGACGAAAAGAAATCTCAGGCAGTTTAATAAGGACAAGTGTGGAGTCCTGCACTTAGGACAGAACAATCCCATACACCAGTACAGGCTGGGGACTGGCTGGCTATGCAGCAGCTCTGCAGAAAAGGACCTGGGGGTCACAGTGGACAGTAATCTGAATGTGAGCTAACAGTGTGCCCTTGTTGCCAAGAAGGCTAATGGCATCCTGGGCTGCATTGGTAGGAGCATTGCCAGCAGACCAAAGGAAGTGATTATTTCCCTCTCTTTGACACTAATGAGGCCACAACTGCAGTACTGTGTCCAGTTTTGGGCCCCTGTAACAAGCCCCCACCTGGCTTACCTCAATGCTGCAGCTCAGGTGGCCGGGCTATGAATGGTGCAGCTGGCACTCCACAGCCGGAAGGTCCACTCCTCATTGGTGTGGGGCCCAGAGGCCATGTGTTTAAAATTGGCCTGGAGGCCAGGAGGAGGGAAGGATGCAGCCAGGCACCAGAGACAGAGCTGGACACACTTCCTGACCAGAAGCAACCTGATGCTTCCTCTGCCTGCTGGCAAGCCAGGAGAAGCAGCCCATGAATGCCTCAGCCAGGAGGGAGCTGGGGAAAGCCCAGGCACAGCTGTTACAGCCAGCTGGGAGCCAGTTTCATGCACCAAGAGCAAGTGACCCAGACCAGGCCAGAGGAGCCCATCAGCTCACAGAGGATTGAGGCCCAGGGGCAACACTAACCCTCTCAAGCTCACTCACAGATGGCCTGGCACACCAATAAGCTTGCCCACTGTCGCAGTGGAAAGACCACTCAGCGAATCAAAGGTCAGGTGGGGATGGGAGAGTGCAGCCCAGGTGGCCCTGTGGACACCCAGCAAGGGGGAGCCCTGGAGGGACAGCCCACAAATCCCACACGCCTCCACAGTGCAGCCACACACCCAAAGTGTGCTGATGGGGGACAGCCATGATATTCAGCCCCAAGCAGGCTCAGCAAGGAACCCCATGAGGCCCTGGTACACTTGGCCAACTGAGAAGGACCCACGGAAAAAGGGCCAAGTAGCCCAAAGGCGACAAAGGGTCAGGGGAACAGGCCCTCAATCCCCAGTGCTCAAGATCAAGCAGCCTGGCATAGGGAGCAATGGTGTCCTGCCCACCACTCAGATTGAGCTCTTGTACACATGATGGTGGGGCCATGTACACGTGACAAGAAGTGATGAGAAATAATCATTTATCTAACATAATGGTATCACTGTGTACACGTGCACAATTTTTTTGTGCTAAAATTCATTTTGGCATGGCAACTTAGACCACCTCAGATATATTTTAGTTTGATCGGGGCAAATTGTCCCATTGGGGATAAAAAAGTAATGCATGTGTACATGTCTGGCAGACAGAGAAGGAGGTGGGGACAGTGCATGGGGTACTGGAAGCCCAGGCAGGCTCACAGAAGCTTGGGCTTGGTGGGCTTTCAGCATCCCATGCACCATCTCCGCTGCCTTCTCTAGCTGCCAGCACACCCAGACACTAGGGCTGTGCGAAGCTTTGGTTGCTGATTCAATTCAGAGGAGAATCCGATTCAGTGGCTGAATCTCCGAATCAAATTGGGAAACCAAAAAGAAGTCCAAAATGATTCAAAGCTCTCTGAATCAATTCCAATGAAAAGACTTGGAGAGATTTGGAGATTCAGGCAGTCCCCACTCGCCATCGCAAGGAGCTGGACCCAGACTCTGTGCCAGTAAGTATGGGGTGGGGGGCTAGAAGAAGGGGGAGGGGACCATTGGGGGAGACCCCTACCAGGCTCCATTCTCTGCCTGCTCCTCCAGCCCCCCTGAGCACTCCCTGACCCCCACCCGCTCTCCCAGTCCTGTTAATGGTTGTCTGCCTGGCCCCAGTGTCCTGGCACTTTAAAAAATAAAAAGCCCTGCACTCACCGGCTGCTGCAGTGGCCATCGGGGCCTCTGAGGACTCGTAGCAGAGTCCATCCATGCAGCACAGGGCAGTGGGGAGGGGAGGGGACTGCCTCCCTTCCTGGCATGAGCCTTGCCTTCCCCTGCGGTAGCAGCAGCCCCCAGGGCCACCCACATGGGCTGCTGGCAGGTGGGTGCCACCCAGGGGGCATTGCCATTGCAGAAGGAAGGTCCAGGGTCCCCTGCAGCTGAGAGGCCACCAGCAGCTCACACCCTGGCCACAGGAGAGGTGGACAGTCTCCATGAGGAAAAAAAGGATCAGGCTCACTGCTTCCCACCCCCCACCCCCCCAGAGCAGATCCTGTCTGCAGCTGGGGGACAGAAAGTGAACCGACAGCAGGCCATCGCTGTTCCATCGCAGTGATGGAAGCCCCTAAACTGAAATGGTGGGTCACAATTAAAAATCCACAAATTAAAAACCCACCATTTCAATTTAGGGGAACTAAACCCTCCTCACATGTACAAGCACCCTAGGGGTGTAGTGAAGCACTGCAACAAATTACCCAGAGCGGTTGTGGAGGTTTCTGGAGGTTTTTAAGACCTGGTTAGACAAAAAATTGTGGCTGGAATGATCTAGCTGGGGCTTGTGCTGCTTTGAGCAGGAAGATGAACTAGATGTGACCTCCTGAGGTCCCTTCCAACCCTAATATGCTATGGTTCTCTCTCACAGCACCCTGGGGTGCTGTGGCCCCTTGGTTGAGAATCACTGCATTAGAGTGTGAGAGTATGCTTCTATGAGTTAAACACGTACTTAATTAGCTTTCCTCCTTCTGAAAGAGGAGGCAAAGCAGCAGAGGTTTATATCTGCCATACTTTCCAGCTTTATCTAAAGTAACTTTGGGCAAGCTCGTGTTACCCAGGAACACCCACGGGTGTGCCCGTCCTCGATTGGAAGGGATAGATGAGGCAGGTGACAGTGCTGTGGGGACCTCTCCCCTTAGGGCCTTGACTAGGCAGAGGGCTGCTCACCCAGCCCCTTCTCTGGGTTTGCCCGCCCCAAATGTCTTTCCCCTGTGGGACCCAAGGGCCCAGTGACTCACGCTTCCTCAGGTGGCGGTGGTCAGGGAACAGCTCGATGGGGTCTCCTCTGCTGGAGCGCCTCTCCAGGCCTCTCCTGCGCCAATGGGCTCCTCCCCACCCTGTGCCTCACTCTGGGCACCAAGGGCTCAGCTCCTCTCAGCTGCTGCACCACCGCTGCTGGCTTCTGGGTGCTGGGCCTCATACTGCAGCACTACTATTTCCCCATGCCAATGATGCCTAAGCTGCCCTGCCACAGCTCCCAAGGCTTGGGCTGTGCGCCACCCTGTGCACCGTGGGACCTGGCCGCTTGCCAGGAGATGGGGCCTGAGCCGCCTCACTGCGGCCCCCAAGGCCCTTTTCCCATGCGCTGCCCCATGCACCGTGTGGCCCGCTGGCCCTCCAGGGTTGCAGGCTCGAGCCACTGCTTGCAGCTCCCAAAGCCTGGGCTCCATGCATCAAACCACTCATCATGATGGGCCCAAGTGGTCTCACACTGCTCCCAAGGCCGGGTCTCCGCGCACCGTCCCTGTGAGCCATCAACAGCCCGAGTGGTCTTGCACCACTCCCAGGGTTGCTCCTCCAGTGGCGGCCTCAGGGGCCCTGGGTCTATTGTCCACCTGGGCCTCAGGAGCCTTGGGTCTATTGCCCACTGGGAGAGAGCTCCCCAGCTTTTCTTGGCTCCACTCTTCTTGAATCCCTCGCTGCATCTGCCCAGCGTGCTGAGCATGCTGGGCTTTTATTTACACCGAAGTCTGCTGGACCTGCAAAATGCAGTCTTCAATCAGGTCCAGCAGCTCCTTGCATTCCCCACCCCTCTGGGCAGGGGTGGGGCAAGCCCCTCCCAGCTGTTACCTGATTGGTGGAAATGTTCCACCAATCTGAAGTGTCCTTCTCCAAGCCGGGCTTGCCAGGCAAAAGCAGTCAGCCCGCCACACTCACTACTATCTTATCTGTGAAACAGGTGAAGGAGACCTAGCTCCACAGCACATCAAATTTGGCTCATGAGGGAAACATGGAAACATCACAAACCATTCAGGACCCATCGATTCTGGGTCTGTAGTTCACTATACCATCCCCTCACTGGGTATGATGAAATTTTCTCCTTCCCCCTCCAGAATCCCTTGCCCTTTCCAAAATTTTGGTGAAGAATGCAGTATTCCACATCAGGGCCAAAACTTGTTATTCCCTATAACACTGAAGACTTGGGTCATTGAGCAACCATAAAAAAAAAAAGTTTTTCAGTCAGTCAGACCTGATTTAGACAGATTCAGCATGGAAATAAGATAAAAACCCTTTTAATTCAAGGTCAGCAATCTCCATTTTCTGATTTGTTGGGGGCCTTTATCGTTTCCACCCCATCTTGAATGTTTTGCACAGTAAAACTGGTGCTTAGTGGCTCTTTCCTTTAAATGATATGATTTGTGGCTGCCGCCTTGAGTTTGATGCACAGCTTGGGAGGTTTGCCAGATGCTTGGGGGGAAGCCATCACCTCTGGAAAGACAACAGCAGGTCTGAACAAGCACATCTTACCCCAGGATTTGAGAAGACTTTAAGAAATTGGGTGTGTAAATTAAAGCACTCCATGGCAGTGTTATCATGCAGAATTGGCACATACCCACAGATTCACCTTTGCGTCTCCCTGACCTGTATCACCGTGTAATAATATGCACATTGTACATCATAGCGTTTGTCAGCTAAGAGCGCACCTCAAGTGCTTTACAAACATTAAGCCTCATGTGCTGTGGAGCCAAAAAACCTTGAATCAATAGACAGCAATCCTCCTGTACTAGAATTACATTAGCATGGAGAAAACCCATTGCCGAATCTGCTCCAAGACATGATACATAACCATGCTGTTCAGCATGTAAACCCTGACAGCCACTATAGAGATGCAGAAAAATAGACATAAACCAAAACTGAACATTAACAAGGGAGAAAACCTACAAACTCCTGTCTGCTTTCAAAAATACGAGCAGCTGCTGCTAAGGGATGTCACGCTCTCTTTGCAACGGCATTTAAAACAATATTCACAGGTAGATCAGATGAGAGAAAACAGTGCTCAGACGCCCGCATGGGAGCACAATTGTATTTCAGAGGAATGCTGTCTTTACTAGTACTGTGAAAGGACACATCCCGTCTACAATAGCAGCTGAACAGCTTCAGCTCCAGGTAAGAGGACACCCAGTGTCAACAATGACTCATTTTCTTACTGAAGACACATAACCAGAGTAGAGAGAGTCTGGTATAAAGCAATGCCATGTGGCTTGCTCTTTTAGTTCTCCAGATCTCTTTTGGGGCTGGAATTTTGTTCCTCCCATCTGTTTTATTTTTAGGGAAGAAAGAAACATACAATGAGGAGACTCAGTACCATACAAGGCACAGTAATACTCATCTCCTCCAATAGCAGTTTCATTTGCAAGGGGTGAACAGGGTTGAGGTTTAGACTGGTTGTTGGACCAGCCAATCCAGCATGTGCCTTTGTCCCATTTCCCAAGGGGGCATACTGGCAGCAGAGAGCATGAGTTTTCAAGAGCACAAGCAGGCAAGGCAAAGAGATCTACAGTACACAAATACATCAGGCCTTTAAAGGGTGCTGTTACCCTTAGGAAAGATGTAGGCAGAGCTGTGGATTTAGAAAATGCATTAAAGGAGGTATACACTTCTAAAAGAAGATCAATAATTTCATATCAAACACTTACTCCAATCTGAAACACCACTAAGAGGAACAATCTGACACATGAACCCATCTTTTGTCAAGAAAGCTGTGAATCAGGAATTTTCAGGGAGTCTCTCTCGAGCTCCCTTTCATCCACCGTTTCACACAATGTATTTCAGTTTCTTACTGCACTTGGAAAGCCTCCATTTTCAAGGGAGCAATATCTAAAATGCAGCTGTTTAATAGCTAGAGGCAAGAGACCGTAACCATACACAACTATGAAAGGATGACCTCAAAATGGTAAGTAATGCATGAGATGGATTAGCACGTATTAAAAAAAAAAAAGAAGTTGCCAAGTAAAGCCTTTTAAGTACTTTAAAATTTGCAGCCGGTGTGTCAGAGGGGCTGCTGTGCCAGAGGAGTTTAAACAACAGTGCCAGGTTCCCCTGGTTCATTTGATCTCTGGAGCTTTGCTAGCAGAAAGTGCCCGAGAGAAGCACTGAAACAGTGCATCTTCTGGGCACACCAGCTGCACCCACTTTCTAGGCTATGTCCACCTGCTTAGAGCCCCTCAGAGGCCAAGTGCTTTTTGCTGTTGTGTTCCTGCTACCAGGGGAAGTTCACGCTTTACAAAGTCCTGCCACTTTTTTGCTACATCTCCTGAAGTGGTCTTGGATTCTGGGTTCCTGCAGGGCTAAGACAGCCCCCACAGGCTGCTCCAACTAACAGCTTCCTTTGGGCTGCTCCAGAGCCCAGTATCTCTATAACACTGAGCTCCAAGACAATAGTCCTTCCTGCCCACCCTTACACCAAGGGATAAGGAGGAGGAGGGCATCAACCATATGTAGCTCCCGCATCAAATGGTATTCTGCCTGGTCTGTCATGGCCCATTTCCGTTCTATTGCACTGTGCTCCTGCTTCACTCATTTATGCTCTTGATATAAAAGACCTGCAGCAGAATATTCTCTGTGGGGATACCTTTTCTCTGGAGTGCCCACAGCCCCATTCGAGACAGCCTGAACCCCTCAGCCTTTGAGCATACCATTATGCCTCATCCAGTATCTGCACAGAGAGGGAGGAGGACTTCCACATGGCAAGAAAATGTGGGGCAAGGCAGGACTTTGCATTTGTACAGGTTCTGTCAAATGTCAATCAGTACAAGAGGTGGATGGGACACAGGGAGCAGAAATATCAATGCTGGACTATGTTCTGATGCTTTCAAAAATACTTCCAAAGACCGCCTATAGCTTGGAATTCATACATCTAAATACATAACTGTCTGTACAACATGCCTTATACATTACTGAGTGCTGTAAAGAAAGGGGGGGAAAAAACCCAACAAGCCCACCCACCATAAAAATATTCCAGAAATGTGTCAGAAGTCAAGCCTATCCACCAGAGCCATATTTGATTTAAAGCATTCCTCACCATCATCACATCACCAGTCATGCAAGCTACTTTCTGGGTGAGGCTCAAGCTACCTGCAGAGAATCCAATTCTCTTGTCCTCTTGCAAGACACTAATTGGGAGAAAGGGAACCCATCTTTTCCCTTCCCTCCCTGCATGTTCTGTTCTTCTAGCAATGCTACTCTGCATGGCACCAACTATGAGTAAATTAAAATAAACGAGAAATGAAGAACACTACCCCAGCCTTTGTCCTACTCTCCTCAGCTACTGACAGACTCCATAATCCGCATAGTTCTGAGCTTCAAGACCCCGCTCCTCTAATCCGCATCTGCACCAAGAACTGATGCAAGTAGTGACTGTGCAAAGAAACATTTACTAAGGCCTTGATCAGGGCTGAGCTTCTTATTGGGATTGCATCTCAGTTTGTTGCTGATACCTCAACATATGGCTGTCAGTCATGACTACAGCCAACACCTGCTAGAATTCATTTCCAATAGAAAATACCCTTTTCACATCGAGTTTCTTTCCTCGGGGAAAACTGCAATTTCTCAACAACAACAAAAAAATGGCCATTAGGAAAATCAAAATAATGGCAACCAGACATTAACTGATAAGTGCCTTCCAGACAAACAGTGAGGAAGATGAAAAATTTCATCTGATTTCCAAAAATCCGAAATTCCTTCCCAATATAAAGAAGTGTTTGACTTTCCATAGAATCCTAGAGTAATATGAGATTTGGGAGGTCATCTAATCCAGCCCTCTGCATCTGGGCCGGATTTGCTATATCTAAACTACCCCAGACATATCCAGCCTATTCTTGAAAACCTCCAATGAAGGATATTCTACAACTTCCTTATACATAAAGTAACCTTCCTTTTTTTCTTCTACCATTTACTCCTTATTCCTTTTCCTAGCTTGGGAGAAAAAATGTCATATTTTAAAGTTATTTTACAGAAAGGGATATTAATTTCTAGTCACGCTCTAGTCTGCTGCCACTGTTTCTCCCACCTGAAAAGCCTCCAACACAATACAGAGATCAGCTTGATCCTGGTAGGTATATACCTCCAATTTGCACTCCAGTACCCCATAAAAGTCCCATCAGACAATTCAAACATTTTCCTTCTACTTTGGAGCAACTGGATTGATAGCAATAAAAACAGGAAACACTATTCAGCATATGGTGTAATTCTTCTATTCATAGTTTCCAGTAGTAGCCTTGCAAATACTAAAGAAAGCAATGTCTCTGTCCTGAAGAGTTTACAGACCAAAGGACAAGCAAAGAGAAACATTGGAAAAACCACATAAAAACAAAGTGGCTGAAGCAATAATTGGCCAGGATAATACAAGGGTCAAGTAACTCAAATCATGTTATATGTGGACAACATTCACAAGTTACATCTAAGTCTTTGCAATCTCTCTGTAGTCAGTAATCATCCAATTTTCTTACAGGTGTCATAGTTTTTAGGAAGAACTTGAATGCGGAGAGAATAATTTAAAGCTCTTCATAAGCCCATCATCACATCCTGACTTTCAAAGGGACTAACTCACATGGCAGCCAAAACATGATATATTCTCTACACTGTTAGAATCCCAGGCATCTTCTGAGCAATTGTTGCCAGATGTACAAGTCTGAAGCCCTACCCCATCAAAAGAGTGTTAACCTCCTGCTCACATCTTTTCCTGTCACACACCCAAAGAAGTGGAAAGGTACAAGGTCTCCAACTGAAAAATTAATAAGAAATAAAAGATCTATAGCAGGGAGCTTTCTAAAGAAGGCTGCATGCCAAAGATGCAACTACTGCGCGCGCGCACACACACACACACACACACACACACACACACACACACATACACCTTTTGACTGTCTAGTAGCATTCTCCTCATTGTGCTAGTATTTAGAAAGTAAAGGGCAGCTGCAAATAGCAGACTGGTTACTATGGAGTCTCAGAGTTGGAGGATAAGCTTAAAATTCTGTGTAATCCAAGAGCTGGGAGGCATTTGCAATCACAGGTTTTTATCACTCATACAGCAAAACATTTTGATCTCAGATTTTTTTGTTTATGCTTTCAGGCGTGCACACCAGAATCTCAGGAAAGAGTTATCTGATGCTTGAACCCTCAAATATTTTCAAGGAAAGTACCTGCCCTTTCCTCTGGGCTAGGGTACTTACATCTATATAGCCATATCCTTGATTAAACAATCTGCTAACCATGTTCTTCAACTCAGGTGAAGTATCCCTAAGTACAAATATCACATCACCTATTTATCATGGATGGGCTGGCTGAGACCTCCACACTAATGCCACTTATAGCCATATTAGTAGTACAGCAGTAGCACCAAGAGAACCTGTCAGGATTAGGGCCCCATGCTACTGGGCACTATACAGTCCCATAACAAACACAGTTGTTGCTCTCAGAGTATGTCTACAGTGCTTCTTTGGTACTTTGGAGACCACTACTGAGAAGGATGCCCGTCCACCCACTTCTGTTTGCATGTACTACATGTGGAAATAAAGCCGCAAAGCCACTCTGAAGGTGTCCTGCCCTCCCTCTTCTCTCAACTAAGCCATAGAAAGGATTCTCAAGAGCAATGGCAGGGGAGCACCCTCAGGGCAACTTAAGTGCCTCTCTTCTGTGTTTGACATATGCCAAGCTGGAGCCTTCAAATAGGGTGTGCTTCCTACCAGGTTTCTCAGATAGGTTCCTTAAGCAGCATGGACCAGCCCATAGAAACTTATGCACCAAAACAAGGCAGCATCAAGAAGAAGAGATATACCACCACAATCCACCCAGAATATATCAAAGGTTACAGCATAGCTGATGGGGTTGGGCTAGACTGTTTCCATCCTTCCTTCAATCAATAAAGAAACAGCACAAGCTGGGTTTTTAAAACACATACACACACACCCCTCCCTTCCAAGAACTGCTAAAACCACCTCATTATTCACAACCATCACAGTATCTATACCTCAGGCATAAAATCTGCTTTGTACCTAAAGCCAATGTGAGCAGACAAAGCCACCTGCTTATAAGCAAGCAGTTCCCTTTATACTTTAAAGAAGTTGGAAAAACCACAGAAATTACTGCTGCATATTCCCAAGCCCTTCCAAATCAGATCATGCCAGAGCAACACATGGCATGTCCTGCAAAGAAAAAAAATGGAAGAATAGGATAAGTGCAGTTTCAGAAATAGGCAAGAGAGAAGGGATGATGAGAGCCTATTAATACCCAGGGAGCAGTAACAATAAGAAAAGAGGAGGAATCCTTCAGGGTAATTACAAGGGATAAGACAATGAGTAATGTCCTCAAATCAGCCAAGGAAAAACCAAGATCAATTTGAAGGGGACGTTCTTACTATAGATTGAATTACGAAGGAATAATTTACCAGGAATGTGGAGGTACCATTACTAGAGATGCCCAAAAGAAAATGAAATATAGTCTTTATGGAAATACATAAAGGAACTCTTTCTGCACCTAGCAGATTCAATGGAGCTTTATCTAAAAGCAAAAAGAAAAGAACAATGTCTCATTCATTTTTATGTACTATCAAAACAAACAACAAAATCCCACTGAATTGATGCAATCTTTGGGCCCCAAACCCACAGCGCTGCTCACATGAGTAATGATTTGCAAGACCTGGCCTTTGCTGTGGGTATGAATGCCTAGGCTGGGCATTTTAGGTCCTGACCCTACAATCTGCTGAGAGTTTAACGATCCTCAGCACCTCCTAGGAACCAATTAGTACCTTGTAGATTCTAGCCCCAGAAAAGGTTCAAAAGTCCATATTCCTGTAGCCAATGGCACATGTAGCGTGATGTGGCTGGCATCATATCTGGCTGCATTGAAGCCCCAAGCTCAAATGACCAAGTACCCAATTTCAGCTGGGTTAAATGTAGACAGCCTTTAGCACCAGACTTAACGCTATAAAGACACCTTAATTGCTCCTAAAACAGCAGTCAAATCCTCCAATTTCTGAGCATCCTAAGGCCATGTGAAATATGAATATGTCTCCTTAGGAGAACAAGGACAGCATCCCTTGCTAGGTCAAAGAGACCCACTTTGCAATTTTTCTGGGAAAGAAAGATCAATACACAAGCACCATTTTTTAATACACCCAAATGAGAACCACACATTTCTATTTCCTAGAATAAAAGTCAGCTCCTGAACAGCATCAGTTAAGTATCTATTGCTGAGGACAAATCATGTTGTGGAGTGACAGCCAATTCCCCCAACAGTAGCTTGTATTTCAGATAAAATGACCGGCCCAATCCAGCAAGCCCTCTACATGCAGAACTCCCACTGACTTCATCTCAGCCTGACTTCCTCTTACTGCCAATATTTTTGTTACATGCCTCAAAATAAGCCTATCTGTAAAGGAATATTAGGAATGGTTTGTTTTGTTGGGTCAATGCTTAATTGGCCAAAAATGCAGCACAACATGCCCTTTAAAAACTTAGGCAGCAGTGACCATGAGATGACTGAGTTCAGGATCCTGAGGAAAGGAAGGATGGAGAATAGCAGAATAAGGACTCTGGACTTCAGAAAAGCAGACTTCGACTCACTCAGGGAGCTCATGGGCAAGATCCCCTGGGAAGTGAGATTGAGGGGGAGAGGAGTCCAGGAGAGCTGGTTGTACTTTAAGGAAGCCTTACTGAGAGTGCAGGAACAAACCATCCTGAGTAAACTAAACCACAAAAAGCAAGCTTCTAAGAAGTGGAAACTTGGACAAACAGCTAGAGAGGAATAAGAGTATTGCTCGGGCATGCAGGAATGAAGACAAAAGGCCAAAGCACAACTGGAGTTGCAGCTAGCAAGGGGTGTGAAGGGTAATAAGAAGGGTTTCTACAAGTATGTCGGTAGCAAGAAGAGGATCAGGGAAAGTGTGGGTTCCTTACTGACTGGGGGAGGCAGCCTAGTGACAGAGGATGCAGAAAAGGATGAAGTGCTCAATGCCTTTTTCACCTCAGTCTTCACAGGCAAGGTCAGCTCCCAGACTACTGCACTGGGCAGCACAGTTTGGGGAGGAGCTGAGTAGCCAACAGAGGTGAAAGAACAGGTTAGGGACTATTTAGAAAAGCTGGACATATACAAGTCCATGAGGCTGGATGGGATGCACCTGAGGGTGCTCAGGGAGTTGGCTGATGAGATTGCAGAACCACTGGCCATCATCTTTGAAAATGCATGGTGATCAGGAAAGGTCCCAGATGATTGGAAAAGGGAAAACACAGTGCCCATTAAGAAAGGGAAAAAGAAGAATCCAGGGAGCTACAGGCCAGTCAGCCTCACCTCAGTCCCTGAAAAATCATGGAGCAGATTCTCAAGGAATCCATTTCTAAGCACTTGGAGAAGAAGGTGATTAGAAACAGTCAGCATGGATTCACCAGTGGCAAGTCACGCCTGACCAACCTAATTGCTTTCTATGCTGAGATGTATACCTTGATTTTAGCAAAGCTTAAGGAAGTATGGGCTGGATGAATGGACCTTAAGGTGGATAGAAATCTGGCTGTATTATCGGGCCTGGAGTGTAATAATCAATAGCTTGATGTCAAGTTGGCAGCTAGTATCAAGTGAAGTGCCCCAGGGGCTGGTCCTGGGGCAGCTTTGTTCAATGTCTTCATCAATGACCTGGAAGATGGCAAAGAGTGCACCCTCAGCAAGTTTTCAGATGACACCAAGCTGGGGGGAGGAGTAGATCTACTGGAGGGAAGGGCTAGGATTCAGAGTGACCTAGAAAATTGGAGGATTGGGCCAAAAGGAATCTCATGGGGTTCAACAAGGACAAGTGAAAAGTCCTGCACTTAAGACAGAACAATCCCATGCACCGGTACAGGCTGGGGGCTGACTGGCTGGGCAGCAGCTCCGCAGAAAAGGACCTAGGGGTTACAGTGGATAATAAATTGAATATGAGCCAGCAGTTTGCCCTTGTTGCCAAGAAGGCTAACGGCATACTGGGCTGCATTGGTAGGAGTGTTGCCAGTGTCATGACCCAAAAGGCATGATTGTGTGTG
>NW_005841958.1:1449755-1457242 GCF_000455745.1 Alligator sinensis | reverse complement strand
AACCCTTTGCGACGTACCCTCGTGCCCTGCAGGTTCGAGTTTTGTTTTCTTTTCTCTCTGTAACCGCAACTTAATCAAGTTTTCCAGCCTGCACCACTGCCATCTCGGTGTAAGTAAACAATCTTTAAAACTACCGATACGCGTCCGTGCCTAATTCCAGCTCGACGGCCTTCCCTCTCCGCCCCGGCGTGCCCGGGCTGCTGGCCACAGCCCGCGTGCAGTGCAGAAAAGGGCTCGGGTCGCTCCCGGCCCGCACAGCCAGCAAGTCAGGGGAAGTGATTATTCTCCTCTATTCAGCACTGGTGCGGCCACATCTGTAGTACCATGTCCAGTTTTGGGTCCCTCATTACAGAAAGGATGTGGACAAATTGGAGACAGTCCAGCAAAGGGCAACAAAAATGGTTAAGAGACTAGGGCACATGACTTGTGAGGACAGGCTGAGGGAACTGGGCTTATTTAGTCTAGAGAAGAGAAGGATTTAATAGCAGCCTTCAACTACCTGACGGGAGGTTTGAAAGCTAGACTGTTCGCAGTTGTAGCAGATGACAGAACAAGGAGCAATGGTCTCAAGTGGCACCAAGGGAAGTTTAGTTTAGATATTAGGAAGGATTTTCTCACTAGGAGGGTAATAAAACACTGAAACAGGTTACCCAGAGAGGTGGTGTAATCTCCATCCTTGGAGGTTTTTAAGACCCAGTTAGACAAAGTTTTGACTGGGATGATCTAGGTGGGGATGGTCCTGCTTTCCGCAGGGGATTGGAGTAAGTGACTTCCTGAGGTCCCTTCCACCCTCATTTTCTATGAACTCCCAGCCCTGCTGAAGTCCATGGGAGCTTTAGCATTGACGTCAGTAGGGTCAACTCATTCCAGGTTATCAAAGCTGTGTTTCAGTATGCTCATATGAAAACAATAACTACCCTTAGCCATATCAAAGAGCTGTCCACATAATCCAACCACCCCTTGAGGTGCTGATGGACAGATCCTTAACTCTGCCGCCAGTGCTAACCGCTTTACAAAATACAGCTTTTTTCTACTTTCAGCTTGCAAGGTTACTTCACTGCATCATCTCAGATATAGATCTGGACACAAAAATCCATATGCCCTCACTAATGACTTAACATGCTGTTCCTGGGACTCAACGTGATTGCTCTTGCAGAATGTAGCAGCCTACCTGCTCTGTAATCTAGGCCACTGTAAACGCCTCAGCCCTCAGTTCTGAGGCTTCCCCCGATTCCTTACCTGTTTCCAAATTGAAGCCATCAATGGAATAGAATCAGCACCTGAATCTCCATCCATGACCTGCCAAGCAAGCTGCACTTGTACGAGACAATGCAGCTAGCAAAACCTAGAACCACACAGAAGGGTCCAGAGACAAGACATTCTCTGTCCTAACAGTTTGGCCGTGGAATGAACTACCAGAAGTGACAAGGCTAAACTAAAGGCTACCTGCTTTTAAGACTGTGCAAACTTTTGTTTTGCTAAAGATTTCACACCCCAACTGGAAATGTGTCACGTATTAAAATAAAACACTGCAAACAGTCTTCAAAAACCTGAAAAAGTGAGAGGAGGACTCCATGAAGCCCATTATGGGGTTCACTCTGCTTATTTAATTTACCAGTACTTGGGAACCATGTACATATCATGGTGGTAAGTGCTCTACAAAGCCCTAGAATAGATCACCTGCCCTGAGCAGACAATTGAGGGTGTTCAACAGTGGTCTGCTGTGGCTCCAGACAGTTCAATGAAGCATAAGGATTCCCTTTGAACACCCCTTGATGTTTTGGCCACCTCTGCTATTAGGACATATTAGAGAGTCAAAGCTCTTTTGCCAGTGCCCCCAACTGAAAAATGTAAGTGCTGCACAGGTAAGGGAATAGATGCTCCAAGTGCAGAGAGCTGGGATAAACACATATTTACTCCTACAGCTTTCTCTTTTTTTCAGAGCAGGGCAATGCCAGGGTCCATAGTGGTGGGACCCTGGGTGCCAACATTACAACTATGGCAGGATAAGAAGTTATTTTCAAGCTTTGTCTCAGTGCTGCAAACACCAGATTATTTTATTGTCTCACAACATTGTCAAAACCGAGGCTCAGCAAGCTGGGACCTGATTTACAGACCATTTTGTGTTACAAATGCAGTTGAGGTCAAGAACTACAAATAGAGCAGATAATTAGAAGGGAAGTTTGTGCTGCTGAGCAAACAGATCAGGCATGGGAACATTTTCTGCTTAGGGGTGGCTGTTAAATTGCATTGACAAAGCTGAACTAGAATCACTGTTGCATTGGATATGTACCTGCCAAGAGCCTAGAAATTCTTGCTCAGGACTAACTGCTATCAGTATCACAATACTGCTCTACATTTATGTGAAAGCATCCTTATGAATTGTTTATGCAGTGCAGTTGTTAAGCAGCGTGCTTTACAGACAAGAAAGATGACAAGGGGCTAAATTCTCTATTGGTGTCAACATGCTCTGTTCCATTGACTGTGGAGGACTCTCTCATTTTTACCCGAGAAGTATTTAAAGATAACATCATCAGGGGAAAGACCATGGGTAACATCCTCTATTTGGGCAAATGGACAGATTGCCACTGAAATCAATGGACTCGCCCGATATTTAGCCCCTTATCTTCCTCTATGTTCTGCAAAGCAGAGTGCCATCATGTTTCAAAAGGAGCTAGTGCAACTTTGCAAAACTGTTGCCTTGTATGGAACAAGACTTTATTTGGATGTAGAAATAAAATTAAAATTAAAAAATATAAACCATCAACATGGCAAAGGGTAATCAAAGAGATTTTTGTGCTCAGGTTGGTAAGTTGTCATGACATGTTCACAAATATTGGTTAATTTTTGTATTTTACCTCTCTCTCCAAAGTTGGCACCAAGCTGCCATTGTTAGGGCCCAGTTTCCATACCCGAGGAGATGGTAAACAGACAGTTTTGTATCAAATATTTGAACAAGCAGAGACTAGGCAGTGACATAAGCTTTAGAGGACATGAAATCCCTAGACTACATCTAAGCAGTTGTGCAATGCCATGTCACGGAGAAGAATATCTGCATAAACCCAACTGGTGGTACGATTAACCCTTGAGGCAGGAAAATTAATAGCTTTGGTGAGCTTACTCCTCTATACCTATGGATTGTAGCTTTATCCACATACATCTAACTCTTTTTTAAAATAGTAATAAATTACACTCTCTCAGGGAAGTGAATTTCACAGGTTAAGATTTATACTAAAAAACCAATAAGCCAAAAAAAATTGGTGTAAAATTTGGACCTACCGCCTGATGGCCCAGAGATGAAGACTAGACTGTACAGACACCAGACATATATTTAGGATGACAGCAAACCTCATTAAAAATGGTAGAAAAAAATACAAGCTACAATACGACAATAGGGACAATTACAGAGAACAAAATGCAAAAAAATCTCACGGTTGTATTATGAATGTCCAAAGTTATAACATAAAAAGCCTTATCTGACATTAAATGAAATTTAAACAAATATTCTTCGGTGTTACAATAGCTGGAACAGAACCTATTAGCAAATTTAAATTAATTCTGCTCCAGGCATTATGATACACTATCAGTTACTTCCTCATCCCAGGGGAAATATTTCACTATTGCTGTCAGTCAAATGCTTGAATACTTAGAATTTACCAACTGCATTACATATATTGATTTTTGATGAATGACATCTCTCTCTGGGCCATTATGGTTTTGTTTTCAAACCTTATTTAATTGTTCAACTATTTTTCAGAGGAATAGATGCAAAATGTTTATTCTCCAAAGGCTGTAAACAGAGATCTCAGGTCTCGTTTCTATGACAACCCCACTTGATACAGCGAACCTAGATTATCTCTAATGACAGACATGAAGTTTAAATTGCACATTCTGCACAAACAGTGCACTGTTGACCTTTTATTGAAAAATGGAATACAGTGTGATTAGCATAATGTGCTATATGAAAGGAAAATCATGGAATAATGCAGCATGTACCCTAATCATAACTACAATGCTAATCTTGAACAAACTCTCTGCCAAAACATGAAGCTCTAAAAATTAAGATTTACTGAGATATTTTCAAATCCTGTAAAATATGTAATATAATGACATTAAATAATTCTCAAACAACATATATTTCTGCTTCCCCCCCCTCCCCCCAACACTCTTAGCAGTGGAATATGAATAGATTGAGGTTATATGGAAATATGACCGTTGTGCACAAGAATCACAGCTATGAGAACTATTTCAAAGTCTCCTGAAGGCATACTTTCCTCATGTCACCCATACATTTGCAAGAAGAGCTGCCTGCATTTTTCTGTTCCTTTCTGCCAGGTACTCTCTGCGGAAATATGTTTTTTTTCAACCAAGAGTGAATTTGCATGTATGTTAGTAGCTGTTCAGTCATCTAGGACAGAAAGGTTACAGCAGGCGCCCTTGCTTTGCGAGAGCTGAACTAAAAACTGTGCTGGCTCCCTTTGAGCCAAAAGGCAGCAAGTTTGAGCAGGTTTTGAATTGCCAGCTGAAATGTGTTAACACTCAGATTGAGTGTCTGCAGCAGTTTACAAAATGCGAGTACTTTAGGGGGCCTCGATGCAGCCATGGAGATTCCTATTCGAGCTAATAAAAGTGTCACGTGTACCTTCAGGGGATAGCAAGCTGTTAAGTCTCTCCTTTACTTCACTCTGTAGAATACCTTTCATTTTCTTTCCTTTAACATTAATGAAATAACAGTAAATATTTCTAGCTTCTGAATGGGATTTCAGCTCTGTTGTATTCAGTGTAATCAGTGCAACTGTCTAGAGACTACTGTGCTGAACAATAACAGAGATGAGAAATACCTGCTTGGAGAGTGGGATTGACAGCCCCAGGGACTGGGAGCAGAAAAAGGAGCCTTTCTTCTCTAATCACCAGTCTAAATCTGGCTTAGGACAAGAGTGTGGTGTTGCTAGTGAGAGGTCAGTTCAGTTCCGAATGAGTGTCGAGGGGGGCAGGGGAGGAAAAACAAGCCGTCATTGCGTTATTGCCAGCCTCAGGATGGAAAGGCCGAAAGACGGATTGCCAGCCTCAGGATGGAAAGGCCGAAAGACATCCGTCTTCAACATGCCTTACTTCCGAGACTGGCCTTGCTGTCAGTGAATGATAGCAACAGCTCCCAGCCCAAAATGGAGCCGAAACCGATTGTCAACCGCTGCCTTAGATGGGACAAAGCGATTTGCAACATCACTAAACAACAAGCAAAAAAAATTCCAGGAGGGAAACCAGGTTTCACGGATCCTCCATCACTGCGTTCAGAATGGTTTGAAGCCATTTATAGCAGCAGCTAAATTGCTTTCATTCCCAACTACAGCATCACCCACAGTGACTGGCTGCCTTCTACAGATTAAACTGTAAAGTTGAGGCACCCTGGATATTTGCCCACGTGTTCCTGTGCTGTTTCTATTCTCAGCGCATGTCGAGAATTTCATGCTTCAGGCCCACTACTTCTTCACAGGCATCAGCAGTATTTTTTTTTTTTAATAAATCCCAACAATGAGCTATCTTCCAGTGTAGCAGTCACAGAGGAAAGACTGGCTCAGCTAATGGCATCCTCTTTTCTCCACCCACAGAACTGCCTGGGGGTCTTTAAGAGGAGGCTAGATGAACACCTTGCCAGGGTCGTTTGACCCCAGCACTCTTCCCTGCCATGGCAGGGGGTCGGACCTGATGATCTGCTCAGGTCCCTTCTAACCCTACCAACTATGAAACTATATTTGCAAGAAACACAGCTCCCTGGCTTGAGACCCGAGAGAAGGATTTGTGTACAAGTGGGGTTCAGCCTCCCAGAGCTGCAGCAATTAATGCTGCCATCACTCCCCAGTGCCAAATTTCCAGATCCGCGGGGAGTTCTGCAGTCCAGATGACATGGCCCGACGCACCAGATCATGTCAGTGCAGTCTCTCCTCAGCCATATCTGGCATGTAGGGGCAGATAAGGAAAGCTGGTGCACAGGGTCGTACCGCAGGCAGATCCACTGCATAGGGAGAGACCTCAGGATCCAACCCATGGACCAATGGGGGGCCACTCATTCGGCCCATGGGGCCTGAGAGGCTGAGCACCACTAGCGCAGACAATGCTTCTGTCACTCTTCTATCTATCCACTGCGGTAGTTCTGCTTATTAGTGTCTGTCAATTCCCCAAATCTAATACAGCCAAAAAATGAACTTGGGTGAAGCCACTTTTGGGGTGGACTACATAGCATACACGTTGTTTGACTACCTCACTTCCTGTTAGAATGCTCTCCTCGATGTCGTGGGTTTCCACTAACAGAAGTGTTGTACCAGGGCGGTGTGAGGCCGCTCAGAGCACAATAGTGCTAGTGGATGAACTGGAAGCAGCGTAGCCAGGGGGAAGTGGGCTCTGCTTCTCAGCACCACTCTACCACACCTACACGGCTTCCCAATCAGGAGCTACTGCTCACGGGCACAGCATGTGTCAGCACCGTGAGCATGCTCAGTGCAGCCTGGCTGTTTAGCTCTAAAGAGAAAGGGGGGCCCTGCCACAGGCTGGCATTTCACAAAGGGCACAAACAAATCCAACGGTACAGATTTGCCTCTTAAAACCAAGTTAAATATTGATAACAAAAAATGCAGTAAGTAAACATGTTTGATAAGTCTTTGTGAGCATTTCCCCCTCCCACCAGGACTAGGTACAGACATTCAAAAAGCCCAAGGAGGAATCAATCTAAGTTACGTGGCTTCCTATAAGCAGTATAGTTTAAATCGGTTGCGAACAGTACACACATTTGCCCTGTGGTGGGGAGGGCAAATCTTAGACTAGGTTCCACCATTTTTAAACCAGTCTGTGTGCACCAAACTGCTGGTCTGAGTGTAGACCAGTTGTGTGTGTCGAACTTCTGTTCCTTTACGGGTGCAGACCAGTTTCAGATCACTTCTACTGTTAAAAGTGTAATGCTTGTACTTGGCCCAGCCTAAGGATAAATGACCAAGTGTTGGCATATACATGAAAGGAAATACAAATGGCAAATGCAGTATCATACCCTCACTTCCCTCAGGGAACTACCAGTACCTCCCATGACATTTACCTCTCTCTAGCAGATAGGAAGTAACTGCCTCCTTTTGTCACTACTACTTTTCTTCAAATTTACCTTTTAATGCTTTGAGCTAAGACAGAGATTCAATAATTTTGTTTCTTTCTGTTATTATTTTTCCCACTTCATGTTTGTCTAAGGTCCCTGTCCAAATAAGTCTAGCCACTTGTACAAATATTTCAGAATAAGAAATCCAGAAGTCCCAAAAAATTAAGAAGATACCAACCAGTAGAGTTACTATTCACCTGAACCAGACTGTTGGATAACCCACACAGCTATCCATCCAGCATCCTACAATCCATGGCCTCAAAAGGCTTGAGAAAATTATTTCTTGTGCCCATGACAAGGGGCCAAAGGGCATGTCTACACTGCAGGGCGTAAGATACTCCCAAGCGTG
>NW_005841958.1:1420028-1449724 GCF_000455745.1 Alligator sinensis | reverse complement strand
TCCTGCTGACATGCTCCAAACTCTAGTAAAGCTTCCAATTTGGAGTCCAAGTTCCCACAAGTCTCCCATGGGTTCCTCTAAGTGATCATTGAAAGGACACAACACTTGAAGAGCGGGTTCAAGTAAAGGCCTTCTGGGCAGATTGAACAGTCCATCTCAAATTTAAATCACTCAAACACAAAAAAGGACCTCACTGCAATCTTACCCACTATGCTTCTTTCTGACTTCTACACCACTCACAAGATATAAACCCCACTTGAGATATAAACCCTATGAGCCATGACCCCCACCTCTCTATCATCATGAATCTTTTACTTTTACCTTAATGGCCTCTTTCCAGCATATCCAGAAATGCCAAGATGAGGAGGAAGTTCAAATGGGTAATAAAGAGAAACCCAGAAATTGAATGTGCTATTCCTATCTGAGTAAACTGCATCCTTAAAGATATTAGAAACCCATGCTCACTGAACCATCTTCACGTAGCTAAGTAAACACATCTCCTTCTGAAAGCCAGACAGCAGGATCACCACTTGTCTTGAAGTGAATTTTTAGTCCTACAGTCTAGACAAGTGCCCTCTTATTCACTGTGTATTTATTCTTTGAAATGTAACTGATTTTATGAAATGCCAGACAATCAGAGGAGTTTTTCTTGTCAGGTGTGAAAGACTATCGTTCCCAGGAGATAGCAAGGGCCATCACTGCTACCTACACACGTCCAAGTTTTCTGTAAGGTCGACAAAACAATTACAGATCCAATCTGAGCGATAATTTTTCCATTAAAAATTGAGAACCCTTGGCGTAAATAAATTCAGCAGTCAGAATAGGACACATGGTAATATGAGAAAGAAGACTAGGGAAAAGCATTAATAATAGAACCAAAATAAGCACTGATCAGATGTGGGAGCTCACAACAGCCTTGTCCTTGCCTGATGTTAGGGCCTCATCTAGAAGATTCCCAGCATCCAGTTTAAAAATAAAATGTTCTTCGCTCTTTTTCTCGTGAACCTAGCCTTGAAAACCCAATACAATGAAAATCACGAACATCCTGTGGGTTACTGGCCCAAGCGAACTTTTTCTAAGGATAAAAAAACCCCTCAAAATGTGGCAGGACATCATTAGAAAGTTGTCACCAAAACCAAGCACTTAGGGGTGAAAATTCAGGCACCTGACAAACCTATCTTACAAGTATAAAAATAATTAATGTTTTGCTGTTTTATATCTTTATGTATACTTCATCACCAAGGCAAACTCCTTTGTCAATAGATGGCTGCCAACTGATTCCCTCTAAGAATGTTATTTGATAATTGTGAGCTTAAGTGGTAAATTTACCCAGCAGGTGTGGTATTAAATTTACCCACTTAAATTGTGAATATGTATATGACAATGCCTAGAAAGACAGTGAATGGAGGGGTTCTTTTGGAGGGTTCCTATGTATGGAAGTCAGTTTCTGATGGTGAAAGGGCACATAAATAGGTGGAGCGTGATATAAAGAGGATGGAGTTTACCTGGGTTTGGTTGTATATAACATTGGTGTCTTCCATGTGAGGAGACTGGACTTGATGACCTAAGAGGTCTTTTCCATTCCTGTGTCCTATGTTCTTAGGCTAGGGACAGACATTACACATAAACCGGTTTAAGTAACCAGAAACTGGTTAAAACCTGTAACAGAACAGATGTTCAGTGCACATAAACCAGTTTGAAAATGGCTGAAACCAGTTTGAGATAAACCTGGTTGAATATATCAGCCTGTATAAGTCTGAATCAGACTTAACTGACTTAACTGATTTGGGTCAAGCTGCTTTATGCAATGTCTGTCCCAGACCACTTGCTGTTTTAAGTTAAACCAGACTCTCTCAACATCCTAGCATGCTCTCTGGGCTGGGTGGGGCTCTCTGCTCCACAGCAGAGCTGGCTCCTCCCCTCTGCTCCCTGGCTGCAGCTCCAGCAGAGACTTGCAGGCAAAGCACCATCTGTCTGGCTTCCTCCTGCTCTCCCTCTCCCCTTCCCTCACCACTCCCTGCTAAGCAGGGATCCCCTGTCCCCTCTGCCTTACACAGACACCTCAGCATTAGCTAGAAGACCACATGCCGGCTACAATCTGTGCTGTGGCAGACAGCAATATCAGCTTAGGGCTTTTTGGAGCTAATCAACAGCTCAGCTGGTAATGTCCCTCCTTTCCTTCTTTGTTTAAAGAGCCTGAACTAATGGGAGAGACGATTTATTTTCTGATGGGGTGATTAATGCTGATAACAGAGTTGACGAATGCTCTGTTATCAAGGAGGGGGGAACCCCTCCCTAATCCTGCTGGGGCCTGGCCACACCCCCCGCAGCTCAGCCTTATGAAAGGGAAGGGAGGGCTGCTCTAGCACCCCCCGGCTTCTAGCCTGAGCCACTGCAGGCATGTGCCTGCATGTCTGGGATGTCTGTGCAGTTACAAACAGGTTCAGCCTAGCCAGGTTAGACTAACCTGCCAAAATTGAATCAATTCAGGCTTAGGCTTTTTGAATGTCTTTCCCGAGCCTTAAAATATACCAGTTTCAACAGTAGCCTAACAGAAACTAGCCAGACATTCCAGTCAGCTTGCTTGATTACCCACATCATGGGTGAGTTGCTGCAGAGCCTGGGTTCCCAGATCTTGAGCAACCTGTCTAAAGGTCTCGATTCCCAAGGAACAAGTAATTACTCATTTTTCATGCCCATTCAGTGCAAAAAACCCCACAACCTCAGAAAGTTCTCATGGAACTTGAATTGTGGTTTCTAGTCAACTACCAGTATCTGAAATGTAAGGTACCAGTGTACTCTTACCTATCTTGAGCTATGTAAGTAAAATAAACATATAAAATATATAATTGGCTTAATTCTCATTTTTCAAAGTCTAGTAACATTTTCTACATTTGAAGTTTCTAGTTGATTTGATAAAGCAATATAAATGTTAAGTATATTACTGTGGTATTTAAGCAATGTTGGCTCCAGTGACAAGCCTGGTATTATTTTTCATGGTATGAAAGCAGGCCAATTTTTTTTAAAACAAGTCAAATATTTTGCAAGTTATTTTGAATTCTGGATGGAAAAAAGCCCACATACTTACAGAGGAGGTAGTGTGTGTGGGGAGGTGGGAACGGGGGGTGCATACACATACCTGCACACATACATATAAAAACACTCAGCACAACAGTTTCCAAGTCCCTTGTGTTTGGAAAGGATGCCCCCCACCCCACCCCTAGCAAAAAAATCCTGTGAATAGTTAATGCTTGTCCTTGGCTTCCAGTTGTCCATTCTTGGTAAAGAATGTATTAGATGCTCAAGTATATGATCATCAGCATTTCAGAAAAGTGAGAAACAGCTTTTTCTTCCATGAAGAAGATTACTAAACAAAGGGCAAGTAATCTCAAAACTGTAAAAAAAAAAAATGTTCAGCATGTTCATTTTCTGCTGTGTCCCATGTTTCTTTCCTTTACGGAACAGGATTGATTGGATGCAATGGATACATTCTTTACTAGCAGATAAAGCTAACCCCATCCAAAATGGCTAAAAGCCTTTATCCATACTGGATTCCAGATGGCTAGAGAGATTCCTGATGCATTAAAAAGTGGTAGCAGAACTGGGAACGGTACTATTAATCATACAGCCCATGGAAAACAAGCTGGAGCTCTCAAACTGCCAGGCATGATAAGAATGTTAGGAGAAGGTGTCTGTAAACTTCTATTGACCCTTGACCCCAGGCAGGTCAGGAACTCTTTCATTAACTCTAATGCTTTTCATATTAGTGCAGCACATAGAGAAATCCTGCTGACTGCTGGGGGCAAAGAGTTCACAAGATGTGTTGGTCACATCAACAATATGCTGATGATTGTTTCTGACATGACCCAAAGGCTAATGAAGGGTTATTTGTAAAGGGGCTGCTCTCCAGGCTGAGAGGGGTTTGGGATCAAGGTAGAGTAAAGGGGCTGCTCTCCAGGCTGAGAGGGGGTTGGGATCAAGGAAAAAAAACAAGTGGACTAAGTCACCTTGCCTCTGTCATGATGCTGTCATGAACAATTCCCTTGGTGGTATTCACACTGATTGAGACTTAGCGTTCAGTGCCTATGAGGAGTGGGTCTGCTCTTCTCCTGACCCTCAGCTCCATGGAACGTGGCCCCTATTCTAGGACACTAAGCCACCCCCGCCTCCCCATTCCAGCTCTGCTTCATCCATGAGACGGGAATTTTAGGAGTATAAATCAACCACTAACTCATCTCTGCCACCTGGGTCCTCTCCTTTGCCTCAGTCTGTCAGGCCTCAGTGAAGGAGATAAATGAGGCCCTGTATCAGAAAAGAGAGGGAACTACTGGAAAACAGAAGGAAATACAAAGGAAGGGACTATCTGGCAATTCCACGCAGTAGCCAGCTGGGTCTAATGGCTCTAAACTAGGATCCAATTGCTCTACAAACAGATCCGTGGCAAAGAATTCATCATGGAATCATGCTTGCTTCCTAATCCCCTTGTTAAACAGTCACTAATTTTCACTTGGAAGGAGAAAAAACTCCCAATGCTTGCTCAGCCTTAAGCCTATGCAGGGAAATTTCCAGCAAAATGTGCCCAAAAGGTCATTTAGTCCATTTTTCTTAGAAGAATCATTGTCTTGCACGTTGTGCCTCTCTAGCACTTTTCATGTCCTTTCCTATATTAAGGACACACCATACTCTTTCAGGGTATACTGGACGCTTCTACATGTGCATTTACTGTGCATTAAATTTACTGCGCAGTAAGTTACTGCTCAGTAAGCAGATTTTAGGCCAGTGTCTACATGTGCAGGTATTAAAGCACAGTAACACTGTGTGAGGTCTGACTTGGGACGTCCCAAGTCAGTCTGCACACACAGTATTACTGCACTGTAATACTGTACAGTATTACTGCACTGTAAGGTGTCTACACGTGTGTTACCGCACAGTAACTAAATGGGCATAAGTTTGATACCTGCATGATGCAGGGGTCAAATTTACATCCAAGTCAGTGTAAATCACCATATTTACTGTGCAGTACAGTGCACAGCAAATGTGCATGTATAGATGTGCCCACTGAATAGGTCTCCCTCCCCACCCCCAACTCCTTCCAGCCCAAGATGGTTCTTAGAAAGCCCAATTAGTTTTGTTGATGCTTCCTTTTTGTTCTTCTTTCAAACAGATATCAGCATGGCCATCTCCCTGCTGTCATAGAACCACATACTATTTTAGTAGATATGTATTGCCACAGTCTTGTTACTGCATGAACCATATTCATTAAGCATCTTTAAATTTTAAGGGGTGCTAATTAGTGCCATTTGAGGGGGTAATAATCGATATTGGTTTCCCACAGAAACTGCACAAAAAAAGACTAGCTCGTTTCACATAGAAAACAGCTGTCAGATGGTAATGACGTTAAGAAGACACTACCCAAGCTGATCTGCATTCAAACCCCATGACATTGGAGGTGAAAGGCCATGTAGCCAATTATTACTCCTCTGAGCATTCCAGTCCCCAAACACATGCAGTATATGCATATCCAGCCCTCCCTTTCCTAATTGGCTTCTGCCTACCCTTCTGGAGAAACAGCACTGTATGCAAGAAAAGCATATGGTTAAGCAGGAGAAAAATGATCACAAACAGATCCTGACAAAATGCACATTCCAAGTGTCCTGTGGTAACACGTGCACCATGCAAACTAAAACTGTAACCGAAAGCAAGAGAAAACATTACAATTGGCCAAACTGATACTCTCCAGCATTGAAGGCAACGGGCAGTGGGGAGTATGGGTGGAGTCAAGTATATCAATATATCCAAGACTTGCTGTTCACTATAGTATTGCATTTTCATCAGATTTAGAGTATATACCAGCTTCAGTGAGTATATTAGGTCTACAAAGACTCCAGGTGCAGCCTCACCATTTATAATGGTACAATGCTAGTGCCATTAAAGTTAATGAGTGACCAGTTTACACCAATGGCAGGACGGGCCTTTTGAGAAGATGCAGTATAAAGAAGAACCAAAAAATATACACTGCATCTATCATATCACCCTAGCAGAGCTTCCCTAGCTGAAAAACTGTCATGACTGGCTCCCCATGTGGAATAACCCCGGTTTCTATTTTCCTGGAACCTCAGGAGGCATCAGCCTCTCCGGCACACTTCCTTGGTGAAGACTGTGTCTACTCCCTTTTCCTGGGTACCAAGAAGGACTCTAGCACAGACGCTCCAGGAGCTTAAGCCCATTCCCTCCCAGAGCTCCAGCTCGGCGTTCTCTGGGCTTGCCTTTTCAGAAGTCTGCAGCAGTGGAAGCAAGCAGACATGCAGGCTCTGTAAGAGGATTGCAGCCAGTCATGCTTTATTTTAGCAAGCACTATTTTAGCAAGCACTTTATTTTAGCATTTTTTGGGTTGCAAGGCAAACTACACAACCCCATAACTAGGCCTTTACCTGCTTCAGTTTCCTCACCAGCTTTAACTATTCTTTGGGCTTTAGTCAGAGTTATTGAAAGAGTTCAGGAACCTTCCTCTTCTCTAACACATGGAGTCAGTATCTCTGCTTCTCCCTTTTCTTACCCCCAGCCAGTGACTGCAGTGGTGGCCTTAGGGTTGTTGGGGCCCTGGGCAAAAGAGTCATTTGAGGCTTAATTTTGATGACCTATGAGCAAGTCGGACATTTATTTCAGTTTCACTTTGCCCTAACCATGAAACTGCAATGAAAGTATCTTAATACAATATTGATAATACAAATATTCAGTGTAATTAATTTTTATTTTCATAAAGTGAAGGGCCCCGGGGCAGTCGCCCGGTTTGCCGCCCCTAAGACCACTACTGGTGACTGATTCCTATTGTTCTACTGCTTCCTAATTTTTAGTGCCCTTTGTCATATGACCCCGCCCTAATCAATCTTATCAGGTGATCAAATCCTTTACCAGGTGATCTTGTTACCTGCCCATTTATCAGAACCCATTTTCTAGTTTTAGCTACATTCTTTAGCACTGCTAGGATCTGGCAAGCCTAATCTAATATCAACTAGTCCTAATACTTCACTTACCCAGCCTCAACATGGTTTTGGGACACACACACACACACACACACACACACACACACTCCACTGATCATCTAACTTCTACACCAAGACTGTCCTGGGAAAAGAATTAGCCTCTTAAAATCAGCACAGGATAAAACAGATAAACTGTCACACATGATGTTTCACAGAAACAGTGGAAAAGTATCTCTGATTATCGATAACGTGCTTGTTTATATTTTTAAATATACATTGCATCAAAGAGATTACACTATTTTTGGAAAAGTAATTGTCGCATTTTTTTTTTTTTGCCACTTACAAGATATTGTAATACAACTATTATTAACATAGTAACCACAGGCTGCAGTTGGCCGTTATTTACACGGCAGAGGTATTGTAGGTCAGAAATTAGATATGGATTTTTCTATTTCTTTAAACACCAACTAAATCCACAGAACTTAAAATTTCACCTTGAAAGCTCTTAGATGAGTGTCCATAAATTGACAGAACTTTTTAGCATGGCCCTATGAAACACCATGACTGGAAACCAATAGGAGGAAAAATGTGTATATAGGAGAAATTGCTTATGATTTTTCCTTAGAAAAAAAATTAAATATTTTCAGCTTAGACTCATGAATTATATCGGCTTGGTTAAACCTCTGGCATTACTAATCAGGCAAGTAGCACAAACTGGGGAGTTCATTAGCAAGATCATAGAAGTGTCTTTCTGACAGATCATTTGGCATAGTGATAGGAAGGTCAGAAAATTACATTGCCTAAGGAATGTAAGGTAGGTCTGAAGTAGATCATGACTCAAAAGGAGATATTTCCAGAACGGGTCCAGGCTGAAATTAAGCCCAATGTTCCATATTATTTGGGGAAGAAAGATGAGTGAATATTTCCTCTCAGGCAGGAAAATTAACTTTTCTTAATCAACCTTGGCCTAGTGCCACATGAGGTGTGCAGAACAAATCTTCCTTCACAGTTTATCATTTTGATCTCAGCCCCATCTTGGGCAACCTGCTTTTCAATGGGTAAAACTTTTCAGCTCTCTCGATCAGTCATATGATGCTCTAGGAAGCAAGCATTGCTAATTGGGTCAAATTATGTGTGAAGGGTTTACAATATGGATCACTGCCCTTAGGGGATTAAACAGAGATCACTGAAATAATTTCAGCTAAGGCTTTAAAATAATTTTGAAATCACAGTCCCAGGGGTGACCAGGCAGTTCTGTATCTACTCACCCCCGTTCTACAGTACAAACTGGTAGTAATACGCTATACTGTGCTTTAAAAAATGAAATATGTAGAAAAGGATGGGACCATTTGTATTGTCAATTTTATTGAAAAAGTTTTTCTACTTGGGAAAACTCTGGCAAGCCAAAGCAGCCAGTGTTCAATGAGGTTTTACTTTTTAAGCCAATTTTCCAGCCCAGTTGATGGAAGCATGAAGTAGGTCAAGAAGACTGCCCCCAGTGAGCCACTTGGTACACAACAATGATAACACATACCTCTTCTGCAGCTCACTTTTCACTTTACACAGTAAGCATCACTGCTTCCTTGTGCAAGAATGTAGGCCAGATCCTGAGCTGCTATAAACTGATATAAAGTGGTTTCAGCTAAGTCACAACAATTGATACAAGCTGCATATCTGGTGTTAGGATTTTATGTTTGTGACTTAAGATCAGAAAACTTTCAAGAAAAAAAGAGGGGGTGGGTAAGAGAGGAAAGAAAGACTTTATAAAAATCTATTTTTTGGGTTGCAAGGCAGTACTCAAAAGACACTGGTGAGATGCTAATCCCTCTCACACTGAAGCCAGTTGAAGGTTTTGTGTACTGAATACCTCACTAGGAGTGTGCAAAACAGGCCCTATTTGATTCAGATTCAGCCTGAATCAGGGACAGTGATTTGATTCGTCAATTCGGATCACTGTTCCGGATTCGATTCGGCTGAATCCAAATCTGAAGATTCCATGCTGATTTGGAGAATCAGGGATTTGGTTATTGACACAGCTTTAAATGTTTTTTCTACAAACCGTGAGGTATCAGGCGTGGCTCATGAACACTACGATACTGGGGAGGATGGAGCACCCCACAGAAGCATTTGGTGGGGGGGGGCACGTGCTCAGCAGCAAACCTGGAAGTGAACCAGAAGCACTTCTTGTCCACTTCTAAGTCCACTGGGGAGCACGTTGGGGGGCTCCCCTGCACCCCCCAGCTCAGGAATCGGCCATGGGGGGACCCCAGGTGCCCCCCCAAACCCAGGAGGCCCCCCCCCATGCTCCCCAGTGAACCTGGAAGTGGTCTGGAAGTGCTTCTGGACCACTTCCAGCTCTGCTGCCGATCGCGTGGGGGAGCCCCCCGCATTCCTGTGGAACGCTCCGTCTGTCCCAGCATCGCAGCGTTCACAAGCCGCTTGGTACCCTGAAGTATGTAGAAAAAACATTTAAAGCTGTGTCTATGGCCGAATAGCTGAATCTTTCCAAACTGATTTGGAGGGTTCCGATTCGATTCCATTCAGATTCAGAGATTTGGCCATCGAATCGGACCGAATCTCCGCCAAATCGAATCAGCAACTGAAACTTTACACAGCCCTACTCACTAGCTGCTTATTTCCTTACCAGGTTGGGTCCTATTCAGCCCCTCCCTGCTCTTCCATTTTGAGAACTGCTACGTTTGCAAAACCAATGAAATGATTTTAAAGCCCAGTTCTGCAAGGCACTAAGTGCTTTTAATTGCACTCAGCACTCAGGAGATTAAAATTCAGATGCTGTCAATATCGGACAGCACTTTTGAGGATGCTCCTTCATGATTATCCATTTTCAACCTAAATGCCAGGCAGGGAAAGAAGATCCACTCTATATGAAGAGAAAGAGAGTTTTACAATTAAGGTCTATCATGCAATATCTATCTAGATGGATAAAAGCATACTGGGGAGTTGCATCAAATATTGTTTAGCCACATAAAAACTGCTTTAATATTTAAATGGATCCCACAACTGGGCTCTTTAGATTTGCTAGATTCACTAGGGCTATACAGCTATTAACTCACTACATTTCATCTTCAATTCCTCTTCACAGTAGGAGGAACATAAAAATGAGGGTCATCGCTTGGTCATTACATTACCCCTGGCAGAGAAATGTGCTTTGCACAAATAGGGAAATATTTTAGATGTAGAGTGTTGTAAAGTAGATGTGGCAAAATAAAGCCAGAGTAAAAAAAAATAATGGTATTATAATGGTTACTTTGTAGAATAACATTAAGAGAATATGCAGTGCAGCACTGGTCTCTTTATCAAAGAAACCAGTATATTTCATTGTCATCATTTTAAAAGGTCCATTAGGAAGAGTCTTGAAAACGTTTTGCTCAAGGTCACAGCAAAACCAAATGAGATGAAGCAGTAATTCAGAAACATTAAATTGTTTACAGTTAATAAGTACAATAAATAAAGATACAAACATGGACTTTTCAGTAGATTCTTTTATGACCTCTTATTTCTAAGAAAATTGAATGTCAATCAAAGAAACTGATCATCTCTTTAAGTTTACATTTCATCTAACCCATTTTTAAATTTGGGAGATATGGGACTTCCTGCCATGAATACGGATTAGAACTGCAGGAACAGTTCAGTGACAAACCTGCATGAGCCTGACAGGTTAGACAGGGCTGATCTGAACACAGACAGTGCAAATGATATCAAACTTAGCGGGTCAGAAAATTAGCACTGAAAGAGGAAGTCAAATCTCAGTACCTGGAAGTGGAGGAAAGAGGTGATCCTGAAGTACTCCATGTCAGTGCTGACAGAGAGAAGAACATGGGCAAGGGTGAGAAGGTGACTGTAGATCTCAGCCGAGTAATTTTTTTAAGCCAGTGCAAATTAGCTATGAATGCAAAGAAAATGAAAATGTAATCCTGCTGTCCTAATTAATCATTCCTAGAGATAAGCAGCACAGAAAGCAAGGCCAGACCACCCCTCAGCTTTGGGGTGCTTCAAAGTCTGCATCCGGATCTAAATTTTGTGGCCATCCCTAATGATAACTTATCTTTGTAGACCGGCTTTCGTTCCAAAGATTCTCCAGGCACAAAGGCTCCAGTCTGCTCTGGCTGAAGCCCAGTGAATTCAACTTGGATGCAAAAGGTTGTATATCTAAATCTATTTAATTAGCTAAAATAAAGAGACTATTTTTAGAGGGGCCCACTAAAGTGAGCTGGAAAAAAAAAGGAACACTCTTCTTTGCAGAATAGGGACTTTAATTGCTATGGTCACATGACAGCATCCACAACTGCAAAGTAAAAATCAGAATTGCTTTTCCTAACATTGAGCAAGGAACTTTATTAGAATAAGGATCATCATGTTATCTACACAGCTGCCCTGTACTTATCTCTGTGTTTGGCTGCAGAGCACATATCTTCAGATGTGTCCAGGACCTCTAGACATCTGCAAAAGCAAAGAAGTCAGGGGTATGAAGCACTACTTACTTATTCACTATAATGCAGCTGGGAGTGCAATACATCGTTCTGATTGAAAGTGATCCCTATTTAAGCATGCATGGCTGAAAGCTGTAGTCATAACCCTCCCATTTTGCCTCTCCTCACTTTCCTAAGACTCATAATGAAAGTTTTAAAACCTGAAACAATGTTTACAGGATACAAATTAAATTAGTGTAAAAACTAAATCTCAGAAAAGAAAATGTGGATAAAATATATTCCAGAAGAGTAAAGGGAATTCAGCTGTATTATGTTCAGGTAACTTCTGTGTCTTGCTAAGAACAAGTTTTATTAAGGTCAGCAAAATATTACATTCTATTTACTAGCTGAGAGTGGATACCGGAAAAAGGGTTTTTGCAAGCAGTTGTACTAATATTTTGCACGTGGCTGTGTTAGACTCCTGGTTAAATAAAATTGCACGAGGGTGCCTTGAAAGAAGTGACATACCTCTCTAGTTGTTTAATCTGAGATAGGGACTGAATGCCTGTCCAACAGTCATCATTATACATTAAAAGAAATAGTGTTCCATTAACAGTTAAGTAACGACCTCTTGGTAAGTAAATTGTTATCATAACTGCAGACCGTCCACCTTTGTGTACTGACTTTGAGCAGCTGACAACGGGATCAAGAATATCTAATGCTGGCAGACAAAAAAAAAAAAAGAGAAGACAGCAACCCCCAAAACCTCTTGGATACTTTGAAGGCATTTCCTTTAATATTTTGTAGGGTGTCAGCAAAATATTTCATCACAACAACTTTCTATTCCCACTCATGTTGTAACTACAATGAAGGCTAGATTATATGGTCTATCAGGCATAGCCAGGATTTATGTCACACCAGCCCAGGTAATAGCTGAGACATGACATTATGCTCATCCATCCCACTTTCTTAATAATCCCATTTCTCCACTTGGGGAAATGCTTAGTCGATAAAATGTAATGCTGTTAGTATGGTAAACTCATTTTAAAGTTAAGTGCTTGGGTCTGTCTCTGGACCTTTAGCAACAGGAAGACCTCGTTGTGAGAGCGAACAAAGGTCTGGTTTTCTTTTGTATCTGATTAAAGAGAGGGTAAACGCTGGGTTTAAATGATTTTACTTACTAAAGGCCCAATTTCAATCCCAATGAAATCAATGAGAATCCCTTCACTAGTGGGATTTAGATCAGGCTCCAAAGAAATGGACTTTCTTCATACAAAACTAAAAAGAGCTTCCTTTTTAGAGCCTAATTTTTGTTACGTATATTGGACCTTGCACATATAATACTCTCTTTTTGGACCCACCTTATTTCATTCCACTGCTCTGCTACCTTCTAATCCTTTTATCTGTACTCTTGGTTATCTCATTAGTACGGAAAAACCATGAATGACAAAGTTTAGGAACATAGAAGAACTGTCAGACGGAGTCATGAAAGGACATTCCTGAACTATTAAATCCATTACTTCCAAAATAACAATAAAAGTCACCCATCCACAGCTCTGAGTTCCCTGCCATCAATTCAAAATCATCCACATGGAAATTATTCCATTCAAAAGCATAGTCCTGACAGTCTTTCACCTTTAAAAAATGGTGTTTTGAGTGACTAATTAGAGGTTGGCTGAGTAGTCCCACGCATTAGTACAGTTGGCCAACACTTCCCATTCTATGACTCTGTTTCCAGCTGCTTATGACTTTGCCAGGTTTAAGCATTCAAGCTTAAATTTTCCATGCTGAGTGTCTGTCTCCAGTTGAATTGCTCTGAAAATTTTCAGCCAAAACATTTCATCATTCTGAAGAGTTGGGCTAGGAAGAAATCAGTTTAACTTGCCCTTTTAGGATGTTCTGAAACAGTTTCTTTGAAAAGCACTAATGTCCATGTGTTTAAATTTGAGGGCCTTAAATTTTGGCAAGGGAACATCCTTTATGTTAGGGATATATTATTTTTACCTTGCATGATTCACTCAGATTTGGCCAATTTATAAGCCTTTGAAAGAATAGTTTAAACATGCTCTGTGTAGACTTTTTAGAATTGAACTAACTGAAGAGCCCAGTCTCGATCATGCTCCAGTGCTTCATAGCTTCTATAATGCAACCAAACTGCTCATTTATCAATCCTACAGAGTAGCTGTCAGCCCAGGAATATGAGATAAAGTCGAGCCTCTCCTCCCCTATAAGGGATGCTCTGTGCCTGGTTGGGCCACGCTCTAGGACAGAGTAGAGCCTGTTTCTCCTCTGTTTTCAATGACCTCCTCCCAGGGAAAGGGAGGAGAAGCAAGTCATCTGAGTCAAATGCAGAGGCAAAAACTGCATCAGGCATGAAGGAAAGAGTAAATTGTCCTCTGGCGCCTGAAAAGACTGCAACCAAAGATGAAGAAGAAAAAAATATGACTGCGTGGACAAGGTTCCAGTGTGGGAAACTGTCGGGCACTGTTACGTTTGGCTGGGAGGGAGCTGACATCAGAGGAGTTGGAAGCAGAGGAGGTGGAGAAAGGAAAATGTATTGGACAAGGAACAGGAGCAAGGGGAACCCTGGAAATGTCTTGGCACAGAGACAGGGACAAGGGGATTAGGAAAGGAAAATCCCTCTGCTCTTAGCCAATATCTATGAAACCTACAGCAAATTCCCATACAGTGTGGGCCCGCAGAGAGGATGACAACCTCCTGTTGCCATCAGTTATTCTGTTATCTCCAGTGGCAGAGATCTTTGTTGTGGTACTGAAGTTTCCAAGCTTGTTGAAGCCCCATGTGGGTGGCAATATGACACCGTATGATGGAACTGCTGTTTTTTCAGCTTGCTTTTATAAAGCTTGGAAAAGCCTAACTAAAAAAGTCATTAAAGGTAATTACTAAGGCATCAAAATCAAGTACTCAAAGCTTCAGCAGTGCTCATCCGTACAGCCTTAGTTCAGCACCATTGACTGTACACATTAGGACCCAGCTATTAATTACATACATTTTTCCACAGGACCTCTGTATCACGTAGCGCACAACTTGACCAGCTTATTCAATGAGCAGCTATTCAAAGTTATGTTTCCTCCTGGCTATCCAGTTTATGTCCCTGTGCCTTATTCACTGCATACTATTCCAAGCCCACTCTGGTGCCCACCACTGCAGTACTGTATCCAAGTGCTTTGCAAACATCAGTGAATGTATGTTGTCAATGCTCCTGTGAGATGAGAGAATATTATCTCCATTTTACAGATTGGGAACTGGTGCAAAGAGGGCATCCCAATACCATAGGGGTTGCAACTGCAGCTTGTACTGAGGTATCCACTAAAGCATGGATTCCACCCATTTCCAGAATGGCCTCAGCACCACAAATTTTAGGAGATGCTTGGGACTTGATAATTCAGACACTTAGCATTACATAGTATTTCACAGGTGTGGAGTAAGCTCCCTTTAACATCAGCTGGAACTGTGGGTGCTCAGCATTTCTGCAGGTCAGATCATGAGGCACCATACTGTCCAGCCAGAAAATAAGGAACGTGCATTTAGTGATACCCTTTGAAAAGTCTAATTTAAGTGACTTGACCACCATTACTTAGAAAAATCACTGGCAAGGGCAGGGACAGATTTCAAGGACAGCATTCAATTACCATAACTTAAAGACTGGACTTTCTCTTCCTGTAGTTCCTGCCTCATTCACCTTCCAGCTTCTACAGAAAAATAAAGCAGGGATCCATATAGACAATAGCTTCTGTCAATATATAACCTAATTATCCCCTATTGCTGCTCAATCCGAAGCAATGAATGAAGCAGGAAAATAAATAGTATTCCATGTGATTATGTAACTAAAGGCTGTATCATAATGTATCAAGGAGATTGAAATGAGGTTGCAGGGGCAACCCTAATTCCATCAGTTCCTAGCTTTTGAGAGTTTGATTTTGAAACCTTAAAAAATGATCGCAGGATTGTAGGACACTAGAGCTGGAAAGGACCTCATGAGATCATCATCTAGTCCAGCCCCCTGCTCGAGGCAGGGTCTTTTCTTGCAGTTTGTACGGGTCTTCGTGTACAAAGCAGAACAGATAAGCTAACCAGTGTCCTGTTCCCCTTATAAATCCCCACACCTCCATTCGCTCTGCAATGCATAGACTCCTGATTAAAAAAAGTAAGGCCTGGCTATGGTAGTGTTCATGTCATCAGAAGCAGCTAATATGTTAAGCATATAAGTAAACTTCAAAGCTTAAAAATACACTGTGCTAATACAGTATGTCACAGTATTAGTAACAGGGGTAGTGTTATTTTGGTGCTAGGAGCCTGAATCATGGACCAGAGACCCATTGTGCTAAGATCTGTACAAATGTAGGACACGGATACCCAAGGCATTTCTAATCCAGCCATCTCTGTCGAACATGGGCTCCAGAATCTCAGGACAACTCTCCCCTTACCCCAAGCGCTATCCCTCCAAGTTTTAAAACAGTTTTGCAGGCCCACTGCCAAGCCTGAAATAACAGGGCTTCCTCTGAGCTCCTCCCCACTACTTCTGGAAAAATCACATTTTTTCATCTTTTTAGCCTTCTCTGTTGCCCACATTCCCAATGTTGCTTTTGACTGAGGGTTTTATTTGCTAGGGCTGGGGTACCATGCAGACGACAAGTTTGTTGCTCTTTCTTTGACAGTAGTGCCTCATAGTCTTAACTGACAGAAAGACTCCCACTGTGCTTGGAAGTGTACAACATTCAGTACCAGATTTGCCCGGCTCCAAAGAATTTACCAGGTAAAATGACTTTTCCCATCTAAGACTGAGAAAAGGAACACAGAGGCAAAATGACCTGCCCAAGATCACATAACATATCAGTGACAGCAACAGGAACAGACTCCAGCTCCCTGAATTCCCGGTCTAGGGGCCTGCCCTTCACATGGAAGTCAAGTAGTACTCTGCAATGTTTGTTGCAAGCATGTAGTGACACACTGGGTGCAACGTGTGCAATTAATGCGAGGCAATAAACTACGGCATATATCACACCAGAGTTTATTGCTCCCAGGTCCTGCATTTACCTATGCACCCAGAACCATAGCACATTGAGCGGGGTCAGAGCTGGCAGGGGGGCTGGGTGATCAGCCTGCCAGTCCAGGGCTGCTCCAACCTGGCTCAACGTGCTGCGGAGGGGCTGGCTGGGGCACGAAGATGCTCCAGTGCAAGGCTAGCCAACAGGCAGCCCCCACTGAACACCCTCACGCCCCAGCCAGCCCCATCAGTATCTACAAATAGGTACTAACCTGCAGTGGAGTTAATTAGTTTCCTACAGCCTAATAGGGCTGCACGTGTAGATGCTGAGACACTACTGTGGACCTAATTAGGCAGCTCCCCAGTAAATGTCTCATGTAGATATGCCCACTGACATGTAAACCTGTGAATCTAAGAAAAAAAATAGCTCGTTCATTTTTTAAAGCCAGGCTGTCATTTACATGATGATAGTTAGTTTAGGAAAAGCATGTAGATATTCACTGCCAAGTGCAGCCAAAAAGGACAGGGGAAAAAAATGCATGGCTAGAAACCAAAGGCTTTGCTCTTCCTAGATAACACACTGTTTACCAACAGCAAACTAGGTTAGAAAAAAGGGATTTATGCAAATGTTCTTAATTTAATAACTTTGATCAGATATGGCTTTGTTTCTTCCATGTAATTTGTGTTATACAAATAGAACACAAGAGCTTTTTTTCCACCGTAGGAAATGAGAATTATTAAACATTGCACTGAAAAGCAGAGGAATGTGTTTGTTGACATGAAAAATGGTCCTGCGGATACAAAAGCCTTTGTATGTTGATTGTAAAATGCCAGAGCTATTTAGAAAGTGATTGCAGAAGGAAAAAATTCTTTTCCAACAAGCCCTGGTTTTTCCTCAACCACCCATCTGATTCAAGCATACATCTTGAAAGTATTTATGGCTGTGTTTTTAACTGTGACACTGGGTCAATACCCAAAAACATCCTCACTTCATATTGATGTGGTTACTTGCTAGGAGGCATAAAGGAAGCAAAGGATTTCCTCTTGGTTTTATTCTTGAATGCTCAAAATGTTTCCTGAAGTAAACAACACTAACACCATCTGGTTCTTCTAAAACACAAATGGGTCAACAGTAGCAACCAGTGAATGGAAAATACAGGGTTAAAGCCATAAAATGAAATATATTGTCATCGGAAAGAAGAAAAATACGTATGTGTATGCTTTGCTGGAGTATACACTACACAGCATTAGAAGTCTTCAGACATTGTGTCTCTGCCTTTGTATATTTTGCTTCGTAGCAGCAAAATTTACAGGTTTAGCTGCCAGCTAGTTAGAGGCACCTTCAAGCAGCTCCCTCATTTGCAAATTTAAAATACAGTTTATTCTACTCCTTATCTTTAACTATTCTAAGCTATTGATTTACAGCTCAGGAGAATCTTTGCAGGCCTGAAGGAGAAAGGCAGGGAAGCATAAAAGCTGAAACATTTTCATATGGAGGTGGGTGTCTGTCTTTTATCCCAAACTCTTCAAAAACCATAGAGGAGCAGAGAATGAAAGTACAGCCAGCTCTGAGGCACGGGGCTGCAGCCAACCAGTGCACAGGAAGTCAGTGAAGAGGAAATATTTGGCCCAGGACATGGAAGCAGATCACTTCTCTTGTAAAGCGGGTCATGGCATTGTCAGTGTCCACGGAGCGCAGATGGAAACTTAAATGTTGAAGGTCAAGTCCTAAGGAGGGCCAGTGGCATTGCATTCAGTTTACCTCACTCAAAAGGAAAAACTGACACTTGATCTGGATTTCACCTCAGCCATCCTCTCACACATACCTAAAATGGTTTGTTAATTTACTCTAACGAGCCTAGTAGCAGATCCAGGAACAGGGCAAGGAGGGTGCAGCCCCCCCACCAGCACTTTGGCTGTACCGCAAAGACGCGGTGAGCTCGAAACTGGCTGCCAGTCAGCGTGAGCCCCTGCCAGAGCGGCATATGAGCAGCGAGCTCTGAGCAGGGTCCCGCCAGAGCCTCTGCTTTGGTGTGGCTCCAGAGCCTGGGGGGTGAGCGCCACTGCTGTTCACCTTTCTCTTCCTTTGCCATCTCTACTGAATTCAGTTGCAAGGGAAAGGAAGGGACATGCGCTCACACTCCCAGCTCCTGATATTCAAAAGCAAGACCTCCAGCCAGACCCCACGCTGAGAGCTCGCACGTGGCACAGCAAAGCGGGGTGCGACCACACTACTACACCCTCTCTGGATCCTCCCCCGAGTAAGCCATATCCAGCATTGCCCTCAAACAGACTTACTTCATCAATGGTGCAGTAGGCAGATTTCTCCAAATCTTCCTTTGGAGGAATGAGTGTTGGACGGTCTTTATTCTTGCTCATAAATGAAGGGGAAAAAACATGACATTTGTGAGAGACAAAAAACACCAAACGATAAAGTGGGGAGGGGGAAGTCTCTGCTCTTAGAACATCTCTTTAAACGATGGCAAGGCTTGACTTTCTCAGCACTGTTAAAGCCACAGATATCTTTGACCTTACCAACAGTTGGAGATTAAGCAGGTGGGAAAAGATGGAAAATCTTTGAGTGGAACTAGGGGAGACAAATAAAGGAATCCAGTTGAAAAAAGAAATCCAGGTGCTGAGAAGTGGTAATAAACCCGATGGCTGACTGGAGTAATTTGCTGATCTACTCTAAACCGAGCACTGCTGCTCAGGAAAGGAGAAAAGAGAAGTCGGCCGTTAAGCAAAATTTTCTGAAAAAGAGAAGCCCATTCAGACAAAATGCTTCAACTCCATAAAGAGACATACCTGTAGACTGGGAGATTGTATCCTGGAAAACAGACACTCAGAAGAGATCCCACAAGTCATAATAAATAAGCAATTCAATGAGTTCCCATTCTGATCCTAATGTGATCTTTGGATACATAAATTTGGGTGTAGTGAGTACAAGTAGAAAGATGATTTTAGCATTGTATGCAGCACTGATGAGACCAATAATAGAAAACTGCATACAGTTCTGCTACCCATCATTTACAAAAAGATCCTGAAAAATTAGAGAGGTGAAGAAAAGAGCCACTAAAATGATATGAGGACAGAAGGAAAATGCCTTACAATGAGAAACTTAAATAGCTCAAGCCATTTAACTTATCAAAAAGGGAAGAAATTGATCTCAGCATATAAGTACAGACATCACGGAGAGAAAATACCAGGCATTAAAGGCTTTTTCTTCTAGTCGAAAAAATCATATCAAGAACCAATGGCTAGAAGCTAAACCAGACAAAAGCAAGTCAATAACAAGGCACACATTTTTAACAATGATGGTGATGGACAATTACAGCGAACTGGCAAGGGAAGTGGTAGATTCTCCATCTCTTATGTGCCCCAATCAAGGAAGACAGACATTCAAGTTGTGCTTTGGTCAAGTGAAAGTTGCTGGGTTCATTACAGGATAACCAGCTGAATTGCAAAGACAGGAAGCTGCACTTGATGACTTAGTGATTCTTTCTGGCTTTAAACTCCATGAAGCTACAAAGAATAATATAAAAATGACTGCAGTTTAAGGTGCATACTTAAAACTAGGAACATTTTAAAGGGAAAATAAATGTAATAGGATGGACTTGGACATTTTACCTACAGAGTAAGGTTTACAGAACACTGATAAGGATCAAGGTCATTGACTGAAGTTTTTTCTACAGCATTTGGTGTCCCTGTAATGTTTCAGTCTCTTCCAACCATCTGGCTAATAAATTCTATTTCCTGTTTTGTTTGGAACTGCTACTATGTTCTGAACGTCTTGCATCTGAATTTTGCTGAAAAACATTGCTTCAAGGAGCATTATTACATTTATGCATATCACAAACTCAAAGAAGTCTCACTTGCTTTTTTAAACAATATTATAGCTTTTAGGGAAATTATTTTATTTTTATCCCCTATAACCATTTGGACCAAAAAAGTTTGGCAGAATGCTGCAGGTGCTTGATAAAATTTCTCTTTTCAGCAACCTCAACACAAAACTGTTTGGTTTAATATAGTGGGCGGAGGAAGTCAAGATTGTATCGCCAAAAGATAGTTGGATGAGTTCTAAACATTTGTGCAAAAAGTGCCTGTAACGGTCACAAACCCACTGGGGTGGCGGTGACACCTCCTAGTAGGGCTGCGGCTCCTGTCTGACTCATGCTTATGGCCTCTCCCTCTAGTTCACTCTCCCACCATGCCTTGATCTTACTATTAAAGAATGATTAAGGGAGGCTCCCAACAGACCTCGGAGTGAGCTTTGATTCTGATATTTCCCTGCCAACTTGACGAGGCACCTGTAGGGCACCTGTAAGCTTAGGGGCAAAGTGTGGGGCTCCTTTTCCTCCCCTACACCACACCCCAAGCCTTGTGGATGTTATCCTAACATTGTTCTCTCCTGTTGGGACTTCAGCCTCCTCAGTCTCTGCCCCTTTACTCTCACTAGGCCTTTTAGCCTAGGCCCACTGCATCGGACCTGGCTTTGAAGCACTAGCATCCATCTATTGCCTTCAGTCTCCTGCCCCCTGGTCACTGCCAGGCTCCTAACCCACTACGGTTGACCTGGCTTTGAAGCACTAGCATCCATCTATCGCCTTCAGTCTCCTGCCCCCTGGTCACTGTCTGCCAGGCTCCTAACCCACTATGGTTGCACTCTTCTGGCGGCGCTACGGTTGCACTCTTCTGGCAGTGGGCCCTTGGCCCCTATCTCACCGTGCCCCTTGCAGGCACTGGGCCCCTGGAGCCAGTCTATTCTGTAGCCTTGCACTGCCTGATCACTGGGCTCAACAATAGCTCAGGTCTTGAGCCCACCCATGACAAGGCTCAAAGCAATCATGTGCCTCACAGGCACTATTCGGACCTCCAAAACCACCCTTACAATCCCAGCCCAAACCACCGGTATAAATAGTAACAAAACTATAAGCCCCTGGGCTATAACAGAAACACAACACCAGCTGAAACAGCTCTCTCTAACCCTTTAAGAGGTCAGACTTTTTTTTATCTCCTCATGGGCATATCTTCCCACCCAGAACTATTCCCTAGCCTATATACTCAACCCTCTTAGGCTCTCAGACCCTCCAGTAGGCACCGCAACCCTCTGGGGTTAACAACCCCAAGGCCACTTGCCCATAAAAGCCCACTCTTTCTCAACGCAGAGCATTTGCCTCAATTCCCCGGTTTTGAGTCATTCAGTGCAAACCAGGTTCATTCAGGAACACAGCTGCCTTGCAGCCAGGAGCTCCTCCCTGCGTGGTGGCTGGGGAGAGACTACCTGACTGGTGCGGGCTCTGGGCTTATATAGATCCAGCCTAAGCCCTCTTCCGGTCAGGTGAGCCTCCCATTAGCTCCTCTGTGCCACCTGCAAGCACTCTCTCAGGCTGCTTGGTCCCAAAGAGGAGCAGGCATATCCCAATGCCCTGCTACAATGCCCACTTTGTTTTAAAACCAGATTTTGCCCAGAAAGTGTTTTTGTAAAACATGCTTGACTGACTTTAGCTTGGCACCATTTCTGTTCTCTAGCAGTGTAGGCGTAACAACGCAAGTGTTTGTTTCAAGAAGGATGTGGACAGATTAGAAAGAGTCCATCATAGAGCAACAAAAATGATTAGGGGCCTGCGAAGCAAGACGTATGAGGAAAGGCTGAAAGAATTAGGGTTATTTAGTCTGGGGAAGAGAAGACTGAGCAGGAATTTGATAACAGTCTTCAAATACCTGAAGGGCAATTAAAAAGAGGATGGAGATGGGCTTTACTCTGTGGCCACAGGGGACAGAACTAGGAATAATGGCCTCAAGCTGCAGCAGAGGAAATTTAGGTTGGAGATTAGGAGGAACTTTGGGTGTTTTTACATGTCTTCTGCGGATACCAGGGGGGTGCTTTAATTAAAGCTGTTCCGAGAGCCGCTCTAATCGAAGGGTCTGCAGAGTCTCATGTATCAACATCCCTGTGCTTCAAAATGGCTGTGGGGGCATTTTAAGTACAGCGCATCAAATGAGTCCTAGTTAAAGCACCCCCACCACCATTTTGAAATGTGGGGATGCTAATACGTGAGACGTGGAGGCTGCTGGAGTGCGCTAATTAGCATGCTCCAGCGGACTGATGAATCGAGTCTGCTCCGATGCATTGTAATTACAGCATGTCAAAGCAGCCTCCCCGAATGTCTACAGGCAATCTTTCTGATTATGAGGGTGGCCAACCATGGGAACAGGCTATTTAGAAAAACTGAGGAATCTCCATCCTTGGAAGTTTTCAGGAGCAGGTTGAACAGACGCTTGACTGAGATGGCTTAAGGTGATGTTGCCTTGAGCAGGAGGCTGGACTAAATGACCTTCTGAAGTCCCTTCTAGCCCTGCTTTCCTATGATCCTATGGCAGAAAAGGCTTGTCACTAAAAACAAAAAAAAAACAAAACCTAGAAAATTAGAGTTTTTCGTAACTCTGCCAAAGGTTGCCTGAGTGACCTTAATCAATTCACTTATCCTCTCCATGTCTCCTAAAATAGAAGTAATCTTTTAACACTCGGAGGTAGATGACTTATGTACTTCAAGATGTATTTAGGTGTTTCAGATCAACTGATGAAAGGTCAGGCAGATTTTCAATTCCTAATTCTAGTCTTTCACCCGGAGCTTGAAAATAGAGTTAAAGTTGTGTACAGTCACTTACTCCTTTAGAATAAGTGGGGCTGGGATTTTCAAAGGATCCTCTGGGAATTACAATCCTGTTGAGATGCACTAGGAAGTGAACACTTCTGAGAATGAAGCTTGTGTGTTCCTGGAGATGTACACTGTTTCTTGCATAGTAGTACTTAGGATCAAATTATTATATTTATCTTTGCCTTCTTTTTACTTTAGGAAAGGTTTATTGTCTAGCTTCTGCCTCCTTCCCCACCCCCTCATCTACCCAAGTGTCTCACCATTAATGGCAGATAAATACCTAATGAGTAGATTGGACATTTATCTCTCCCTCTCCATCTGGACTTCATGGGCTTTGCTAGATCCTTATTAGATTTGGGTGCAGATTATTGACTTAGGTATATGAGGCTATTGTAACCTCATCTCAGGGTAAAAGGAAGAGGAGGAGGTGAAATGTAATTCAGTTCTTGTTCTCTGTGCTAGGTTAAGTCAATAAAAAGTTTGAAAATGCAACCAAAAGAAACCAATAAAGAGAAAGTTAATAATTGTGTCCCATACCAAACACAGCACTTTTATGAGCACTGGGAAGCAAAGGACCTTAGATGGATTATAAAGGCTGAAGCTTTCCCTATATTAGCTCTAAAATGTGCTAGTAAAAAGGGTATAGTGTTAATAAAATGAAAAACTACTCAGAGGGCAAAATGACATCCATTTATGGAATAGGAATACTTTTATCACCGCTCAATAAAAGGAGATCTGTTGCTTATGATTAAGTTATTTCTGCTCATATTAAATGGCCATATTGGCACACGGAGTTCCAATAAAATTGGAGCACAGCACATACAAAGATCTGCTGAGCATTTTGAAGGCTCTCTGTGACTGAGGCACAGAAGTGTCACTACAACTTAGTCATTTGGGGGCTAAATCCACAAAGGGACTTAGAGACAGTAGCATGTCTTTGTAGCATGCTCCACTCGCCCTCAGTCTTCACAGCTGAGTTTTGGCATGGAATTCAAATGCAAGACCAGCTTGTAATGAAGAAGGGCAGGCGGGGGGACTGAGACATGATGAGCAGTAGGAGAACTAGCAATGCTTACATAAAAAGAAGTGTAGGACTTCATTTAGCACAAGAAGTTGATTATATTGAAAGAAGCCATACAGGCAATCCCATGGCAGCACAGACTATACTTCAGCCAGGGCCTCAAAGGAGGATTTAGCAATAAGGAGATTCCACACCAATTTACTCCTTAGCTTCAGCTGAGATGGCCAATAAGGATGTACTTGCCTGGATGGATTTTTAGGTTGTCAGCACTTGTCCATTAGGGACTGGGCTGAGACCAATGGCTCAAATGAGCAACAGGTAATGGTATTCAGTACTCTGAGATAAAGCCTCTTATTTTTTGTAAACAAAACTACCTGGGATGGAGTTTAGAAGACATGAACAGTCTGTGTTACTACATCCACAGCCAATTCCTGGCCAGACACTTTCCACAGCATACGATACTCTTCAAGAGGAAGTGTCCAGAACCCATGACCTGGAGACATACACTTTTTCTAAAGAGCTGGAGCACCTGTAACTACCTTTATCTGCCCACGCTGTGTGATTTCTGGTGCACTGCCATGAAAATAAACAAGTTACACCGACACCCCATTCCTTCACACCCTATTTTCACGAAGAGATGGAAACATACTGATGCAGGCATAGAAATTATTCCAGCAATAAACTAGTGAGTGAAGTGCCTGAGCCAGCTCTGGGTCTGCTCCAGCTGGTAGAGAGGGAATCGAGGAGGGAGGCAACTTTGTTGGTTATGTCTCAAATGGGTATTTGATGTTTCTTAATATTTTCCTGTGTTCTAGATATTTCCTAATATCAAGAACACACCTTCTCTTTTTCCTAACAGGCTCAAAAGAATCCCCTTGTGTCAGTCCCGCTATCCTTTCCAGAGCCAGATATCTCCTCTCACCCCACCGCTATTTCTGCCCCTATACCAAAGGGTGTATGCATCCTGAGGACACATCCTGAGGATTGAGCCCCATGTGCCAGAATTGGGCCCAGCTGCCTCTGCCCAGCTCTGTGCACCCAGATAGGGCCTTGAGTGCCCTCGGCTGGCCCCTGCATGCTGGGATCAGGCCTTGGTACCCCTGCCCAGACAATATGCCAGAATCAGGCCCTGAGGCCCCATGCCAGGCCCTCCCAGCCCTGTGCACTGGGATCAGGCACCACACCCCAGGATTGGGATCTGGGGTCCCATGTTGCCCCTGCCTGGCCCTGTACATTGGAATTGGGCACTGGGGCCCAGCACTGCTCTGCTCCTGCCCCCCCCTCCCCCCCGGGATCAGGCCTCGTGCTGCTCCACACACCTGATCTAGTGCACAGGGCCTGGGACTCCCCATTGGTCCAGAAATTTGGCGGGGGGGACACGACACACAGTGCCACCACTTGCTTGCCACCAAGTTTTCAAACCCAGGCCAGGAGCTGGATATGGCCTGTGGGCCAGGGGCTGAGTACCTCTGAGCTAGTTTAAGGCTATTTTAGATAGCTCTGCATTAGAGAGTAGTGTATACACTGTTTCTTGTGCCGTCAGGGTGTTATTGTGCAGTAATTTACTGCACAGTAAACCAGCCCTGGGCAGGCATCTACACATGCAGCCATTTGGGAGCAGATTTGCTCCTTATGGCTGCAGCCTGCCACCTCCAGGCCCCCTCCAGCCCTGCTCCACCCCCTGCAGCAGCCAGGAGGAGCTGGAGGCTCTGGCCACAGCTACTAGGGTGTCAGGGGTACTGTTTAAAAGCCAGCCCCCCATGGTAGTCCCTGGCCACCTGCATTCCTGGCCTGGAGCAGTCTGCATGCTGGCACAGCCCTCTATGACTGTCTGCAGAACCCATCAGTCTCGGCCCCGTCTGCCCCACGCCGCATAGCTAGGCTCACTGCTGCATCTGAGACCCTGTGTCCCCATGCTGATGACAACCAGCCCCTGGACTGCTGCCTGGACCATGGATGCTGATGCACACATGGATGCTGCCATGGATGCCATCCACAAGCTCCTGCAGCTCCAGCCCCGCTGCCTGTGGGCCTGCCCTGTCAGCCAGGACTGGTGGCTACACATCATCCAATGCACCTGGGATGACAAGCAGTGGCTGGACTCATTCTGGATGACCCAGGCCACTTTCCAGGAGCTCCTCAATCAGCTCTGCCTGCACCTGCAGCAGCAGTCTACCACCACGTGGCCTCCCCTTTCCACAGAGATCTAGCTGCTCAAGCTGGCTACACCCACCAGCCTGTGCTACATTGGCCACCTCTTTGGCATGGGCAGGACAACCATCGGCGAGGCCATCCTGAAGGTCTGTGGCACCCTCCAGGTCATGTTGGGGCATGCTGTGCTCTGAGTCCATGACCCCGTGGAGGCAGTTGTGGGGTTGCATGCCCTGGGCTTCCTCCAGTGCAACAGGACCCTGGATAGGACCCACATCCCCATCACCTGCCCGCCCCAGGGCAACCACCCATACTACAGTCAGTGGGGCTTCCCCCATTGTCATCTGCTGGCTCCAGTGGTGCTGTTGTTGACCACTGTGGCACCTTCACCAACATCAGCACCAGCTAAGCTGGAAGCACCCATGATGTCTGCATCTTCTGCAACTCTGCCCTGCAACCCTGGTGAAGAGCTTCCTGCCAGGGGTGCCAAACCTCCCTCCACCTGAGCAATGGTTCAAGCAACTCCACATGAATTCTGTGACCGCAGCAAAAGGGTTCTTTCAACATCTATGGATCACCAAGTCCTGAAAAAAATTATTTTAATGACTAGGCTGGGAGTCCATGTTAAAGAGATGCAAAAACAAATCATACATCATGGTGTTTGCAAAGCATTTTGACATCTGTGGATCAAAAGCACAGCTGGTGCTGGTCATAGCCACCTTTGCTGAAGATAAATGCACTGGCAACCTGCCAGAGTATACACTGCTCAAGATGCTATGGTGAGGAGTGCAGGAGAAGTATTTAAAGCAACATCTGTAAAATACTGATGTAGGTATCTATTACAACAAGCCATTTTCCCTGCTCCCAACTAAAACCATGACTAAACCCAAGGCCACTTCTCTCTCAGTCTGACTTTCCTGCAGCTGCAGTTAGAAACTCTCCTTGCCTCATTAGCCAGCCTCCTAGCTTGTCATCCGCTGGCTTTGCTGACACTTTTTTCCATCCATAATGCTTCATTGGAAGTCATCCTGCTTCAGTGAGAAAATAATGAAGAAAAATTTGCATCTGATGGAGTCTGCTAAGGCCCAAGGCTCAGGTTGGTCTCTTTTGCTGCTCAATTCCTGTAACATCTACATGGAGGTAAAACCCAGTGCTTCTGCAATTCTGAGGTGTCACAGTGCATAGTCAGTGAACACTACCTGGGAATTTGGAATTTGAAAGACTTTAGGGGGACTGGTCTGGAATCCTCCTGCCATCACCCTGTTCTCTACTCTAATACAAATACATGGCAATTCCTCCTCTGTTGGTTTTGCAAGTACTTTGGGGCAGGAATCACATCATCTTAGCAGCTATACAGAGCAATAGTTAGGATACCAGCCTGGAGTTCAAATCCCATACTTTGGGATTGAGCCACTTAGACCCAGATCATGAAAGGGGGCTAGATCCCATAACACCAACTATTGTATTTTCTAGGCTCCTGGCCATGTAGTGGCATTCATAGCCCTACGCTAGGTACTGCATCTCCCTATACAACGTACGAAGATAGCCAGGCACCTCTGAATAGGCTGTACAGCAACCAAGACACTGAGCAAGGAGCTGGCCAAGTTGCCCAATAGGAAATGCTGAAGACAGAGCTTTGTCTTAAATACTATGCCTCCCTTCTGTCCTGGACGTCAGCTGCCTTTCACAGCACTATACGGAAGGGTTTCCTTCCATTTGGTATTCTCATCAGTCAACCCTCCCCTGAAAGTAGGCACCAAAACTTTTTCTCCCCAATCCCAAAGGGGGGTTGCACCCTTTTAACCAAGGACCCTGCTGTTAGAGTACACCATAGAGGTTTAGGAGACTGGGGTTCAATTCTGTCCTCTGCATGACAGGTTGAAACTCCCACCTCCCAGGAGGCTTACCACCAGGTTAAAGGCTATGCAAGGTGAGACTGGCCCTCACCACATCCTGTTTAAATATCCCATTCAAAAGTGAACTACTTCTATTCTTGCTGGCCAAAGAGAGAGCGTGTCCCAACCCAGTAGTCAGGACATTCACTGGGAGGGGGGCAGAGTTCCAGACTCCGGCTCCAAGGGGCCTTTAAACATTTATCCAGTCCTTGAAGCAGACACATGAACCCAAATCCCCTCTACCCGGGTGAGTGACCTAATCATTTGGTCACAGAGTCATGCTGAGGCTTGCAAGTGCTCCTCTCTTTCTCTGCCCCACTTAATCTTTAGGTATTGCATGCAGAGGGGAGCAGTTCCATCAGGAGGATGGGAGTATCCCTATCCCCAAATGGCCTCTAGCCAGGTGATTGAAGTGCTCACGTCAAGTTAGAGATGAGAGCGTGTCCCCTCAGGCAGCCGAGGGAATTAGACCCAGGTGTCCTGCATTCCAACCTGCTGCAGAAACAGAGGGCTCAGCAACCCCAGCCCTATCCTTTGAAAGGAAGGAACAGCTGCAATTGTGTTTTGCACCAAGCCCAGCCCAGCAAACATGCTCTGGGAATGCCTATCACGCAGGGCCCACAGGGCAATGAAGCAGAGGAACCACCTGGCCTCTGGATCCCGACAGGGCTCAGGCACAGGATAGGTAGAGAGCCTGTAGAGAAAGGCACTCTGGGCAGGCCCAGAAGCAAAGCATTAGGTGCCTGAAAACATAGAGACAAAACGAGATGCCCATGCATTCTAGGCACTAATCCCAAATAGGCAACAGCTAAGTAGCAGCTTTAAGGATTGACAACTAATTCCCCACATAAATCTCACTTGAAGACATAACTTCTTTTGTTCTTTCTTCCGGGCTGAAGTTTCTGTCACTAGTTTTCCTGTCGATGAATTGAGGAGGTCGGCACTTCCCTATCTCACAAGAGACCACAACGTTAAAAACTACGGCACCCAGATACTATGGTTTTGGCATTATTTCTAAAATCGTGCATACCCAGGCAGGACCCCAGGACTGACCAGATAGTAGCACAACACAAGTTATTTAAACTTCTGGTTGTAACATGTTTTTTTTGTTAGCAGTCTTAGTTCAAGGGCTCCCACACTGGTAGTACAGCGAATGCATACCAGAAATGCTCTAGTAATAAGAACTTCCTGTGACATTCACAAAGCGGGATTGTAGACAGCAATTTCACTGATCACTAAAGCAGTAAGTAAGAATGCCAAGCATGCACAACCAAACACCAACTGAGGCTGATCTGTAAACCCAGTTAGCATACATGCTGATTCAAGCCTGCTCCAAAAGCATTTTACTGAAGCATGAGCTCCCATCAACACCCTGAGAGTGAATTTCTTGCTTTTATTTGTAAGAACAACCTGAAGAGACTTCTCAGTAACAAACCACTTCTCATCAGGCACCTCTTGCTGAGATAAAGACAGTCTATAATTGCATTTCTGAATGGTTATGGTGTATTGGGGGGGGGGGGGGGGGGGGGGGCCGGCGCGAGCCTTTCTC
>NW_005841958.1:1385445-1419930 GCF_000455745.1 Alligator sinensis | reverse complement strand
GGGGAGGGGGGGGCGGTCAGGAACCATCTTATTCCCATTTAGCAAACTTGCTTGATAACTCCACCAGAACATCTAAATTGCCTGCATCTTGCTAAAGTGTTTACACATGACATTTATGTAAAACTTCCCTTATTTTTATAGATCCACCAAAAAGCAGACAGTTTACATTGGTCCACACTTCCAGTTATAAATCATGAGCACAAGCCAGTTAGCTGGATAGTCAGGCTTAATCAGATAACACAGGCAAGGTACAAGCTTTCGGCACTGGGGCTGGGGGGGAAGGAACACCCTTTCCCTCCCCTTCTCCACCTTTCAACAAGCTTTCCCTCTTCCTGAGACAACAAACTGCTGGGCTCTTTGCAAGTACTGCTACTGACCCTTGTACTGCTGCATAATTATAATCATTAGCACAAAGGATTATTCTTCCATCTTCAAGAGTCTGTCCATGTCTTTCACAGATGGCGGAGGCCAAGATTATAAAGCCCAATGCAGCTCCTTATTTACACTATCTAACTCCATTCACTTCACACCTGATTTACAGCAGTAATTAAGAGAGTCAGGCCATATCTACAATATTTCTCACTTCAGGAAAGTGTCTCAAAGCAGCGCTAAGTGGGTTTTTTTTCCCTTCTCTCTAACCATTTTGCATGTGTAATTGGCAGAAGCAGAAACATGATCTGCACTCCTAGAAACACTCCATGTCATGCTCATCCAGGACAGGCAAATTGGGCACCTATCCTCAGGCCCGACGCCTGCTCTGACAAGCTCTAATTAAAATGTATCACACCAGACTCAATTCATCTAATTAGCATGCTCCAGCAGCCTCAGCAGCATGCGCATTCAGCATCCCCACATTTCAAAACGGTAGTGGGGGCGCTTTAACTAAAGCTCATTCAATGAGCTTTAGTTAAAGCACTCCCCGGCCATTTTGAAGCGCGTGACGCTGAATAAACCAGACAGTGAAGGTGTTTTAATTAGAGCTGTCTTGGAGAACCACGCTAATTAAAATGTCCCCCTGTTTTTTCCCCAAAGCACGTGTAAAGATGCCCCCAAAAAAGGACTTGTCTCTCCTTCTGTGCTTCGACACACAAAAGCACAGGAACAGCGAGGAACAAAAGAGTCAGAAATGAGGAGCAAAAAAGGGATGGCTTTGGTAATGGCATACATCTTGTGTTTGCAGGTGAGTCCTAAACATGCCACAGAGGTGCTGACCTCATGTCCTGAAACTTAATAGAGTTTCCAAGCTCAGGTCAAATTGACGGGGAGGGGAAAATTTAGAGAGGTTAGTGTAGATGGTCAAAGAGTAAGGACTCAAGGGCAACTGTAGGGCCAACCCTAATTAGCAATGTAGATGTAGCCTGAGCGCCTTAAGCCTGTTTCAAATCACTTGGCTACTAGGCAGAGGAGGCACATGATTTAATATTCTGTTACTTCTTCAGTAGCTTCTGAGTTCAATGGGAACAACAGAGAGACTAAAATTGCCCTTTCATACTTGAATCAGTGATGCCATCCCTTGAAGAGTGTTGATCTTTGGCACCAGGGATGACTCTTCCTTGATATTTCTAACTCTGATGAGCTTACACCAGGGATGATTTCAGCTTGTTATAAACTAGTCCAGGCTAGAAAGCAGTGTAGGATGCGAATGAGGAGGAAGGAAACCAACCAGGAATCTCGGGAAGAAACCGAAAGCAGTCCTAAAAGTTTATCTGGGTTCATCCAAATTCTCAGTTCGCTCTGAAGAACGCCGGTTCAAAGATTTTGCAACCTGTATAGAGTGGAAGTAACATCACAGGCCGTAGACAAAACAACGGGCATGTGTGCACAACACTTTAAAGCAGGCTAAATGCTTTTGCATCACTTTAATGGTGTCGGTGTTTGCACGCATCAGCGGCATATTGAGCATTGATTCCAGCCGCTGTAAAAAATTCGGCAGTATAACGTGCCATAAATGACTTGGGGCATAGCAAACTAAAACTCCTCCCAGGAGTTTTAGTTTGCTGCCCCTACAGCCACAGAGTGAAGCAGTGGGCTCCGTGCAGCTCAGGGGCTCTGCAGGAAGCCCTGCAGGCAGCCTGGCAGCAGCCTGGGAAAGCATGCCTGATCTTTTTTTTCCCACCCCGCTGGAGTCTACCTGCCTGCCAGAGCTGCGCAGGGGCTTGGTCCTTCCCTCCCCAGCTGGAAGCCTGACAGCGGGTGCCGCCTGGGGGGATGGGGGGCACTGCTGCCGCAGAGGGAAGCACCAGCCCCCTTGGGGGATGGGGGGCACTGCTGCCGCAGAGGGACGCACCAGCCCCCTCGCCCCCGCTGCAGCCCAGGGACTGCTGTGCCCGCCAACAACTCGCCCTCCCCTCTCCTCCCCACTGCCGGAAAGGCAGGTAAGCGTGAGGTGTGTGCACGACACGGGGGTTTAAAGGGCCCTAAATTGAAGCGGTGTTTTTAAAAACCCACCATTTCAATGTAGGGCCCCTGTTTCACCTGCACATGCCCACAAACTTTATTTCCCTGTTGATAAGCAGCCAAGCAACAGTTTTTTACTTCATTTGTTTGAAGAGCTCCTGGCTAGTGTGAGTTTTGATTGACAACAGTATTCATTTTGATTATATTATTTTACTTCTTCATCAGACATGTATGAGCACATCCATACTCTCTTGTTTACATGGAGAACATCAAAATCAGGACTGTATTCTAAATCACCTTTCTTTTTCGCTATTATTATTTTTTGTATTAAAAAGAATCAACCATATCATCTTTCAGCAAAAGATAAAAAGGCACCCATCATGCCTAAACTCAACCCAAAGGAATCCAGATCCAACTTTTAAAAGCCAAACAATAAAAATCCAATTTTCATAAAGCCGAATGTCTGGCAACTGAGGCTTAAATAAGAATTTCTCCTCAGCTAAAACATCAGTGCTCCAGTGCTATAACACTTATGTGCTCTTGAGAGATGTGCACACATACATATGCGGCTATATATATTCAGTCCCTTTTAACCTTCATTAAATTCCAGTAACAAATAAATAAGATAAATATCATTTGCATTTATAATATGAATTAGAAGGGCCTGCCAGATGGGTAGCTATCCTCCAGCAGGGCTGTTGTTTTTAAGGAGAGGAAAGTACTAGCACATCCCAGCTGTTTGGGGCTTGTGATGTTCCCACACTTAGAAAACCATAGCCCCTGGCTTTTCCCTATAATTAGTTAGTGCTAATACCCTTGGTTAGTCTATGGAAAAGTCACATTCTGAAAGATCACCCTTGCGAACAGCTGTACTCATGAGACAAAACGTCACTCCTCCAAGCTGTCAGCCAATTCATCTCCAGCAAAAGTCAACCGGGCCATAAATTGGGAGTTCTTTATCTCAGGACAGCAGACTGAGCTTGGTTTAATTGCTGAGCTATGCTAATGAGCCTTGTTTGTGACACAAGGTGCTTCATGGTGGCTCTGTTTGAAAACATGGTATTGTAACCCCCCCTGAGGGCAAATACAATCAGCTTAAAAACACTGCCGTCTGGATACAGAAAAGAAATCATGTAATGGTCCCTTCAGCATGGCACATTATCAAAGGCATCATTAACAGCTGTTTCATGTAATGGCAGCAGGCTCTCCTGGGTGTGCTCAGTTCATTTCACTTCTATTTTTTTAAGCCCTGAGTTTTGGAAACATGACCATCAAGTTGGCTACAAGAAAAACAGAAAGAAATCAAGATTTGTCTTTTCCAGCAGATAAAAGCTGCCTCACTTTTTAAAGGAAGAAATCAAAACAGGGAGGAAAAAAAAACAGTAGCGAAGTGTCCCTCCACTGAGTTCTTCGAACCATAATCACTCAAAACCCAGATTTTGCTTTGGTAACTTCGAATTAGGAATTCTGATACCAAAGAGTTCAGTTTATCATTCAAATTTCAAAAACACAGTCTAGAAAGCCATGATGCTATAGATGTTGTCTTGTCCAATTCTCAGCTGTTATTTTTTTGTGGGCTGGTTTCAAAAGAAACCTGTCTCTGTCTGTTTTAGGCAGAAAACCACAAGCCATCATTTCCATTGCAGGGAGGCCTGTTCTCAGCACCCTTCAAAATCAGAAGTGCTTAAATACAGAAGTGTTGTGATTACAGCTGAGCCTAGACTAACGGCTCCAGTCACAGATCACAATGACTCACATGCTAGGGACTGTACAAACATTTAGTAAAAAGACACCCCCCCAAATCGTATAACTAAGGTCTCTAGCCGCGCGCACGCTTCTGTGAGTAACTCTAGGCATACGAGTGGCTCCACTGAAAACAATGAAGCTGATGAATGGAATGAAATCAGTAATTACCGATGTGTTTAATTATTTGTAAGACTGGGGGCTAAGTGCTTCATTTTAAGTTTTATGTTTGAAAATATTGGTTATAATCTCTCTGCATCTGAGTTTAGTCCTGCAGGCTGATAAGTAATCTGGCCTAATTAAGCAACCGAGTGTTTTATTTTAAGCACATGGGTAGCTCTGTTGACTAATTGCTTTCCTCATTTGAGGCAGGATGGACTGAGCCTTTTTCCTCTAAGATGGATTGGATAATATCTACATCCTGCAGATACTTGAAACCTCATTAAACTCCCTGAAGACCATCTGGTGAGAGGAGGCACTGCCATGCAAAGATATCCCTGCCATTGCCATGGCCAAGACATTGGCAGTGCCCTTGCCCATCTGCCCTTTACCTTTTGCAGACATGCTTCAAACATGTTTTTAAGGAAGGAATTAAGTATTTTTACACCAGAGAGGGGCTGGGAAGGTATCTCCACTAGCCCATCACTCTTTTACCTTGCTATTTTTTCCCCTTCCTGCCAGTCCCCTTAATGTGGTGCTGCTCTTCAATACCTGATCTTCTTATGAGTATATCATTCAGAGGAACCCCTGGGGATTTACTGGGGCATGGACACTTGGAAAGGGATTCTGGTAAATGGGTCTTATTGACCCATTCTCTCACTCTATTAAGAGGCAGCATGACTGGGGCTCTGGACTGGACCTGGGAAGACCCTATTGCATGGCCTTTGACTGTTCTCTCTGTGCCTCTCCCAACATGTCCATCTTGCCTACTTATTTTGAAAGCTTTTGGGGACTGAACTGGACTTTCTCTCACTGGGTATATGGACAGTTCCTGGCATGATAGGTTCCTGGACTTGGATACGCCTCTGGGCACTAGTCTGACACTACTAAAAATAGCTCATTTTTCACAAAGTGTTAGTTTTACACTGTTCATAACATAAAATAGTAACAGCTGTTATGAAAAAATCCCATTGGACTAATTTAAAATGTGCTGTGCAGTGATGTGCTGACTGCCCCACTTACTCCTGCTACGTGGGGCAGCCAATGCTTAAAAATTAAGGCTGTGCAAAGCTTCAGTAACCAATTCAATTCAGAGAAGATTCGGCCCAATTCAGCAGGCGAATCTCCAAATCCGAATCAAATCAGCCCCTTTTGAGGGCATGAAGCCTGCCAAGTTTCAAGGAGATAGGTGCAGGGGTTTCTGTATATAGAGGATATGGGGTTTCTATATGGAAGATCACCCCATCCCCTCCCTCCTCTCAGTTTCTGTTTGCCAAGAGCCTTCCAAATCTCTCCAAATCTCTCTGAATTGAATTGGAGGCTTCTGATTCGATTCAGGTCTTTTAATGGGTCTCCTGATTCGATTCAGATTCAGAGATTCTGCGCCGATTCGGAGGTTCAGCCTTAGACTATAATGGGGAATCACTAAAATACCTATAACTTTGTCATTTTTTTTGCAGATTTGAATGAAAACCGCAGGGATGATAGCCCCATCTGAGGGCATGAAGCCTGCCATCATCCCTGCTGTTTTCATCCAAATCTGCAAAAAAAATAACAAAGTTATAGGTATTTTAGTGATTCCCCATTATAGTCTAAGGCTGAACCTCCGAATCGGCGCCAAATCTCTAAATCCGAATCGGCTGAATCGAATCAGGACAGTGATTCGAATCACCGAATCGAATCACTGACCCTCCAAATCAGCCGAATCCAAATCCGAAGTGAATACTTGCTGTTCGCACAGGCCTATTAAAAATACCCTGGACTTGTTTCAGAATCATGGGATGTTACCCCTTTAAAGGAACTGACTGGGGAGGGAGTTGGCTTCTTGCAGTGGGATGGATGGGTGTTTATACTCAAATTTCTGGCTGAACCTTCCTTAAGGGTCCATATGTAGTGAGGTAGGGACTGACAATCCTGGATGCTGTGCAGCAGACTAGCATCTATGAACCTGTTCTCTGTGGCTGTATAGGATGATATGGATGAGAAGTCAAAAGGAGTCCCCTTATGCTGGGATCCTTTGTGCACTGTCAGATCTGATTACAAGAACCAGGAGAGTGAATTCACATTGCTAGACCCTTCCATATGTGAGAAGAGTGAATAGCATTGGATTAAGCCTTAGACACAAGGTCCCATCCAGCCAGCAGAGCATTATGCACCTGGTTAGGAGAGGCTGAACTGCAAATGCTTCCTGGCTCTGCAGGAGAGATCCCAGCTGAGTCACCCCCCTGCAATTCATCTCTAAATGCCTGGAAATGAAGCATAGTTTGAAAGAAGGGGGGGAAATAAACCCTCCTTCAAATGTGACAAGATTACCATAATCTAATACAAGTATAAAACATGACCTCTGCTAAGGAACTCAGAGGAGGACATTCCCCTTGAGACCTGTTGTCCACCCAGGTGAGAGCCTGCTCTAATAACTCATTAGAATTGGGGGAATTGTATCATTGCAAGATTTTCCTGAACTGAAAGAAAATGCACACACACATAGACACACACATATTTTCTGACTAGTGCAATTTCTGAGAGGACACCATGAGAAGAGGGTGAAGGTACCCTCTCAATGCATACACCTTATTGCTGATATGATTGTACCCATTACAAAGGCTGTGCAGAGATTAGAAGACAATCCCACTGGACAGAATAAAGATTGCAAGCATGCTCTCTCCATAGATCTAGCATACAGGCTTTTTTATTGTGCTGGATTCCTGTTCTTTGACTCAAAGCCACATTCTGCCCCTGCTAATAAATTATACATTATTTTGTCTCCCACGGCTTGTAAAGGGCTTTGAGCGGTTCTGATTCTGACAGAAACTTCCCCAATGAAGTCAGTATTTAACACTGACTGAATTCATGCAAGAACCCATTGAAATACTGTCTTGCTTTTGACTTAAAAATAAATGTAATGAACTGGCTGGAGGAGTGAGGAAAGGAAAGATTTGCTGAAAAGACACACACCAAAAGCAGGAAGAAAAATCAAGCTCCTCCTGTAACAAAGGCAAGCCCAGGACCTAAACAACAAATCTAGCTCAGTAAATAAAGTCTGCAGGCATGACAGGTTTTCCCCCCACATACAGTTTTGTCCCGCAGAGACATAGAGTTGTGGTTGGGGTTTTTTCCACAATGCACATTATTCCATGTACATGCTTGTACATATTTACTAATAGAGGAAAAATGAGCAAACAGTGAGCTACCCCTGGGAATCTGAAACCCTGCACTGTAGCAATGAATCAGAGGGACAAAATCCATTTAGCAAAATGCTAATCTTTAAGGAATGTTCTTTCACACTTGAGTTATTTTCCCGTACACCCTCAAACTCAGCTCAAGCCTGGTGACATGCAGCACTGATATGTGATCTCTTCCTCCCCTTCCTGATCTGCTCCATATATATTAACAAGTGTTGAACAAACAAAACCCCCAAGCCCACTTCTACAACCTGTCATGGGAGAGCATGTGACCAGATCCTGTTTTTGGTGACATGCCTGTGAACATCTGTTTTACACAGTATAAATTACTATCATGATTATTTATACAGTCATATATTATCTATTATATGGCCGTGGGCATGTTATTTATTTAATCTTTGGAGATGGGGTTCTTAGTCATCAGCTGGCAGCAACTGTTCCTTCCTCAGCCTCAACTCTGTGTTTTTTTGGGTTGTTCTCCCGCCCTGGCGGGGGGTCGGGCTGGAAGATCTATTAGGTCCCTTCCGACCCTGAAACTATGAAACTCTCTTGCTTAAACTGTCTCTCCATCTCAAGCCTGCAACACTTTTCCATTGACTTTAGCAGGATGAGGATGGGCTTTGATGTACAAAAGATGTGGCTTTATAAGGTTGAGTACCTCCCCAGCCCCAAATTCTGAATGCTCATAATAGTACCGTCTTCCTATTCATCCAAAAAACCAGATTGCCTGCTTCCCTAATGAAAGCCAAATTCCTCGCAGTCAACATTCCCCTTTCAAGCAGATCAAAACTGGACCGGCATTTAAGATTGGAGTATATGACTTTTCAAGGTCTACAAACCAGGGGACTAATGCAGTGAGTCACAGTGTCAGCTACCTGATGTGATTTCAAATGAATTTATGCCTCAAGTGGAAGGATGCTCTTGTGATAAAGGCATGAGACAAGGCCTCCACTCTGGTTTCCATTCCTGGCTCTGTCGCATGCTTTTGATGCGACTGTGGACAAATCATGGACCATTCTGCGCCTCACGGTCCCCATCTGTAAAAACAAAGATAATATTCCTCTTTCTCCCCGAGCTGTTGCAAGGTGCTCATGTAACAGAGGGATGAATGTCAGACCAATGCCTAGAAAATAAACACCCTAGGCTTGAGAGGGACCGGCTGCATCGGCTTTAAAAGCCTGTGGGGAATAGCTGGCTTTAAGAGTGATTTTAGTTCGGATTATTAACATGTATCCCTTGTTTCACTGAGCAATGCCATTCAACCAAACAGCCTCTGGATACCTGACAAAAGTGGAAAAGAAAAAGCGGTCCTCACTGCAGCTGGAGCAGCTGTGGTAGGGGAAAGTTTAGGGCTACCCCATAACGTGGAGTTCAAGCCCAGGCAGGGTCTGAAGAAAGTCAGAAAACTATTTCCCCCTTCCCACCGTGCGCTCTGTGGTCGCTGGGAGCAGAGATGCCCATCAGGCAGCAAGAAGGGATGGGAAATGGGTGGCGTCTTGGCTCCACAGCTCAAAGCATGTTGGCCAGCACAGCTGAGCCGAGCCAGGGAGGCCAGCAGCAAGCTGCTGCCGGTGGGGAGCAGGGGAGGCACTGGAGAGCAGAGGGGTGTCTCTGAGGTGCAGCAAGGCAATGCATCTCAAACACCAGCCCTCACCTCGTTCCTGAACAGATGAAAGGAGCCACTTACAATCGTTTCACTTGGATCTGACTTATTTCCCTAAATGGCAGGACTCCTGCAAGCGTGAACTGGCCAAGACGGCATGTTTCAAAAGCTACAGATTTACCCACATTGTTGTGTCAGGAGGAAAACAATGTGCAATACCAGGGGCTCCAGAAGGGTGAACTGATTTGCCAAGAGAGATTTTCTGGCAGATGCTTTCAGGCTCCAGCTCCCTATTTGGCCGTGCAGCCAGGGATTCATCCTGTGAATTGTGTGCACATGCCAATGTGCTGAAAGTGTTGGCATGGATTCCACTGGATTTGGCCAGAGGCTGAGCAGTGAGATCGAGTGAAACATGACTCCAGTGTTTTGGGTGGGTTGTTTTTTTAAAAACCAAAAAAGCCTGCATTTTAACCTATAGTAATGGCTACCAAACGTATCCAACTTATCTTTGTATCGCACTACTAACAAATAAACTTCTTAGTTGCTGAATACTCTGACCACAGTCCAGCAAACTTAATCCACTGTTTAACTATAAGCTTGTAAGTGATCCCATTGCCTTCGGTGGGCCTTCAGCAGGCCACAAGCAGCCCCCCAGGGGTTAATGCACTGCACTTTAGGCTCCCTGTGAGCCGTTTCCCCCATCGCTCTGGCGGCTGCTGCTGTTGCTGTCAGAGCCTCCAGGCTCCCTCTCCCTCCACCAGCTTGCACTTCCCTGCCCCTGGGTGGGACAGCACATCTGAGGGAGCTCAGGGCTCTGGGATCCACGTAGCCCTGCACAGGGGATGCCTATGCAGCAGCAGGAGTTTGAAGTGGCTAATGCGGCATGGGATGGAGCATAGGGAAAGGCCACACGACAGGAGGGAAAGGACAACGTGGGGATGGCAGGGAGCCCACCTGGAGGGCCTGTTGGCCGCCATCCACTAAGTAGCTGGACAGCTCTGGAGGAAAACAGACACTTAAGGCCTTGCTAGGTTTGAGCCGGGTTGCTCAGCACCTTGGTCAATCCCTAAAATGAGCAACCTCCAAGCTAGGGGCCTGATCCAAAGCTCATTGTCACTTGGAGCCTTCCCACTGATTTCCCTGGGTTTGGGATTTGGCTCCACCAGATTTGAGCTCCATGGGGTTTCCCAAAATGGCCTGCGTTTTCCAGAGATGAGCCAATCCAGTACTGCCTCCTTGCACAAGAAAATTTTTTTTTCTTAAAATCGGTGGGAGAAGCTTTGGCTCAAAGGGGGGCTGAACTGGGACTCGGATGAATGTGGCAAAGGAAAATGCGCAACTCAGCAGATGCCATAAGCATCTCCAAAGATTGGGGTGTGTTTTTTACCAGATGGCCTCAGGATCCTCCCCAGTACATTGACTATTGCCCTCAGGCTATGGTTCTTCCTACAGCCAACCCTCAAGACCCAACTTCCATCAGACTGGCAGATTCTCTCTCTCTCTTCCCTTCCCTCTTGCTTTTCCTGAAATGGAGACCGTAGAATTAGGAAAGTTCACAGATAGTCCAGCCTTGACCACTGTCTCTCTGTCATTTTCAGTAAAGAATATTAACATTTGTCCTGTATATTGAGAAAGAAAAGAATGGGTTCCCATCCTCTGCTTCTACTCAAACCTCCCATGTGGGCGATTGCCATGACCTCGAGTCATCCCCGTCATTTAACTAGCTCAGGCTTACAGACTGTAATAGCTTCAGTGCAAATTCAAGGTGAGGAAGGCCCTCAGGGGTTAAGATGCTCACCTTGGCACCAAGCAACCTGGGCTCAATCCCCTGCTCTGCTATAGTTTTCCTGTCAGTCCCAGGACAAGTCAGTTAGTTTTTTTGTGCCTGTCTGTAAATTGGGGATGATCGTATTGTACAGGGTTGCGGTAAGGATCGATGCATCAAAGAGGTGTTAGTGACCGTGAATAACATCGTTTCTCACTTTTCTGTTCAGTCTGTTGGCACACCCTACCTGACAGGCAGTTAAAAATGATACGTAAAAGATAAGAAAGCTCTCCTTTAAACACAGATTCCCTTGGTTATGAAGGCAGTTGGTGAACTTGAAATCCTGTCAGCTTTGATCGAATGAATTAAAACTAGCGTCAGGTATTACACAGGCCCCTGGCAATGTGTGCCACTTTTACCCATTTTCATCTCCTTAAAAATTGTTCTCTCTCCTGTCACTGCAAAAGTCCCATGCAAGTGAAAGAGAAAATTATCAGTTGATTGTCTACATGAGAAAACACTAGGAAAAGAACGAAAAAAAAATCTTTCTAATTGCTTTCATTTATGGTAATCATAGGAGTCACTTGTAAGAACAGTAGGAGCAAAATTCAGATCAAAACTTGATTTTTTTTTTAAGCTGACAGTCCCTTTAAATAATTGTCAACCTTAACAGCAGTTTTCCAGAGTTGACAGCTGTAAGTGTGGCCCATGGAGCATAAAGCAGAAAATATCTGGTCTTGTTTAAGCAATCAGCTTGTCCTTATTCTGGGGCTGTTGGGGGCTTACCTGGCCTACACCAGCTTTCAGGTTACCCATGGACACTTAGTTAGATCCATGGCATGACACTGTACTGAGCAGCCAGGAAACCCAGACATAGGGGATACAAGATGGATGTGAATGGATCTTTGAGCAACCAGTAATCAGATCCTTTGTGTTTTCATGTGTGCTTCTAGGGGCAGAGTTTGGCTACATCTGCACAGTTCAGTAAGAGGTGCGACTGGCATACCCAAGATAGCGATAGCCAGCTTGGCTCAGACACAAATATCCGTGAAGCTACAGCAGCATGGACATCAGCCACCCAGGTTTCAGGTGGATGTGGACAGTGTGCACTGAACCCATGCTGCCCGTGTTATTGGTAACCAAGCTAGGTAGCTTACAACGGGTTTGGCTACCCATACCCATGTTGCAGTCACACCTCCACATGTCAAGTAGATATACACGAAGGCCTCTTAAAGAAAAGGCTACAGACTTGCCTACACGCTGTTTTTTCATCCATTTACCTAAATCAGGGGGAGGGAGGGAACTTGAGTTACTGCATAGCACATCCACACAAGGGGAGTTGCATTAGGTTAACTAAATTAGGTGTTTTTAATGGATTTAGCTGAAATGAAACAAACACTGTGTCAAACCAGCCCAGAGCACTGTACTGCATTAGCAATGATGCACAAGTTTAATAAGATCAATTTAAAATCGACTGAAGTTGACCCATGCAAATTTTACTAATGAAGGCATGCCTTAGAGAACTTCGGTAAAAGTTTTTAATTATCCATCCTCCTTTGCAACACCCATTTTGAAGCTGGGAATATTTTTTGTTCTCTGGTCTCATGTAGCAAATGTCATCCCCTCTGGTTTTCCACAGGGGAAAAGCCAACCTGGATTTTTGTATTTTAAGTTTCTCTTTTACATAAGCAGCTTTAAGACTGTCATGAGGCTGAGATTAGCTTTATTGTTTAACTTGGGCTTGCTTTTCAGGCAGCCTACACAGCAAATATTATGGTTGTGCTTTAAAAACAGGACTCTCAATTGTATAGTAGATGTTGGGAGGGAGGAAATCTGGATTTATTTGGCTATATTTATAGTGTAGCCTTATCCCACGCTCCTGTAGAGCTTTGTGCCCAGTCCTCACCATCCACATGCAGATCCTGACGCCCCTGCTTATTTCTGCTCTGAACCCAGTCTTGGTTGCATAGCTGGGGGTAAGTTAAAAGCCAGAGCTGTACTTCAGCTGAAGCTGGAGCCTCCCTACTGGGCAGTAAGATTTAAGTCTCCCAGAGGCACAGATAATTTCCCTATAGTTCACTGGGAATGAATCCTAAACCATCATAGCACAAAGGACATTGGGATGCATCCCCCAGGCACACACGAGCAAATGGAGACGCAGTGAGAACCCAGTAACATGGGCAGGGCTTTGCTGTGAAAATGCTCAAACTCAGCTCGGGTAACTCAAGTGCTTAGACTCAATCAGGCTAACTGTGAAGGGTTGTCATTCTGTAAGTGGCAGTTACAGGCAAATCAAAAACTATACTGGATAATAGATTATATCTATAATCCATATACAGGTATTATATACCCCCACACACTGTACTTATTCAATGCATCACCTTCCAGCAGATGCTCCCTCACCGGGTAAAACAGAAATGTAGCCTCACAAACCTCAGTGCCAAGAAGGTACTGTATTATTGCACCCATTTTACAAATGAGGAAATGTTGTGTAGTCACTTTGGTCTGTGAAGAGTGTGTAAGTGCTATCATTAGTTCAAATAAATGGAGATGTCTCATTTATTATCATCTCACAGATGCACCTGACTACACAAAGGTGTCAGGCAGTGGACAATCAGATCTGAGGTGGCTATGGCTAGCATTTTTAGACGTGCCCTACAACATTACTCTATTTGTGGATCCACAATTTAAGACACCCCTGAGGCACCTCAAAACAGAATCAGTGGGCCCATGAAAATGTTGACCAAATTGCTTACCCACAGAAACATAGGAATTTTGTGGCCCAGCTGCAAAGAAGTCACATTTCTTGATTCCTTCTTCTGGATCTTATGTGCAAAGCCATTTTCTCCTCGTTTCTAAATGTAGGTCAATTTCTGAGCTTAAACTGCTTGACAGTGTCCCTGGAGTATCTGTAATGCTTTCCCTTGAACTTTATTTCTTTATAATAAGATAAAAATGGTTCTGATCAGATCTGAGCTTCGGCATTCTAGCAGGCAGCGAAAGAAAACAGTAGCAGCACATTTCCTGAGGAAACCTTTTAACATTGCACACTGCTTTGCATAGACATCACAATTAGAAGTATAAAAAGATAGCTTACTTAAGGAACAGTTTGTGACAGTCTTACTTGCAATGAATTGCACCTTACACGGTCCTTCGAGCATGCCTTACAAAGAGCTTGGTTACCTTTTATCTATGTGATTCCAGGTGAGCAAACTGAAGCAGAAACAATGGGCAGAGTTTCAGAAAATATATGGGTGAGTGATCTGATAAGATACTACCCTTGAAAAACTCCCACCCTCATGCTTGTGAAATTGGATGGGTGATATGGTAGAAAAGCTAAAATGTGGTAGATCCGTGGTACAGCAGAATATTAATAGCAGCAACAAATTCCATCTAAATTTCACCTAAAGACTTCATAAGCACAGCAGACAGCGAGTTCCCTTCATTGGGTTGGATTTCAGGACAGTTAATTCTTATTTGTTTCATCCCATAGTCATTTTGACTTCAGGACATTTTTAGATTTCAAATGACAAAATCATGCGCTAACAAAATCAGGCTGAACAATTTTACACCCGAGAATTCCTGCATCATGAGATTCAGCGACACTTCGCTGACATTCAATGCCTAACTGAGCACGTCTACACAAGACATTTACTGCACGGTAGACTAATTAGCAGCACAATAAACGTTGCACCCCTATTAGGCTGAAGTAAACAAATTTACTTTGCAGATGCAGGTACTATCCTGCTGCAGAGTTTTATACTCCAGAGCAGTGCACATGTAGGCACTGCCCGGGCTGGCTGGGGCATGAGGATACTTTAGCTAGCCCGGCACTGAAGAACCCTTAAGCCCCAGCCAGCCCCTTCACAGCTGACCCCACTGAGTTTTTCAAAGACGTTATCTTATCAGATCACTCAGCCATGTATTTTCTGAAACTCTGCCCATTGTTTCTGCTTCAGTTTGCTACTTGTTCACCTGGAATCACATAGATAAAAGGGAACCCAGCTGGGGCTGCTCCTACCCAGCTCAACATGCTGCAGTCCTGGGTGCACATGAAGACACAGTGCCTGGGAGCAATAAACTCTGGAGCAATAAACTTTGGAGTTTATTCACGAGCATTAATTGAACGTCTAGACATGCCACTGACAGCTAGTTTAATCTGCTAACCAGCTCTATTCTACAATGGACTTTCGCCTTCCGTTTCATCCTTCTTATTCATTAGTCTTTGGCATCTTCATTGTTTTACCAGGATTCATCTCCACCTATATGAAGTATCTGCCTTAATCTCTGGATATGCTATAACTATTTAAATTAGATTATTATTATTCTGTGCTGGTGAGTTCATCAAACTGTATTAAAAAAGATCACATGCTCACCTGCATTGTGATGTTTGAATGGGAAACCGCACAAATATGTATAGAGTTGCTCACAACTCAAAATATGCCTTTTGCAGGAAATGTCAACATTTCAAAAAATTCCCCTATCGCCCAAAATAAAAATGTATAATTTCCCACAAATGGCCAAGTGTTTCTTTTAGACTTTATTGTCTCAACAACTACATGATATAAATGTCAAAGCAATATTAATTGAAATGAAGCACTTAGGCCTTATGAAAACAAACCATTTCAGTGAAATTTCAATGTTTCTTGTAAAACATTTTGATTTTGTCAAATCAGTATTTCCAAGTAGAAAAGTATGCAGTTGAAACATTTTCAATCAGTCCTAAGACTTTCTAACGTTTCCACCCTGCACTGGTTAGAAACTTCAAAAATAAAGAGACTTTCTGGGCATTCTTTTCCATCCTTTATGAATTTTCTTGTTATAAATATTTTCTCTTCTATGTTACAAGATCTGTTAAGAAATATATTCTTCCTTACAGACAAGTAATCAGTAATAACTTAATAAAAGGGGATTTTTTAAAGAGTTAATATGTTCATGTTTTTTCTACGTCCATTTTTTCACTTATCTCCTCTTTGATCAGAATGAAAATAAGTAAATTCATTTTTGTTCATTTATAGGCAGTTTCACACTCAGGTTCTTAGAACTGTAACATTTGGGTTTCCAACCGCAGGGGCTGATCAATTGTTCAAACACTATTTTGAAGGAGTTCTCTTTTTAAAATTCGGAATGCATTTCTATTAGCCATTTGAAAGTGATAAAACATAGTTACAAATACAGTTAGTGCCCAAAACTTGCAGTGCAAAGAGATCCTTTCAGAAATGTGTGTGTGAACAATCACCTTTCCTTTCCACAAGCATTCTTCTAAACCAAAAAATTACTAATTTAGATTTTCACAGACAAGATTAATTTTATCAGAAGCAATTAAAAAAGGTCAGGACCTAACAGCAGAGTAAATTAAGAGAGGTCTATTCCTGGAGGGGGTTTTGCTGTAGTCATCAACATTTAAACAAGACCTAAACTGCATTATACACGGGAGCAGGCAGCCAGCACATCCTTTAAAAAGAAGGCATGGATCTAGAGCTAGAGATTAGCCTGTTCCCATAAGACTTTGAGATGACAGACTATAATACCGACACCACACTCAATCCCTAATTCTGTGCTTCATTATCTGTTTTCAGTGGATTCTCCCCATTCATGGACTGTAACTCAGAGCACACTATACTGTGTCCACTTTCTCTGAAGACTCAAGAACATCTCAGAAGGAGCATAGATTTCCTTCCTTTATTACTAGACAAAATAACACCTCCACGCTGTTTACTGGCACTAATAGGAACAGCTGGTCATGCCTGCAGTGCAGTTAGCATGTGCATTTTTCCCTTTGCCTGAGTAATAATGTAAAAACAACAACTTTGGGTTTTTAACTTGCTCTTATTGCAATAGGATTCACTTTTTTATTGCCATTCTGTCAACAGGACTATTATTATGCCTTTGGTTATTATGCAACAGCAGCTTCTTGAAACAAAGTTGAACTTTCCTACCCTGCTAGCACTGAATATATCTTTGGTGGTGTTGGTTTTCTCATTAAATTTATGGGAACTTTTATAACCCAGCATTCTGCAACAGTCATCGACATCTGTGGTTTTGCTCTGCTGCTGCTTGAATTAAATAAAATCTCTCTCCTTCCATCCTCATTAGTTACAGTGAAGTCAAGAATGCCTAATTTCCCTGGTAAATTCTTGGTTTTCTCCATCAATTGCCTAAGAAGTCCCCAAGTTTTGCCCCGCATAAGTCAGACTATGACATCTTTCACTTCTTTTACTCTTCAAACAGACATTTAATCAACCGTTAATGTAGATTTATAGTAAATTATGGAAGACTGGAGAAGTTCCACAAGACTGGAGGAAAGCTAATATTATGCTAATCTTTAAAAGGGATAAATGGGATGATCCAGGTAATTATAAACCTGTCAGTCTGAAATTGATCCCAAAGCAAAAAAAAAAAAAATAGAACGACTGATATAGGACTTGATTAATAAGGAAACAAAGAAGAGAAATATAATTAATGTCAATCAGCTTGGGTTTATGGAAAAGATCTTGTCAAGCTAACTTGACATCTTTTTATGAGGTTACCAGCTTGGTTGATATATATAATCATATTGATATAATAGACTTTTCTGAAGCATTTGACTTGATACCACATGACATTTTGATTAAGAATCGAGAACGATACGAAATTAACATGGCAAATGTTACACAGATTAAAAATTTGCTAACTGACAGGTCTTGAAATGTAATTGCAAACAGGGAATCATCATCAAGTGTGTGTGTTCCCAGTGGATTTATGGAGGGATCCGTTCTGGACCCAGTGCTTTGTAACTGTTTTATCACTGACCCAAAGACAGCATAACATAGGCATTGGTTATTTTTTCTTTGCAATCAGGGCCTACCCAAGTACAAAGACCACTCACAGCCTGAGAAGCAGGCCTTTACCTCCGGGTGGGGTTTGGGACCTACCTTCCAGGTACTTCCTCAGAGATACAACCACCTCCATTTCTGCTTTGATAACTCTTTAGTGCTTCAGACACTCCTCCCCACTTTCAAACAAAAGGAAGAAGTATCTTTCCACACCAACCTGAGAACAGCTATGGTCCCCAGGGGACCTGAAATAGGCAGCCACAGAGGTCTAATGATGCCCCACAACCTATACTGTGGCACAGAAATGACCGAACCCTAACAATCTTTAGTGGAGACTCAGAATCCTTCCATGATACGGCAATTTTCATAGTGTTAACTGCTTCACCTTGCTCAAAATTCATAAACTCTATGAACAGATTCCCCACATCATCACAGGGATCATCTTAGATCATTATTTAGAGGTAAACTCCCAGTACAATGCACTGGCAACAGTACTACTACTACAAAAGCACTCTTGTAGAAGTAATAGAAGCTCCCTATGCATCTCTATTTGCTAGTGGTACACTACTACCGAAATACTGAGTCTACATTGGGTGTCCACAATCTGAGAAGGATGTTATTAAATTAAAGAGAGTTCAGGAAAGAGCCACAAGAATGAGTAAATTAGTAAAAAAAAAAAAAAAACATTTACAGTGAGCTACCTTTAGCCTGGCTTACGCAAGAGAAGTTCAAAGTTCAAAGAAGTTCAAAGGATGGCTTGCTCTCACTTTATAAGTACCTACGGGAAGAATTACACTTTGATAATGGGGATCCTTAATCAAACTGCAATAAAATCCAACCACTGAACGTTGAAGCCAGAGAAATTCAGGCTAGAAATAGGGCACATTTTTTAAACAATTAGAGTAATTAATCATTAGAACAACTTCAAGAGCTCAGCTAGATTCTCCATCATTGGTAATTTTTTAAATTAAGACTGGCTATGGCCCGAGTTACACAGAATGTCACCCTACAGGTCTTTCTGACTTTAAAAAAAAACTATGAATCTTTTCTGTTTCTCTCATCAAGAAGTCTAAAGATTTGACTCTCACCTGTTCCTGTCCCTTTCACATTTCTTTGGGGGAAAAAAAGACTGGTCTCAGATACATCTGGCAGTTCTAATCTATGGGTCTGTAAAGCACCGCGCCTATAAAAGCATTCTATATAATTTATTAAATATCTGCTCTCCCAACATTTTCCATTATGTGCTGAACCCATGGGAGAGCCACATGAACACAAATCAGCATCCTGAGCTGTATCATGCCAAAGAGGAGAATTTTGCCCTTTTAAATTACATCTGCTTTATTAACCACACAATATTTTGCACATTCTTATTACTACAATTCAGAAAGGTTTTAGGCAATAATGAGATTTTGCTAAATATATTCCAATAAAGCCCAATCTAGGTTTTACTAACAACATTAACCAGGGAAGGCTGGTTAATAGCTGAAAGTTGCAATCATGCATATAATCTTAACAGTCACTTCTGCACTGCAATTATACTGTTAAGAACAATAATAATGTGAGAGAGAATTTGTGTGGCTTTTTTCTTTGAGAGAAAATGTTCAAAAGTGCCTAATAGTTTTAGGACCCCTATTCTTACAGAAACATCAAATGGCTTTGTATTCCTAAAGCCCTCAGGCACTGCTGAAAATCCTCCCAAAATATCAATAAGCACTGAACCCTCATAGAGACATATTTAATTAGTCAGAGAGACTGGGAGACAGTATCGGCCTTGCAGATGAGAAATACAATTAAGATTTAGGCTCTGGCAAAGGGCTGCTGAACTACGGCAGCAGAGTTCCCTGGTGTGGACACAGATCTATCAGCAGAAGGAGTTACACAAGCATCCTCGAGCAGCAAAAACATTGTCAAGAGAAGCCTTCTTCTACCAGCAGAGCTATGGAAACACTGGGGTCTTTGCCAGCAGAGCTTCTGCTCTTTAAGGGAGTGGGATCTTTTAACATCCTGGCCTCCAGAACCTAGTCCAACAAACTAACGCCAGAGAAGGCGTTGCCATTAAGATCCAGTGACCTTATTCACAGGAGGGGAGATGCAAGATCCAGCAGTCTGGTCTGCCTTGGCTTTCCTAGAGAAAGTATTTAATGTCCCGGAAGATTTTTATTGGGACCTCTCAGGTTAAGGGTGTTTAACCCCTAAGGCTCCCTTTATCCAAAATGTTAATCAGGTATTGACAATTTACATCAGCTTAAAAATCTACAAACAAAGAAAATAAAGGCAAAACACATGTGGTCTGATTAAAAGTGCCTTCTCTCTCAGTTGCTTAACTAGAATTCGCTTGATTCTTGTAAAATTAGTTTTCCAGGACAGACCAGACTTGAATTTCTAAAGAAACCCTTCAGGCTTCCTTTTTACACCATTAAGCAGTAAGAGAGGGAAGCACAAATCTATTTTTTATATTCCCTAGCCAAGTTACCTTGCCCTCAAATCTCCTAAGTGTCCAGTGGTTTGGGGGATGGTACATTCTGTTTCTAGTTTGGAAGGGGGCGGTTGTTGATGATCTCTATGAACCTTGACTAAAGATTTAACTAAATCCCTGTTTATGGATTTTCTAAACAAGTTGTGAAAAAATGACTGATTATTCAGCCATGTGAAACTCTTGAAACTTCAAGTAATGTGTACATTTAAATTGCTTTTCTAAATAATGTCTGTGTTAAACACATAGCATATATTGGTCTCCTGCTTGGTAAAGCTATACCAAAAATTCTTCAGAAATAAATGTCTAGATAAAAACCTAACACCAGGTTCGCTCTGCCTTGGAATTCAGCACACATCCCCACTGGACCAAAACAGAAAAATCTGCAGCTCTTTTTGCAAATATATGCATCAATCTTCATTCAGTGAGGCTCAGACTCTAATACACAAGCCAAAAGCAAGCATCAGACCTTTGAAGGTATTAATTTTCATGGAGGAGAGAATGAGAAGAATATGGACTGCCCCACCCAAACTTTGTTTGAAATATTATTTTCCAATGAAGGCAAACAAAGACTCTTTAAAAATTGAACATTCGTGTCTTGTCAGATTCCCATAATAAACATATTAGCCTGATTTGCCATCTCCATGCGCCTTGTATAGGATAGCAAAACTCCCTTTAACTTCAGTGGAGTCAGGGTTTCACTCTGTCATTTTAATACTCTCATGGACGAGGTCCTCAGCTGGTGTCAGTTTTCACCCGTCATGTTTTATTCAACAGAAGTGTACCAGCTTCCTGTAGCTGTGTATCGGGCCTTTAGGGCTGTGCGAAATTTCGACAGCCGTTTTGTTTTGGAGGTGATTCAGCCCATGTCGGTGCCCGAAACACCAAATCCGAAATGAAACAGAAGGCTCCAAGACATCTCCGAAATGAAACGAAACCATCCAAAACATTTCGGAATATTTCGGAGGCGCTCCCGCAGCCCTCCTTTTAAAGTGCCGGAAGGCTAGGGCTGGGTAGGGAAGCCATGGGGGCTTCTCCCATGGCTCCCCCCACCAGGGCAGAGGCAGGCACAGCTGGAAGAGCCGCGGGAGAAGCCCCCATGTCTGCCCTGCCCGGCCCCATCCCCCGCCCATCCCCAGCTTCCTGGCACTTAAAAAAAAAAAGCCCCGCATTCACCAGTGCAACAATGGTAATCAGGGCCTCTGGGGGCTCATGGCAGAGTGCCCCTCCCTGGCAACTTGGAGCAGTGGGGGGCAGCAGGGATCCCCCCTCAACTTGGCACCCACATGGCAGCTGCCCCATGGCGCAGGTGCAGCATAGCTTGGCTGGGTGCTGCACACTGTCTGGGAGCTGGGGCCAAGCGGTGCCAGGCTCTGGGTGATTGCTGGAGCCACCCCAGCTCCCAGAAAGCATGCAGAGCCGCGATTGGACAGCTGCCACATGGGTGCCAGGCAGGGGGGGCAATCCCTGCTGCCCCCCACTGCCACAGGCAGCACAAGGGGGGCCCTGCCATGAGCCCCCAGAGGCCTGATCCCACTGCCAGAGCTGGAGAGTGCAGGGCTTTTTATTATTTTCTTTTCAAAGTGCCAGGAGGATGAAGCCAGGCGGGGGATGGGGCCGGGCAGGACAGCCATGGGGGCTTCTCCTGTGGCTCCCCCCACCCCCGGGGAGGAGGGGGGAGGCGGGGGGGGCTGGGGCCAGGCAGGGGATAGGACTGGGCAGGGAGAACCTGCAGCCGCCTGGCTGTGCCTGCCTCTCCCCGGCCGATCCGAATCTCTGAAACAGCATCAAAACTCCAAAACAGATTCGGCCAAATTGAAATAGAAAAGTGATCCGAAACACCGAAACAAATCACCATCCTCCAAAATGGCCGAATCCAAAATCAAAATGAAACATAGCCATTTAGCACAGCCCTACTGGCCTTGCAGCATCATATCATTATGGTCAATTCAACACAAATTTGGCACCGTATAGCCCTGGACCAAGAGCCGACCCGAGCAGGGTGTAGGGCCCAGGGCAAATTAGCCCATGAGGGGCCCCACGCCCACTCCGATCCCATGTGCCCCAGACCCAAAGAAGCTGCTGCCGCTACCAGCAGCAGTGGCGTCGGTGGTGGGGGGAGAGATTAGTGAGTGGCTGGATGTGGAGCCGCTGCTCTGCCCAGTTCTGCAGGGCCCCACAAAGCCCAGGACCCAGGGCGGCCACCCCGATTCACCCTCCCCCCCAGGGATGGCCCTGCCTGGACCCACCTTGCATGCTAATTTGTAAGCTACAATAATTTTGGCTGAGCCTTATACAAGTATGACATTTATAAGAGAAAGGTATTGCATTATTATAGGCCAGGAAGACTTAATCACCTTTGTAAACCAAACTAAATTTTAAAAAGAAATCAGAAAACAAAAGATCCTTCTTATATCATTCAGTTATCTTAAAAATGTGTACAGAAATATACAATCATAACCAGGGCCATCCCTGAGGGGGGGTCAAATCGGGGCGACCGCTCCAGGCCCCATACTTTGGGGGGCCCTGCGAAGCTAGGCAGAGTGGCGCAGCAACTCCATGCTGCTACCAGCTTCACATCCAGCAGCTCAGTGCCCCCACCCCCACCGCCGCTGCCAAATCAGCCGCTGGCTTCCTTGCGTCCAGGGGCAGAGCCCCGAACAGGCTGATTTGCCCTGGGCCCCACACCCTGCTCGGGCTGCCTCTGATCATAACAATATAGTTTTAAACTAGCTATAACACAGACTTGTAAAACACACAATTATTTTTTGATATTTCAAGAAGAGGGGTCCGTGCAAGGAATTCTATTTTTAAATTTCATGCTGAACTGATTTCCCATAAAAGGAAAACCACATTCTACATTTCAGATCTGACCCGCTTGTAGAATTTGTCATGTTCTGCTCCTCTAACATATTTGTAAAATGGCATAAGCACAAACTGCTCTTAAATAAAAGAGCCATTTCAGTTTTCATATAGGCTGTTTGATTTTCATTTAAACAGAATATATGCGTTTCAGTGCTACTTTTACATTCATCCCCTGAGCTATCAATATGAGTTATAATATCCTCAGGAAAACATGTTTCTGCAGATAAGCCATTAGGTTCTCGGGTTGCAGTTATTTTCTGATGTAGCTCATATGGTTAAGCCAACATTTCTGTTACATTTGAAAAACTATACTACCGCTTCGTATTTAATACATTTAAAATGATAATGGAAAAGATATTATACGTATGTGTGTGTGTGTGTGTTTGTGTGCATGCGCACATGCGCGTGCATATGTACGCATGTGCTGTTATAACAGACGGTAGCAGCCACTACTATTAGGGTGGTTAACACTGTCCATTTTAAAGGATTCTTATGATTTTTTTTGAGAAGTACTAGTATCTCCCATGTTTGAAGCAGGCCTTTGAATTCCACCAAAGAGAATGTCCTGTGTGTAGATAAGTGCTTTACTTTACCCTAGGAAAAGCCATTCAGGTTTGGCTAAAAGAGAAACTTTCCAAAAACACCAGTTCTAGTTCATCTGCATTGACATCAAATCTTTGGCATCAAACTATATAACACCTGAACATGGATTCTAAACAAAGGCCCTGCCCCGACAAAGAATCAGCTGCACATAGTGGGAAACGCAGGAACAAACAGTATCTTCAGGAGAAACTGAGAAACTCACCCATCCTCCTCTTTTTGGCCTTAGTAGGCTAACTCTACCATGGGAAGAAAGAACAGAGAAACAGCCTCCTATGGGAAAAAAGGACAGAGAAAGAAAGGATCATCCTGGATCTCCTTTATAGCCTCAGTACTAGTAGTTCAAGTCACACTCATCGATATGATTACCATTTTCTATTGCTGCTAAATAATGTTGTTCGATCCATACTTAAAGCTTTCCTGAAGAGTGAAAGGCTCATATTGAACTCTGCCATATTAATTGGCCCACCCCCAGTTCAACAGACACAGCTACGTTGCTTCCAAGAGCACATAGATGAAGCAGCTGGGCACAGGAAATTTGCAGTCTAGATGTGGCCTAAGTGAACCTCTGGTTCAGTGTGTGGCCCAAGTCAAACTTCTTCGCCTTAGTCTTCATAACTGGAAAATGGGGAAAATAATACTCTCATCTCCCAGGCTAGGGACAGACATTCAAAGAGCCTGAGTCTGAATTGATTCAATCTTTGCAAGTTAGTCTAACCTGGCTAGGTTAAATCACTTTGCAATTGCACAGATATTCCAGACATGCAGGCACATGCCTGTAGTGGCTCAGGCTAGAAGCTGGGGGGTGCTAGAGCAGCCCTCCCTTCCCTTCCACAACACTGAGCTGAGGGAGGCATGGCCAGGCCCCAGCAGGATGCTCTGATTAGCCCAGCAACGAATTGATAACAGTGTTTATCACCCCATTAAGAAAACAATAGAGGGACATTGCCAGCTACCTGTTGATTCTGCCTATTGATTCTACCTGTTGACTCAGCACAACTGTAGTCAGTATGTGATCTGCTAGCTAATGCACAGACACCTCCTCAGCAAGGCAGAGGGGAGGGGGGAATTCCTGGTTAGCAGGGAGCGGTGAGGGGGACAGGGGGAGCAGGCTGCAGTCTATGCCAAAGCTGCAGCCAGGGAGCAGAGGGGAAGGGCCAGCCTTGCTGTGAAGCAGAGAGCCCCGCCCAGCCCAGAGAGCATGCTGGGATGCTGGGGGACTCTGGTTTATCTTAAACCAGCAAGGTCTAGGACAGATGCATAAACCAGTTTGAGCCAAATCAGTTAAGTCTGATACTACATTCAACCAGGTTTATCTCAAATCAGTTTCAACCATTTTCAAACTGGTTTATGTGCACTGAACATCTGTTCTGTTACAGGTTTAAACCAGTTTCTGATCACTTAAACCAGTTTATGTGTAATGTCTGTCCCTCGCCCCAGTGGCTATAAATTCATTTACATTTGTGACAGGTGTGTAGGTTGTAGCTGTGTTGGTCTAAGGACACAGGCAAACAAGGTTCTTTGGGTGAATCTGATATCTTTTATTAGACCAACTTAAATAGTTGGGAAACATATTTTAGGAAGTGAAATACGGTAAGGTTCAATATGAGCCTTCCACACTTCAGGACAGCTTTAAGTATGGATCAGACAACATTATTTAGCAGCAATAGAAAATGGTAATCATATCAATGAGTGTGAATTGAGCTAAAAAATATGAGATTCACCCAAAGAACCTTGTCTGCCTCTTTATATTTGTGAGGCACTTGGATACTATAGTAATGAGCAACCTAAAAGAAGATGGTGTCCAGTATGTAAGGGAGATGTAATCAACAATGCTCTGGAAAAAACAGCATGTGATCATTAAATTAAAGTCTGTATCATAACACATGTGCAGAAAGTGGCTCAATTATACTTAGAGAACCTAAATTCTCTAATTTCCTAACTTTTAAGTGCTCATCTTGGCAACCTAAATACCAGTTCATGTGGAAATTCTCAATTGATCGTGTCACTTCTCCAAACAATTATATATATTGAGAAGCATCATTTTTTTCTCAGATCTCTTCTGTTTCTGTCTGTTTACCAGGTAGCAGAGCAATGCTTTGCAGCGCCCTGGCTGATAATATGGAAATATAGAGTAGCCCATGCTGCTCTCTACCAAGTGCTGAATAAAGTTAAGGCAGCTAAAAATACACTAAATTCATAGTTTCATAGTTGATGGGGTTGGCAGGGACCTGAGTAGATCATCAAGTCCGACCCCCTGCCATGGGCAGGAAAGGATGCTGGGGTCAAATGACCCCGGCTAGGTGGTTATCCAGCCTCCTTCTGAAGACCCCCCGGGGTAGGAGCAAGCACCACTTCCCTTGGAAGTAGGTTCCAGATCCTAGCCGCCCTGACTGTGAAGTAGTGCTTCCTGATGTCTAGCCTGAATCTACTCTCAGTCAACTTGTGGCCGTTATTCCTAGTTACTCCTGGCAGTGCTCGGAAGAACAGGGACTCTCCTGTTCCCCGCTGGTCCCCCTTGGTAAGTTTATAGACGGCCACCAGATCCCCTCTCAGCCTTCTCTTGTGGAGGCTGAACAGGTTCAGGTCCCACAGCCTCTCCTCCTGGGTCCTGCCCTGCTGCCCCTTGATCATGCGGGTGGCCCTCCTCTGGACCCTCTCAATGCTAGCCACATCCCTCCTGAGGTGCGGCACCCAGAACTGGATGCAGTACTTCAGCTGCGGCCTGACCAGTGTCATATAGACGGGGAGGATCAGCTCCTTGGACCTGCTCGTGATGCATCTACGTATGCATGACAAGGTGCGCAGCCTTACTGACCGCGTCCTCACATTGGCGGCCCATGTTCATCTTGGAATCAATGATGACTCCAAGATCCTTTTCTGCCTCTGTGCTGACAAGAAGCGAGGGCCCCAGCCTCTAGGGGTTGCAGCACCTTGCACTTGTCAGTAGTGAATCCCATCCTATTCTCATCCACCCACCCCATCCAGATCTAGTTGTAGCCTGCCCCTCCCTTCTAGCGTGCCCACCTCTCCCCACATCTTAGTGTCATCCGCAAATTTGAACAAGGTGCTTTTCACCCCCTCATCCAGGTCATTGATGAAGATGTTAAACAGTGTGGGCCCGAGCGCTGGGGGACCCCACTGCCCACATCCCTCCAGGTCGAAAAAGACCTGTCCACTGCCACTCTCTGTGTGCGGCCCTCCAGCCAATTTGTTAGCCATCTGACTGTGTAGGCATCAACACCAGTCACCTAATTTTTTAATGAGAATGGGTGAGAGACAGTGTTGAAGGCCTTCCTAAAGTCCAGAAGGACTACGTCCACTGTGACACCTGCATTGTTTGTCTGTGTTAGCATTTCCACAGAATTGTCATGCATTTCCTAACAGGAGGATCCAAACAATATTTACAGAAATATGTTGTAGTCTATGCCATGAAAAACATTGAGAACCCCTTAAATGTTTCATCACCTTGGCCGTACAGAAATGATATTAGTGATCACATTTGAATCTGGAAAAGTCTAAAATGATGGTCATGTCAATGCCTCTTTCACAATAGACAAGGGATTGGCAATGTCTTTGGGTTGGGTGACAAAAACACCCACAGCCTCGACTTGTAAGATGTTTTTGTCTCAGGGGTGAACAGCAGGGGAGCTGTGAGGGGCCCAATCCTTGTTGTGGCATCGCAGCTGCTTCCCTGCCATCCACCCCAAGGCACATGTGCACCTGCCGGCAGCGACAAGCCGGGATGGGGCTCCACAGACCCTAGTACAGCTGCTTGCAGCCTTCCTTCCAGGCTCTGGGCAGGCCCCTGCTGCCCACCAGTGGGGAGGCTGCAAGCAGCTGCACCAGGGTCCACAGAGCCCTGGCCCGGCTCACTGCCAGCTGTGGGTGCAAGCATGTCTCATGGCAGACAGCGGGAAAGTGCCCAGGGCTGCACTGCCACAACAAGAATTGAGACCCTCATGACTCCCCTCCTGTCTGCCCCAATGTGCGCATACCAAGCAAAATGCCTTTGCATGCCACGCTCTAGCACACATGCTAGGGGTTGCCTACCCCTGCAATAAAGAGATTTTATCTGCCTTGAAAAGTCATCAGTTGTGTGCAACTCCCACAAAGAAACAAAAGCAAACCCATAGTGAAATTCAGGCCATCTTTGGGCATATATTTGCAGCTGGCTTTTAATTAGTAATACAGACCTTTGTAAGTATCTCTCTTTCTGAAGTAAAAGTAAAGTTCAATATATACTTTATCAATGCACTCACTATGAGAACCACAGCATGCCAAGCATCAAGTGCTTCCAAGTACTGAATAAAGTTAAACACTCCAAGCACTGATGCCTGGCCTTCATCAGTCTTCTGCTTATAGCTTATCTAACAAGCCTAACCCCTCTTTTTTAGACCTAACAGCTGTTTCCAATCTTTTAAAACAGAGGATAACACTGTACTATAAACTTCTGAATTTCCAAACAAAGCATCATCTGTTAAAACCTAAGGGTCACTAAATACTACCCCAAAAGTCATACCAATACAGTCTCTTTCTTATGTCATTGGACACCTAATGTATTTTTCATTGCTGTCAGAAATAAGCCTCTTCTTGATCCTCTGGTAGAGGTGGCAGGGGGGCACAGGGTAGAATTCATCAGAAAGTATTGGTGAAGCTAATATTTTAAAAGCCCCTTTCAAGAGCTCTCCCATCTCCTGGGTGTGCTTGTCAGCATCTCCCACATTAAATAAAAACGGCTTCATTGTCCATGGAGATTTTTAAAGAAAAAAGCTTGAACATATCAAAGCTACCGGGACTGCAAGCATACATCAACACGTACAGGCGCCAAATCCTCTCGAGCCAGAAGAGAACAAACAACCCCCTAGAGAAAAATCTCCCCCTCAATGTCTCTCTATAATGGTGCTCCAACTTGACAGCTTTCTTGGTTGTGCTCAAAAAAAATCTTTCAATCATTTTAATTAAGACAATCATTAGATCACTTTCCCCGTTAGACAGTAAGAAATATTTTCTCTGACAATAATGACTTCATTGACCAGTTGCCCATGCACATGAGACTGCAACAGTAGTGATAACTGCCATGTCTTGGCTGTGCAAGGTGGAAAAAGCTCAGGGAGCAAAACACTCATTCTTTACCCACCATATATTCAAAGCACTGGTCTAACGCATTATAAAACAGGATTTGATGCTGGGACATGTCCAGCGGCTCCAACCTACAAGGAACCACCACATGGAAGGTCCTGGAGTATGCTCTGGTTACAGTATCAGGCCCTAGGGTTAGGGAAAGGGAAGGACAGCACTTCTCAAATCCTTGTGTTAATGGGATAATGACATGGATGGATTGTGAAAAGGAAGTAGATCAAGGACCTCCAGATCCAAAAGCAAGTGCTTGAGCTAACGGACTAGGTCTTTTAGCTGCCACCACTCCCTCCTCCCCCGCACTTCTCCCTCATGTTCCTAAAATACTGAAACCCATAGAAGGCTGACAAACAAGCAAACTGCAGATATGGGCTTGTCCTGCCACTTAAAAATGGAAGGGGTAAAGACGAACATGAAAAAAAAAGAAGTTTGAATGCCCCGACAGCCAGAACTTTTATTGGTTTTGCGTTATAAAAGAGCATGGAACGGTCCCATTCTTAATTTTCTTCCAGGACTCGTACTTATTTCTGTTTCAAGCATGAAATTGTCCGACCAGACAATTCCAGGTCCCCTAACAGCCTGACTGGTTACACTATTAACAGAAGTGCTTCCTCCATCACATCCCTCCTTCAAAGTTAATAGGAAGAATCTAAGGGGTTTTACTGGTCGTACAGATACCGTACGTCTGAGAGCCTAGCACTAGCAAGGAACACATTCATTCGACATATGGAACATGAAAGCTTAATTTAAAGCAATTGTAGGGAATATTTCTCTCAACATATTTCATGCGCATGTACTGTCAACACACATTAGCTGTCAGAGCTGCCAGAGGACACAAGGTCAGTGCTACTGCAGTGATAACAATAGGTCTCCATCTTTTATAGCAGTTCCATAGCAAAAATACTTTTCACATTCCTCTGCTCTTCGTAATGCTCCCCACACGTGGTAGGAGGGCACAGAATGACCTAACCAGCCTTTTCCCTTTCTGACTTTGATACTTGCACCCAAGCATTACAGCACAAATGGCATAAGACCATTTGCTTTTTGAGACCGGCTGCTATCAATAGCTAAGTAAAAAGAGAATGAGATGGGAAAGCTAGGACTTAACAAAGGTGCTGCCCTCCTGAAGACCTGATTTAGCTGATGGCTTTGCCATTTCCACTGACATCAGTAGAAGCTGCAGGTGTTTGGCACCTCTGAAAATCAGGCCATTAATTTGTGCTCAGAGAGGCAGGCAGCACCTGTATGGCTCGTTGAGTATACCCTTAAGGCTTCCCTTGCTCTAGCATAAAAAGTAGCAGCTTGAAACACAGAACTAGACACAAGGCGTGATCCTGCACTATTGAAAGCAGGTCAAAATGTCCATTGAGTTCAGCGTGCAGAACCTTCCCCTGTGGTGATAACAGCTCCGCTGCTGTAACACCCCAAAAGAGTAACTATTAAAGCTGTTAATAGCTCCAGCAACTACAATCATATGAATAGGCCCTTTGCAAACAATATACCCACTTAAAAGCCCACTTCAGGCTGCCACCAAATTGCCAGAGTGTAATGAAAATCGGGCTCTCAACAGTTATTTTGATATTGCAGTTTATTAAATTTCAAAATTTAAGTTGCAAACAAGCCACATTCGAATCCTTGTTTAATTGCCAGGGAACTGTCTGTCAGATACAAGCAAGGTCCTGGTGACAACTGGCAAGATTTATTTCATTAAAGGTAGCTGAACCTGCTCAGTTTAGCCCCACCATTCTGACCTTGGGCTTGAAATTAGTTATATGTTTTAACTGCAGTTGTATTTCTAAACCCTCTTATTCAAAATTAACATTATTTGTTTGACAACCCATTTGAGAGTCTGATTTCTAGAAGCCAAATTCATCCATACCACAACAGAACACAGCCCTTTCTCAGGATCTGATCAAAAGCCTTATAAAGTTTGGTATTATTATATAATATTATAAAGTGCTGTAAAGTGGTATATTATTATTGATCAATAGTATTTATTTGTACCGTGACAGTGCTCAGAAGCCCAGTGATGGACCAAAAACAGTCTCTGCCCCCAAAGACTTCACATTTGCAGTGGGCAAAGCATGCACTGACATAGAGAAATCTCTGTCAGACTGTTACTTCCCATCAGTCAGAGACTTTTTCTGGCACCAATGAGGTTGCATACCTGCACCAACTTCCTGCAGACAGATGTTAAGGAGGAAATGCAAGCACCCAAGTGATTAGATGACACCTTCCAGAGCTGCACTCTTCCCATTAAGGCATCTTAGTTTCATAGTAGGTAGGGTCGGAAGGGACCTGAGCAGATCATCAAGTCCGACCCCCCGCTATGGCAAGAAAAAGTACTGGGGTCAAACAACCCCAGCAAGGTGTTCATCTAACCTCCTCTTAAAGACCCCCAGGGTAGGAGCCAGCACCACTTCACTTGGAAGTTGGTTCCAGATCCTAGCCGCCCTGACTGTGAAGTAGCGCCTCCTGATGTCCAGTCTGAATCTACCCTCTGCTAGCTTGTGACCGTTATTTCTAGTCACTCCTGGGAGTGCTCGGGGGGAACAGGGATTCCCCCAAGGCCTGCTGGTCCCCTCTGACTAGTTTGTAACAGGACACTAGATCCCCCCTCAGCCTTCTCTTGTGGAGGCTGAACAGGTTCAGGTCCCTTAGCCTCTCCTCATAGGGCCTGCCCTGCTGCCCCCTGAGCATGCAGGTGGCCCTCCTCTGGACCCTCTCAATGCTGTCTACATCCCTCCTGAAGTGCGGCACCCAGAACTGGATGCAGTACTCCAGCTGTGGCCTGACCAGTGTTGTGTAGAGGGGGAGGATCACCTCCTTGGACCTGCTCGAGATGCATCTGTGGATGCACGACAAGGTGCAGTTGGCCTTGCTGACCGCGTCCCCACACTGTCGGCCCATGTTCATTTTGGCATCAATAATGACTCCAAGATCCTTTTCTGCCTCTGCACTGACAAGAAGGGAGTTCCCCAGCCTGTAGGTCTGCTGCTGGTTCTTCCTCCCCAGGTGCAGCACCTTGCACTTGTCAGTGTTGAAACCCATCCTGTTCTCATCCGCCCACCCCTGTAACCTGTCCAGGTCCAATTGCAGCCTATTCCTCCCTTCTAGCGTGCCCACATCCCCCCACGTCTTAGTGTCGTCAGCAAATTTGAATAGGGTGCTTTTTACCCCCTCGTCCAAGTCACTGATGAAGATGTTGAACAGCGTGGGTCCAAGGACCGAGCCCTGGGGGACCCCACTGTCCACATCCCTCCAGGTCGAAAATGACCCATCCACCACCGCTCTCTGGGTGTGGCCCTCCAGCCAGTTAGTGACCCATTTTTGATACAAGGGAAGTTGCCAATGATTTCTGCAGCTGCGAAAATCTCTCCCAATAGATTTTCTACCTCAGACCACAGGATGAGGCACATAGGCCCAGATCCTCAAAGGTATTTAGGCACTTAATCTTCAGAACAGGTATGAGTATATATATATACAGAAAGACAGAGAGAGAGAGAAATATATGTCTTCATGCTCCTTTAAAAAAAATCATTGTTTCAGATTTATACCTAACAATATTTTTCAGCACAATAGATCTTTTTTTTTCTAAATCCTCAGTTAGCCTCAAGTAGGGTTAGAAACCAAGTAGCAGTGTTGCAAGCGATGCTTCTCTCCTGCAAGACAACTATCAACAGCAGGCGGCCAGGAAAAGGCCAACTGTAATTAAAAGCTTTATTTTTAAAGCTATTTCATAGGACTTTTTTTCATGGCCAGATGGGCTCCCAGTTCTTCTGAACTATGCTGGGCAACCTGAGTTGTGGAGTTTCTCAGTTATATATATATAGCTATCCCTCACTCTTCCTTTTAGTTTATATTGCACGTACACATGACAACATTTGTGGGTCATAGGAACAGTCAAGTCAGACTCAAGCTATGCTCAGGTTCTGTTGTGCACCTTCCAGAGCGGCTTATCTGAGCCACACCAACTAGTGAAGTTCCTAGTTACCCTACACAAACTCTCTCATACTTGTGGCCTTTTGGGGTAAAATTGGTTTGGGGTAGAATCAAACACAGCAGTTTTCTAAAATCAGAAAGCTCTACTCATCCAGAAAGTGCCCGACTCTGGGGAGGCATCTGCTGTCTAATCACTGCCCCTAATACCGCTTGGAATAGCACGGTTCTGTGCGAGAGTCCAGGTGAGGATGTTTTTTGGGTGCATAACCACAGGTGGATCCAGGGGGTGCAGTGGTCCAGTTGCACACTCCTTTGATTCCTGGTATACCTAAAATTTAAAACCAGCTGCCAGACAGCAACATTTCTAGTCTGGCAGCAGTGAGAGACTCAATTGACTTCATGGCTCGTTCTAATCTACTCAGTTCTTTAAAGAGTTAATTCCACAGGTGTGAACAACCTCTCTCCTTTTTCACTGTTTTCATGTGCCGCCAATCAAGCTGTCATTTCTCACCAATTCTGCTACCTATTAGCTGCTCCCGATACCCAGCTACTATTTAATAGCATTGTAGACCCTCTTTAACTCTAGCTAAACCCATTCACTCAGGTGAAAATTAGCTCAGGTGTGGAAATTACTTCCAGTGAAGCATTCACTGGACCCACTGCCAAGATGCTGATGGAGACAAGACTTGGTTTTATGAATGGGGGGGAGAGAGAGACATTTAACTCTCGTGAGGACAGGGCCAATGAAACAGCATGTTTTGATCCCGTTTTGTTGCATTTTTCCTTTTTCTGCATAGTGGAAAATAAAAGCACATTCCAAGGATGTTAGCCTTATTTCTGCTTCCATTTTAAAAGCAATGATATTGCCCTCGGCCCCTGGCCTATTAGCAAAGCAACTCTTTACTTCTGTTTTAATTGGGGGAAACTATGTTGAGAGTTGTGGGATGACGCACAGGCAAGGTTCTTCAAATAGATGTGATCTCTTTTATTCGGCCAGCTGAGTAGTTGGGGAAAAATTCTTACCCGGCTTTTGGGTGCAATCACCCTTCTTCCAGCATAGGGAGTCCCTGCTGCTCGGAGACTCCAAGGACTAAGAGAAGCTAAAAGTGTGGAGGGATGTCAGTGAGAATGTAAACAGGTAGCAATTAGAAAAATACAAGGTAAAGGGGAAAAAAAAACCCCAAAGGTGAGTAAGGGAGACACTACAGCACTTTCCACGCCCCACTTTTTAGAGCCCCCCCATCTGCCCCGGACTCCACGGGCTATAAAAGTGTTTGCACCGAATCAGAAAACAAAGAGACACGACCTATTTAGAAGCAGCAGCCTGCAGGTCGACCCTGGCCCCTCAACTGCCCCTGGACCCGCACCCTCTGCGGCCAGCCCCAGAGGCAGGGACTAAACACACCGCGGCGAGAGCCAGGCTCCACCTGCGCTCCGGACCCTGCCTCCGATGGAACGCCGCCGCACGCCGCAGCCAATGAGGGAGCGCGGCTGGGATGGAGCCGGAGCAGCGCCCCCCGGCCGTGGAGTTCGTGCCGGGCGGCCGCTGCGGCGCCCGGGGCCCCGGCAACGCCTTCAACTCCTGGAACGACTACCTGGGGCTGGCCACGCTCATCACCAAGGCGGTGGGCGACGACAAGGGCTTCCGCGCCGCGCCCGCGCCCGGGGGGCCGGCCGCGGAGGACGAGGACGAGGAGGACGACGAGGAGGAGGACGAGGAGGAGGCGCCCTACTTCGAGGGCGCGCTGGACCTGCACGCGCTGGAGCTGTGCGGCCACCGCGGGCTGCTGGAGGAGCGCTTC
>NW_005841958.1:1384898-1385434 GCF_000455745.1 Alligator sinensis | reverse complement strand
GAAGCCCGAGCTGCAGGTGTGCGTCTTCTGCCGGAACAACAAGGAGGCGGTGGCGCTGTACACCACGCACATCCTCAAGGGCCCCGACGGCCGCGTGCTGTGCCCGGTGCTGCGCCGCTACACGTGCCCGCTGTGCGGGGCCAGCGGGGACAATGCGCACACCATCAAGTACTGCCCGCTCTCCAAGGCGCAGGGCAAGGCGCCGCTCAAACACGCCAGGACCGTCTTGGGCAAGAAGCTGCGCTAGGCGGGCCGGCCCCGGCCCCTTCACTGCCCGCCGGCACCGGGGTTTTAACGCGGAGCCCCGCAGCCGGACTTGGAGCGGCGCCCCAGGCTGATGCGGTGCCCGGACTCCGGATGGACGCGGGGTCTGGCCCGAGGGAGGCGCAGGATGAGCTGATGCTATAGAGGGTGGGGTGGGGGGGAAATCTATATATCTAATTTTAAACAGAGAAGAAGAGATGAGTTTAAAGAGATGTGCCGAGGACTGGATTTGAGAAGAGGCTTTTTTGGGGGTGGGGGGGGGGGGTGTTTTT
>NW_005841958.1:1307715-1384819 GCF_000455745.1 Alligator sinensis | reverse complement strand
GGGGGGGGGGGCGAGGAGCTGCTGTGATCCCTCGCCAGTTGTTGTTTGTGTTTGTTTTGCTGTTTGTTTTTTAAATGAAATCTGGGTTTCATTGTACTGTGTTATTGGAGGGAAGGGGTGGCCCCCCCCCCCCAGCCATCCATCTAAAATCAATGCTCCCCCCTTTTCATCCATCCCCTGCTTTCCCCGGTTGGTCATATCGCCTGTACTGGCCACAGCTGGCAATGGAGCTGTTTGGATTTGGGGTTTTTTTGTTTTTGTTTTTATACAATGAAAGTAAAGGCATCACAGACTTCACCTCTGCTGCCTCTGTCTTGTTTTCCCCACACCCGCACCTGGACCTTGCTTCTGTAGGCAAGCTGCTCCCTCCCAGAGATGGGTCTGGGAGCTGTAATGGCCGTACCTGCAGTTGCCCTGTGCTTCATGAGGAGTGGTCTTTATTTATTTTTATTTTTTTTATTTTATTTTTTTTAAATACGTGTTCTTCAACTGGAGAATTTCTGTGAAAGCCACAAAGTGGTGAATTCCTCTCCGTGAATAAGGTGCCAAGCTCCTGGCTGTCCTTGCCCCTGACAGATTGTTGTGGCTCCCATGAGCTCAGCTGCTTGCTGCTCATCCTTTTTTCCTTTCTCCTTAAGTAAACAGAAAGCTGCTGTTTTGAATCCTCCTGGAGGAAAAAGAGACTTGTAAGACCTCATTTAATGGAAAAAAGAAGGGGAAATACGCCCTCTGCTGCCCCATCTCAGTAGAGGCTGCTTGGGAAGTGAAACAGGCTGCATCTATCTGGTGACTTCTTTTACTCCACAGAGAACCTCACTAATCGTCTGGTTTGCTGCTTGTAGTTTGGGTCAGATTGCTGCCATCTAGGAACATCTATCTCCTGAATGTAAGCTTTCTTGCTCACTCAAGTGAACCAAGAGGTATTGCAAGAGGGGAGATTAAGGTGTTCACCACTCCTTGTAGTATAAAAGAGGCACCTCTTGGCTAGTGTGTGCCAGGCACAAACATCCTCATTCCTCCTCTTGTGCAAGAAGGGAGTAGTATTACTTACTTTGTGCAACATAGCACTACAGCTTAGAGCTGACAGCTTCCAACTCGAAAGTATTAGAGCAGAAAAGCCCGCACTAAATCCAACAAACCTTGCACGTGCCTTATTGCTTGAAGCCAAATTTTACAGCTGTCAGACTGCATGTTACATAACGTAGTACATTCTTGCATGAGGGATAAGGATATTGAATTAGGGTGGTGTCACACTTGACTTAGTGCAATGAACACAAGAGCAGACACACATTCAAGCAGTTTTGCACCTGGCAAGTGTCCTCCTGGAGTTCGCTTTCAGGCAAGGGTTCTCTCCTAACCGGGACTAAGGGTAACAGGTCACTGTGCTCAGGTGATCTGCAGTTGCTGCAAGTGAAGCACCCCTTTGCTACAATAACTGACTTTAACTTCTGAAACTTTGCAGAACATGAGCAATTTTCCAAGCTAACAGATGAACACAGGGCTCAAACCACTCTCCTGTAGTTGCGATATCAGTGTCCAAAACCACAGTCGTTTAAGAGGGCCCTACGGTGCAAGGTCCACTGAAAACCAGTCCCAGCCCCTAAGAGCTTGCTGACACTTGGCATCGTGGTTGGCAGTGTTCTCAGCACATCAGTAGCCAAAAGGATGTACTCTACAAACATCACAGGAAAGGATGGACTGGCAAGACAAAGAAGGGGCTCGTACTAAACCTTGGGGGGAGTATAGATCCTGATTTTAAATCTAAGTGACCAGCGAAGACTGATATTGCTGGAGGTAGCAGTTGACCTGAATGAAAATTGATTGGTATTAAAAGCAAAGACAAGTAGCTTAGGCTTGTGATAGAAGAGGGAGCCGGTGAAGAGCTGAAATGATGAAGTGATCTAGTCAGAGCAATTGGTTAGAAGAACTCTTTGTAGCAGCAGGCTGAATAATATTAGCAGGGCAAGATGAGACCAAAGGAAAATGTGGCCACCCTGCAAGATGATGAGAACCTGGACAAGAGTGAACATAACTGAAACAACCTGGATATGAAGAGCTAGAGTAAGGTCAGAGTCTTAAGATGTTTTCCAGACTCTGGGGCTGAGTGGTGATGTTTAGAAAGGAGACGGTGGAACTTGAGGGAAATTAAGATGATTTTAACCATAAGTGAGTTGACAGCTAGATATTTCCAAAGAAATCTTAGACTACTTGAGACTTCAGTTTGGACACAATAATATTAAAAGCATCAACATAGAAATGGTTTGCAAAAGGTATAGAACAGTGACTGTCAAAACCAGGGTTCCATTGCACTCTGGGATGCCTGGAGGTCCTCTCAAGGATGTCATCCAAAGTCCAGCAGTATAGGGCATGCAAGCATGATAACCCAGAGTTCAAATAGGAATCCATAGTGCTAAAAACCTTCCAACCTGTTGTGATCTTTCTGAGTTCTTTGCAACAAAAGAATTGCTGTTATTTTTTGGTAGTCAAAAAAGGAGTTAAAACTAAGAGCTGGCATCTTCTAAGACAATTGATGACCACTGTTGTAGGAGAATAGGAAAGAGCAGAGAACCTTGCCCCGTGAGAAAACCAGGAAGAACAAGGAGACCAATCATAGTCCAAGAGGAGGATAGGATTATGAGATGATTATGGCCAGTAGCAGTGAGAAGTGGCTTCTTCAAAGAGGATGAGGCTGCATTTCTGGTTCTGAGGGCAGATGTTTGGGTGTGATTTCAGTTAAGTTAATGATAGTCTGGAGTTTCTGTCCTTCAACTTCCCCTTCCTGTGACTGTAAGTAGAGTTTGATGAACTTGGCATGAGGGGGGACAGAGAGATGGGGACCCCACCTAGAGTGCCAAGTAAGGTCCAGAGGGTGTGTATGTTTTCATTTTATGTTTCAGACTAAACTGTATTTATATTTGAGGGGGAAGGAGCTGGAGAAAAGGAAGGGAGGTAGGATGGGGCTGGGAAAGGGCAGAATTTTATGCAGCTGCAGGGCAGGAAAGAGGAGGCGAATTGCATCTTCACTCTTGCACTACATTCCAAGAAGTGAGACAGTCCAAAAATTGTTAGGCAAGAATTTCTTAAGATGGTATCTTTTATTGGGCCAATTATGTAGTTGGGATAGACAAGATCTTGAATTAGAGAGAGAGTTCTTAAACTAAAAGACATGACCATGAAACAGACTCAAAGGTACTGCCAAATATGTGATGCCAGCCATCTAACCTAAGAGTGAGACCTAACAAAGAGCGTCTTGCATTTAAAAGCTTGTCTAACTATGCCAACTACAAAACTGGTCCAATAAAAATATCATCCTAAGAAATCCTTGCCTCTCTCCCTCAAAAGAAATTCATGAGAGGATGCTTAAGTGAGTCAAAGGACAGCTACTAAACTTAATCTGGAGAAACAAGGTGGCTCAGCTAGGATGATGGCAGAGCTTGAAAGTCAAGAAAACGAATTTGTAAATGAGTGAAGAATTGCCTTTTTTGTCTATAACGTTCGGAAGGCACTGTTGGACTTCAATGCAAGTGCCTCTTCAAATCCAACTTTACTTGTTATCTCCCTTCTTCGTAATGGATGCTGGTTGATGAACGCTTCCACTACAGACTTTCTCGACCTACCATATTCACTGCACTTCTGTGTGGGATTTTGCAGTTCTTTTTTTAACACACACTTTCCACCCACCTTCCCTGTGCCACTTACATTGGTTTAATGGAGCTAACATTCAAGTATATGTGCAACTTCAGCTGTATTTCTTGCTCCTGTAAGCAGAGGGAGGTACCCGTTAAAGACTGAAGTGCTGATTTATGAGAAAAATGCTTTTGGAATATAAGGACTACTGTAGCAGCACCCAGCTTACCCACAGTAAGTGTACTGAAACACTAGCAGGATTTTACACAGAAACACACAAGACTTTTAAATTGGAATTGGCGTGAGGTTTTAGCTCAGTGTCTCCGTGCACAGAGGTTTTGCTTGTATCCGCTATGTTCAATGCTAGAATCCAAGTTCTTCCCTAGACAACATTTGCCAAGAGGAACATAACAGGTTACCAATCTTGGTTTTTAATTTCAGGAGGAGGGAGAAACCAGACCATGCACTTGTGCTCTTGGTTCCATGTTTTAGATGCACAGAGGACAACCTGTAGCAGAAGTGACGGTCTGTCCTTCAAAGTCATGCCCTGGTATCAGTAGGACAAGCAACAATGTTAGCTTTTCTGGGATCTTTCCAGCACTGAAATGACCTGGTTTGTTACAGCACCACTTCCTCCCTTCCACTTCAAAACTGTGTGCTTACAACTTCCTTTCATTGTATCTTGATACTTACTCCTACACTGCAAGGCCTACCTGCTTAAAGTAGCCACCAATTATACTAGTGCTATGCTTGCAGCAGTAATTAAAGGACTGACAGGTAAATTCGGTGCTTTCTAATCAAGCCAACTGCTGAACAATATCAGCAAGAGATACAGAAAGGGTGAAGGTTTGTGATTTATTAGACCTTATCTTTTATGAAGCATCCATCTGACTTTTATTCTGCTAAGTTTCCCTCAGAAAAACAGCAGTAGTGAATCTGTTACTGAGCACTTATATTTTAATTTTTGTATTTTGTTTAATTAAGATGTATTCCTCCACTCCCATGTGGGCTACTTGAACAGCATTTTCCATCTACCAGCAAATCTGGGTAATAATTTTGTGTTAATAAACTCTTCCCTGGAAAGCAGCAGATATGTGATACTTTCTCCCACCTGCACCTTTTTAAGAGTCTGACCATAATGATCAAAAACGCTGCATGTATTTCACTGTAGTTGTGTGACTTACTACAAATGAGCTGTTGGTATTAAATCCCTTTACTCATGCAAAGAGCAGAGAATTAGTAAAAACAGAGCAGGCATGTTCAGGTGCCTTGAAAGTAATGAAAAAGGAGCAGGGGGAATTTTCTGAGCACATTTCAACATCCCTTCTCCCCTCTTCATTTTGACGCTGTTTCAACTCATTTTGAGCTCAAAACAAAATGAGGCAAGTCGAAACGTTTTGAAGCTCAAGCTGGGCTTGCCTGCAGGGAAAGAAACTAAAGTAAGGAGAGGGAGGGGGAAGAGTGCTCTCATTATTGACAGTGTAGCTGGCCAGTGACTGCCATCCTTTCCCAAGGTCCCCTCCAACCCCAGTGCTCTGGGAGAGGGATGGAAACCTGCATAAAAGGCAGCATTGTTTGAACTGCCCTGCTTCCTGCCTTGGTGTCAGTTGAGTGAGGGCGCACCTTAACACACATGCAGTGTCACCCACCCATGTCACGAGTTTTGCCTGTCAGCAGCCAGAGGTGCAGGGCCCCAGAAGCCCCTGCACCTATCCCCTGGACAGCTGGCAAGCTTTGTGGTCTCAGCAGGGGCTAGCAGGCCTGTGGCTTTCACCCTGCTGCGCCTTAACACACACAGTGTCACCCATGCCATGAGTTTTGCTTGTCCACAGCTTGAGGTGCAGTTCCCCCCAAACCCCTGCAACTATCTCCTTGAAACTTGGCAGGCTTCGTGGCCTCAGCAGGGGCTAGCATCCCTGCAGTTTTGTCCCCGCTGTGGCTTAACACATACATGCGACATGCGTTTTTTGCTTTCAAGACTTCGAGGTGCAGTGTCCCTGAAACCCCTGCACCTATCTCCTTAAAACGTGGCAGGCTACCATTCCTGCACGTTTCATCCAAATCAGGCCAGAAATGATGAAGTTATAGGCTGTTTCAAGCTTCCCCATTGTAGCCCACGGGCGAAATGAAACAGCAAAACTGTTTCAACTAAACGAAACGGAACACCAGTTTCGAACTGAAACGAAATTTGAAACGAAATGCTGTTCTGTCGAAACACAAGTCAAAACAGAGCGGTGCCGTTTCACACAGCCCTATTGGACATGCTTGGGAAAGGACAAAAGCATCAATGTACAAATGCAAGTTCACTTTTGCCTCAACTACATCACTCTTTCAGTCAAAAAAACATCTGAATGGCAAGCTATGTTCTTCAACAGTGACAGAAAAGAATATGCATGGGGGAAGCAGAAGCTAGTTAAGCAGCTGATTTTCTTGAATACATAGCAAAAAGTTTAATTAAAGACAAAACACAGCAAGAGCCAATTTCATAAGTTGTTTATTTATCACTGAAGAAGAAACACACAGCAGTAAGTTCTGTGCTGGCTTCAAAAATCCCCGCTACTTAATCAATGACATTGTTACTGCACCCCAAAATTGAAGTCAACGCAGCCATTACCACAAAGCACTTGTTGAGAGGAAAAGCATTTACCCTGAAGACAAAGTATTGGGGAGGGGAGAAGGGGCGGGGATGGGGGGGCAGGGACAGGATGGGACTGGAGAATCTGAACATTTCCTCCAAAAATCACACATTTTAAATATGACAATATTTATAGATGCTTGAAAGGCATGAATTATCCAGTATGGAAAGCAGTTATGCTATTGGCAACAGAAAATATATAGCCGTATGTTTACCAAAATGCTTGAATTCCAAAAGCCTTATGTTTTGTTGTTTTACACTGCAGCAGTATTCAGTATTAGAACAAAGACTGCAAAATGGCTTTAGAGGCATACGTATTCAAGTAAAATCTACAGAAAATAACCCAGTGTAGCTAACGGTCATAATGTTTACTGTAATTCATTCAAATTTAAACAACTTACTGAATTTAGATAATGATAAAATACCTCTCACAAAAACTTCCTGCCTTCAAAAATACCTAAATAGGGGGACAGGTTTTTAACCAATTTGGCCAATTATGGAAATGGATCCAGCTCTGCCTTTTCAATAATGCCACCATGATGTGAACAGAGATTTATTTTCAAATGCATGTTCTGTGAGAATCATACCTCATTTCCAATAAAGAAAAAATATTCATTTAAAAATTAAAAGGCCTGGGTTTTTTTGGTCTGAGATATAGGTATTACCCAAGTTAACCACAGGGTTCACATTTTTGTTTAGTAACAATCTGTGAAATCAGCAACATTTGAAATTTCAGAACCTGGCATCCAATTCCCAACCTTCTGCTGTGAGTTTTGTGCATGATCAATCTAAATACAAGTAAGTAATACAGGCTCATGCTTTCAGGTTACCTCAAAATATTGGTTAAAGAACTCCAATTCAGAATGTTTATAAGCACAAATATAATCTGTGGATTTCACCAAATCAATGCTAAAATGCCTGTTTAAATTGCATTTTGTTTTTGACTTAACGCCGTACAGTGGTCCATCCATCTTCGTCTGTCTCATTTTTAATGCGACGAAGGGATTCTTTCTCTTTTTCTGTTTTCCAGGCAGCCTTCTCTTTCTCTCCATCTCTTTCTCCTTCCTTGGAAACAGGGGGAGGGACAGGGCCAGGGGCAGAGTCAGGGGCAGGGGCAGAAGAAGGAGAAACAGCACGGGCAGGGGCAGGAGGAGCATGAGATGGAGTAAGAGCAGGCGACAAAGCAGAAGCAGGAGCAGGTCGCCGCACAGCTTCACGTTCTTCGCCACGCTCTTCTCTCCTGTCATCACCACGCCGCCATGAGTTGGCTAAAAATATGCAAGGACATGCATTAAAATTGAGTCACTCACCAAGCCTAGCACTGATAATTTAATTCAGTGATGTCTATCTTCCCCTCTTGCACAATTTTCTAAGTGCTTTCAGTCCCAGATCATAAACCAGGTCTGAATTTATATCACTGTAATGGAAACCAACCAATGGTGACCTCACCACTTTTCAGCTGCTCAGAATAGAACCCAATCTCCTGAATCAACACTACCATAAATTCACTGATAATGTACATGAAACAAGCACAAAATTAAAACAAAAATTCAGGCAGCCAATACCACCAGAACATAAGAAAACAGCTTACAATATCTGTCTGGAAAGAGGTAAAGTTTCATAACAGGACAAATCCTTAAAACTGAAAAATCAAAATGTTAAGGCAACGTGGAGAGGACTTCAAGCATATACTGGTTCAAAATACTACCAGCTATTTTTATCAACTTTCAGGCAATTCCAAAAGTAACAGAAGTGTCACTAGGTTGTAATACTTCATCTTGCTCAGAACAGTGCTACAAAACACTGTTGTGTTAAACATTACTTATTTCAGCAGAAAGGATAAAATTAAATACAACCTCAGTTTGGTATTTGAAAGCATCTATACATTAAAAAAAATAAAAATGAAGAGTCAGATCCTCTTCCTCTCACATACTCAGAAGTGTTATGCTGCTCCTTCTGAGTCATTCTATCAGGTAGGATCACATCCCAACACATTCGAGTTCCCAACTAAATCCACTTGGGTGTAAGTGCATGCTTGAAGCCTGTCAGAATGTCAGCCAACTACTGTAGTAGGTGGAATAGATTTTCTGGTACTGCTACAGACTCCTTTACGCCATGCTACCTTTATGTCACTCTAATATTATAAACAAATGTTAAAGTTGGAATAAAATATACTGCAGTCACTTAAAAGCCACCTTACATGGTTGAAGCAGCATAAAGAAGCCTTAATACAAACGAGCACTCTTATTGTCGAGATTTAAACTGGTAAAGGAAAACACTCTTACGTTCTTCCCGTTCTACTCTGAGTGGAGGTCCTCTTCTGTCCCTGTCATCAATACGCCGATCTCTAAGATCACGACCACCTCTGTCCCACTCATCTCGGCGAGATGCGTCTCGCCAGCTGGAAGTTTCCTCAGCTGGTCCTCGCCTCCAACCAGCTTCTTCCCTTTTGCCATTTAAAAGGAAATGAAAAACTAGGTTTAACTCTTTACATCCTGGCTTCTGCTGCAATGGACAATGACAGTTGGAAGACAAACATTTGCAGTGCAATAGCATCCCAGACATCTAAGGCACTTAAGTTTATCAGAGGACTTAAAGACCTCTCCATTACAATGCAAGATCAACTCTTTTGGTAATAAAGGCTTCCAACAATGTTTACATATAGCAAACATTCTGTAATTGCTTCCTACAACTCAGATTTCCTTCATAATATGATTTCATAAAAGCCACACTTCTCCTCCTTTAAGAAATCTACACACCACCACGTTTTAAAAATGCTGGTGGTTTTAACAATACTCAGATTTTTGTAAAAAACAGAAAATCAAACCTAGGGCGTCGGAAACGATCATCCCGATCAAAGTCACGATCTCTGTCAAAATCACGGTCCCTTTCATTTTCATCACGATCTTTATCTCTATCCCATTCTCGGTCTGCTGAGGGTCTGGAGTCTCTTGGGGGTCCCCAACTGTCTTCACGAGCCTTTTCTCGTTCTCTCCACCCACCTATACATAACAAAAGGAGTCAGAGAGTCAAGAAAACTGTTCGTTTGCCTTGAAGTAGTGGTTTTCAACCTTTTTCATTTGCAGACCTCTAAAAAAAAAAAAGTCAAATGGAGGTGTAGACCCTTTTGGAAATTTTGAATGGAGGTGCAGACCCCTGTGAATTGTAAGTGTGGGTATTCACATACTTTCGACTGATCATGGTCATCTTTCATGGACCCCTTAGTTGGCAGACCCCCTAGGGTCCACAGACAAGAGGTTGAAAACCACCACCATAAAGAAAGTGTAGCTTTCCTCTTGAGCCTTTGCCCATGCATAACTCATTCAAGGTGGACAAGGACGTGTGCAGAATTCAAGAAGGAACCACACAGGGACAGAAAAGGTAAAAGACCTTTTGTTTGTAATCCTGATTACATGCCTAAAAGAAAAGATCCATATTCTCTATTGAAGATCAAAAAAGGGTTGAACATAATCTGTATTTTCTACTCAAATCACACATCCAAAACTTCTCCAAGAGCTTACTGATGCATGTGCAAAAACAAGCAAAAGAATGTAGTTAGCCTAACCTTAACCAATGAGTCCTCAGTGGCAACCTACAAGGAAGAAGATTTTAGACTAACTGAACTTTATTAGGAATCATGGTTCTTTGGACTTGCTCTTACTGTTGTTAAATTTGAATTATTCCAATTAACATCTACGAAATGCTATTTGCATGTATAAGTGTACATGTGCAGGAGGCATTTTCCCCAGTTATATGGATTAAGAACCAAAATGGGAAGAGGGAGGGGGAAAAGGATCCTCCCATATTTTAGCCCAACAATCTAATGGCTAAGACACTTGCCCAGGGAGACCAAGGTTCTAGGATCCCCTTGCCAGGAAGGGGTTAGAGCCTACATCTCCCACTTCCCAGCAAAGTGCCCTAACTCCAGGGCCTGGGAGAAGGAGTTCTGGCTCTGCCTCAAATTAAGTTTCTGCATTTGGTGTTTAATAGACATTGGATAAAGTGGGAGGCAGGCCTGGGTGCAGAAGCCAGGGACCCTTCGCTTCCAGGACAACTTCTATTTCACTGAGCTAGTCAGGTTTTTCCCCTCTGTATCAGCTTCAACAAGACTAATGGAGGGCACTGCAGCATGACTGGCAGAAATAGGACCCAAAATCTGCTTAAACGGCAAAAACATGTTAGCTGTCTACACTTAGACATTGTACTTGGATGCCTTCAAATAAAAATAGAAATTTGGGCCTACATCATCCTATGTGCAGTTCTCACAACAAATGAATACACGTTAATATTTTCTACATAATGTGGATTTAAAAAAAAAAATCAGCAAAAGAAAAGTTTCATTGAGAAGAGAAACGAATGCAAATTGATCAGACAGTCACTTACACCAATACAGACCTAGACCCTGTCTCCAGGATCAAATTCTTAGTATACAGCATCTTATTATAGTTAATGAATCTAGCTTTGGGAGCGGGTTTCATTACAAAGGAGTCTACCATTTAGTTATCAAATTATTCCTACCTGGTTTACCAAATGGTCTCCAAGGACCAGGTCTTGAGTCATCGCCACGTCTGGGACCTCTGTCATCATCCCCTCCACGCCATAGACCCCTGTCGTCATCACGTCTCGAGAGTCGGTCCTCATCTGAACTACGCCAGGGCCCTCTGTCTTCATCTCGTCTCAATATTCTGTCCTCGTCCAGCCCACGCCTGGGACCTCGGTCCTCATCCAGCCCACGCCTGGGACCTCGGTCCTCATCTGCAGCCCTCCAACTGCCCCTGTCCTCATCCAGGCCCCGCCTAGGGCCCCTGTCTTCATCCAGGCCCCGCCTAGGGCCCCTATCCTCATCCAGGCCCCGCCTAGGGCCCCTGTCCTCATCCAGGCCCCGCCTAGGGCCCCTGTCCTCATCTGCGGCCCCCCAACTGCCCCTATCCTCATCCAGGCCACGCCTAGGGCCCCTGTCCTCATCCAGGCCACGCCTAGGGCCCCTGTCCTCATCTGCAGCCCTCCAATTGCCCCTGTCTTCATCCAGGCCGCGCCCCCTGTCCTCATCCAGGCCACGCCTGGGGCCCCTGTCCTCATCCAGGCCACGCCTGGGGCCCCTGTCCTCATCCAGGCCACGCCTGGGGCCCCTGTCCTCATCCAGGCCACGCCTGGGGCCCCTGTCCTCATCCAGGCCACGCCTGGGGCCCCTGTCCTCATCCAGGCCACGCCTGGGGCCCCTGTCCTCATCCAGGCCACGCCTGGGGCCCCTGTCCTCATCCAGGCCACGCCTGGGGCCCCTGTCCTCATCCAGGCCACGCCTGGGGCCCCTGTCCTCATCCAGGCCACGCCTGGGGCCCCTGTCCTCATCCAGGCCACGCCTGGGGCCCCTGTCCTCATCCAGGCCACGCCTGGGGCCCCTGTCCTCATCTGTAGCCCGCCAGCTCCCCCTGTCCTCATCCAAGCCCCGCCTGGGGCCCCTGTCCTCATCTACTTCATGCCTGGGGCCCCTGTCCTCATCCACTTCACGCCTGGGGCCCCTGTCCTCATCCACTTCACGCCTGGGGCCCCTGTCCTCATCCACTTCACGCCTGGGGCCCCTGTCCTCATCCACTTCACGCCTGGGGCCCGTCTCATCAGTTGTTTCTGAGGGAGGATGTTCATTTTCATCAGCACCCCCACGTCTAATTGGTTCATCTCCGCGTCGGAAGGGCCTTTCATCATCTCGTGCTTCTCCCCGACGCCAGTCCCTATTAACCACACAGAAAGAGTGAGTTTACATGGAGGAAAAAATGTATGCGTTAGAGTGAGAAGAACGGCGTTTGTACCTGAAAGCTTGCAAAGAAGAATTGTTCAAACTACTTTAGTTGGTCTAATAAAAGATACCAGATTCACCCAAAGAACCTTGTCTGCCTACGTCCTTAAACCAACACAGCTACAGCCAGCACACCTTTGTTCAAGTAATGGTATTTTCAGCAAATTGCTTTTAGATTGGGGCTGTAAAGGTATTTGCCAACCCAATGCCATCACTATTTTCAAGTTCAAGCAGCCTTATGACTATGGTAAGGAGGCAGAAGGCATCACCTGTCCTACAGGCCTGGCCCCAGGAGCAGGTCTCAAGCAGCTTCCCTGCTGGTGAACTGCAGCACTACAAAGATAAGAACAGCTCTGACTTGAATTACTGCCTGCTTCCAGGCAGGTTTGTGAGAGTCTAATAAGAGCAGGAAAGGAACTGGTATCTAAGTGTATTCCTCTTAAAGCATGGCTCCTGCTACCACCACACATGGCAATCCAGAAAAGCTGCAGACTAACATCTAGTTCAGGGGTGAGCAAAATGCGGCCCAGGGGCCGGATGCGGCCCGCCAGGCCATTCTATCCAGCCCATGGGGCCCCTAAAAAATTTAGAAAATTAACATTTATCTGCCCTGGGCTGCCTGTCATGTGGCCCTCAACAGGTTGCCGAAACTCAGTAAGCAGCCCTTTGCCCAAAATAATTGCCTGCCCCGATCTAGTTAATCACAGTTTACCTGCACACCTGCAGAACAATGGCTTGGGGTCACACCAGCTGCTGCTACGCCAGCTTGGAGTGGTCAGAGCACAGAACACTCCAGTTTGTTCCTCCCCAAACTTCCTCTGCTAGGTGGCTACAGACAATAGCATTTGCAAGGTTTTAGTATACCCTCAAGAGCGTCTTGGTGCAAAGGGAGCAGGGAAATGGTAATATTCATCCTGTGTGTATCAGCTCAAATATGATTGACCCTCAACACTCAAAGACTGCACAGTACTGACTGAGAACGAAAGTATTTTTGCCTCATCATGCATCAAGGCACAGCACTGACTGCAGAACCTCTCCAAGTGACCTGCATACACGTGGCCCATGTATTGTAATTCTGTGCTCACACCAGTACGTAGCTCCTGTTTTATTTACACCTGCAGGTAACAACCCACAGATTTGACAACAAATAATTTTCCTAAATAGGAAGAAAACTAATTTTCCAAAAGCAGTTTCTTCACCAGTGGTCAGGAACAAATGATAAGTTGCCATAAAGATGCAAATGGTGCATATGTTTTTTTGTAGCCCTGGGACAAGGAGATACCCTCTGGGTTTCAGTTTCTCATGGATTGTGATAGTTTATAAAAACAGACCATAATCCCCGGTTGGACATCCAAACTCTCACTAAAGTCAGTGAGACTTCAGGTGTATAAAAAAATCCAGAATTATGTCCATCATCTCTATTAAAATTAGATTACTAATTTCTCTGTTGGGTCAAGTTAAAAGAATTAGTCGAGATAATATTCAATAGCCTCGTGTAAGTTTTCAAAGGCTATTTTGATATGATATGATTTGATTCATTGTGACAGCATGAAAAAGGAAAGCAAAACTTTGAATTGTTAGACACATAGTAGCTCCTATTATTTCTCCCTTTAAGCAGCCTCGTTGAAAATTTCAGCTACCAGTGAACATGTTCAAACATCCTAAATATTTGGACATGGAAAAATAAGCAGCTTCAAAACATCCTTCCATTAAACTCTCCACTCGCAGTACTTCTTTTCATTTTTGTTCAAAGTGGCCTTTTTTTTGCATCTTTGTTTCAGTTTGGAGCATACATCTTTAGCCCTCCTTTCACCCACCCTGAACTTAAATCACTTGCAAAGCTTTGAATTCTGCTCCTACAGGGGTTTTGTTGGGGTTTTCCTGACATCTTTCAATTTCTTACAAATTCTTCAGCAAAGTCTTTATCTAGTCACTTTCATCCCCTCATTTTTAGTTCTGCAGCAGATCATGCAAGAGAAAACAGCTGTGAACAGACTACAGATTTTTAGCAAATGGAAAATCTTTTTAGCAGCTGTCAATATATTAGATGCTTGTTGGTATCAACTAGATACAATTAAAATGGTTTAACTAAGCCTTGAAATTTATGCAATTTCAGTTACCAGATAAAAGAACACATGAGAAATCATACAACTGAGTTGTCTGTTACCTTATGTATCTCATCATGTTCTGCCCCCCTCCCAAATTTATGCTTCTCACACCTTTTCTCTAATTTTAGAATCCTCACAAAGGATTTTAAAGAATCTCTGGAGGCACCTTCCAAAGGTGCAAATGCTAGACAGATATATATTTGTGGCGAAGGCAACTTGGAAAACAGCAATGGTAAGAGTGCCGACAAGCTGGGCCCAAAACACATTGTGCTCAATTTCTCTATAAACACCTTTCTGGTGGTCCTCTTCTCCAGCAGCTTTCACCATCTCTGTCTGCCCAGCGAGATGACTCCTATATGTACCAAAATAAATGAGAAGAGAAAATTAGGGTGGGAAGGGACCTCAGGAGATCATCTAGTCCAACCCCCCACTCAAAGCAGGACCAACCCCAACTAGATCATCCCAGCCAAGGGTTTGTCTAGCCTAGTCTTAAAAACCCCCAAGGCTGGAGATTCCACAACCTCTCTAGGTAACCTGTTCCAGTACTTTACTACCCTGCTAGTGAGTTTTTCCTAATATCAAACCTCAACTTCCCTGCTGCAACTTAGTAGCATCCTCTTTGGTAACTCTAAAATACAGAGTTGTGCACACAATTTCTACACACAGCTTATTCACTTAACCCCATGCCATGGCATCAAGTATTCAAGTGTTGCACTCTACAGGACAGCAGACTAATATGAAGTTCACTGAGCTAAATAGCAGCCCTACCTGATAGTTATCTTGCTTGTTGTGGGAAAGCTTAAGAAACAACAAAAAACGGGGCCCCAACGTGCAAGGCACTGTACACTGTTTTTGAACACTGGGAGGTTAACAGATTAAAACGTTTATTAGATCTAATGAGTACAGGATCAAATCTGTACCATAAAAAACTGGCAGCTAGATTTTAATCCTAATGTACCAATACTTAAGTCAAAGACATTTTACATTACTACCATGCATGGCAGCAGGCATCCAATGATATCGATCTTAGCCTGGTCAAAGTACTATTTATTAATTTCATGACTTGACCTTCTAATAAACAAAACCTTGCAGGACAAATGTTTCGAAGTACTCTAGATACAAAACTTTTTTTTAAACAGGGAGATGACTAGGGTGACCGTATGTCCTGGACTGGCCAGGACAGTCCCAGGTTTCGGAGGCCGGTCCCAGTTGGCTGGTGAAAATTAAAACGAGCGTCCTGGGCATGAGCTGTGAAATAGGAAGCCCTAGCAGACACCAAAATTGCCCTAATAAGTTAGGTTGATTAATGGGAGACCATTACAAAGTGGACTGTTAACACCTGTGACAAAGAACAAAGGGTCATTAACAGGGCCGTTGACACCTTAGCTTAATACCAGTGGTGTCCTGCCTGCAGCAGGGGGGGAGGGAAGCAATGTCCCATATTTCATTGTCCCATATGGTTGCCCTATAGATGACCTTAATTTACCTCTATGTATTCCATTACCATCTTAATGCTAACAGTTTATAGTCCTACCCCACTATTTCACACCTACTTCCTTCTGTCCAAACTGAAATCTTGGCCTCTCCCCCAGATCTCACAGATGTTTTGCTTTGACCTCCAGTTCAACATGGCCCCAAATGAACTCTCAAACCCTGGATCCACAAGTTCGCTCAGGCCCATAATTTCAACATAATCCTCAATTTGGACGACCATCTATTCCTCACAATCAGGCTGTGTCTAAATCTTGCAGATTCTTTCTATGTAACACCTTAAGGTCTGGTCTTCTCTACCACAACACAATGTTTCACTGTTTCCTTACACTCTTCTCAGTCTGAGCTCTTATCCAATACCTTCATTATAGAGATTGAGGCAGGACACATCCCTCTCACTTTTTTGTGTCTGTCCAGACCTAACATAGCACATGCCCATGACTACAACTTTTAGAGACCGCAATATTGTGAAGAGCCTCTAAAGTATTTCTGCATATCAAGCACCCCACTTTACACAAATGTGTATTTGTACAATTATATTAGATGCAGGTGTCAATTTGAGCTTTAGCCTATTTTTAAAGAGATGAACACTCCTTCCTCTATCAAATAAAAGCATATAATTTATAACTATTCTTGAAAAAAGCATTTCAATTGTTAATGAATAGAAGTTCTGTATGAGCTGCAGAAGACAATACAAGAGCTGTCCAACTGGAAGCCCTGGAGAGTTAACATGTGGCCCCAAACTCCCTGTTCAGGCACATCTTCCTCTGTTGCTCTCCTGCTGCGGCTGCCACTGAGTCTTTTGGCTCACCCTCCTTCCTCCTACTTCTGCTCCCACCCTGGGATTATATTTTCGCTTTCCTTTAAGAGCTCTTGTGCTTCACAACTTCATCTTATGTCATTACGGTTTTATTTCAGACAGGCGCTTCACAAAATACATGCTGACCAAACGAAAATCTCTATCCCTTCTACCCTTTCAGTCTTCAAAAAATCTCGGTACTCTGGCATAACAGTAGTTTCCTGAGGCCTGCACCGAGTGAACTGAAAATAGCTGATATCCAACCATTAACAAAATATTTTAATTTCTCCCTTTTGGCGAAATATCTCTGCACTGCTTTCATTAACACAACTGAGCTATATTTTCCACTTCTTACAAACCTTTAGCAGAGGAAAAAGTAACCAATCTGTAAACAAACCAGAACCATTACCTTTCTTGAAAATGGATCATCAAGACCCCTTCTCTCCTCCTCTCTGCGACGCTCTCTCTCTTCAATCTCCAGTTCTCTTTGACGTTTTTTCCTCTCCACTTCTTCTAGTTTTCTGACCCGCTCCTGGTATTCACGCTGTTCTTGCTCACGTTTCTCACGTTCAACACGTTCCTTCTCTTCACGCTCTGCAACAAGAATGTGTAAAACATTATTTTTCTTTCAAGAAAGTTTAAATACACAATAAAGCAAGTCCTCTCTAATTGTTTAGAATAGAAGGAAAAGAGGATTCAATCTCCTCTTCACACTAAAAAACTGAGGTAAGCATTTTAGAGTTTATGAACAATGGCATTCCTCTTTTGTAACCAAGTAACTCTCAAGTAAAAGAAAAACATAATGGCTTATGTACAAAATGACTGCCAGAACTCAAATTTAAAACCCAAAACCAAAGGCTCTCTAAATCCCACTTTTTCATGCTCTTTCACTATGTGCCCTTCATCCACATTTGCCTCAGCTCACCCACTCGCCCTTCACACACCTGTCTCTGTTTTTCATTGCGTGTGCACACAGAGAGACTGCCAGAAGGTTGGTTGGTTGGCTGGCTGCACAGTTCAGTTCATAAGATGCAATGGCTGATAAGGAATAGTGAACCTTCTTAATCAGAGAGAAACTGTCTCCAATATGATTGAATAGGGCAACCTAAAACTGACCTTGTAAGTTTTGGCAGTGGTTCAAGGAGCGATACAATTCTAGTCTGTTAATTCAATCCAAGTGTCTTAATTTTACCTTTAAGCATCTGCTCCTCTCGCAGTCTCTCCTCTTCCTCCTCTTTTTCTCTGTAATAGGCAATCCGCCTCTCCTCTTTGCGTTGTTTTTTGCGTTCCTCCAAACGAGTATGCCTTTCTTCTGCTAACCTGTCTTGGAACTGTTTCAATTTTTCCTAAAACAAATGAAAAGCAGGAGTAAAACCAACGGTCCTTAACTTTTAGTAGCTTCAGAGTTGCTGAGGTTACGGACTTCATCAGATGCCAGAATCACAAGCATGTTATAACTTCTTAACTTCACACTGATGATAAACAATGACTGTGTCACCATGTTTTGCAACAGCCATCTTTTTTCCTATCTACTGGCCATTTTACAAGCCAGTAATTCGTTTCTGCAAATTAGAAATGAAGCAATGTAACTCCTACCTATGAGAAGAATCAGTTAGTGGTTTGATTCCTGCTCATCTTGAAGGAATTACATTTACTGCCACAAAAAAAATCACATAAAGCCAGTTCTTCAGAGTACAGAGATTTTCAATATTACTCCAAGAAGTTCTGTGATTCTGAATTATAGCCTGTGTATTATTTGTGGCCCCGAAGAACTAACTAGTCATATGGTTCTGGCTCCCTCATCTCCAGCTCCACACTGCATTAAGAGCTAAAATACAGCTTTTAATGCTTACTTCTCCTGCTAAACAACTGTATCACCATGTCAGTGATGGTGCTTAGGAAGGGATATGGGTCCATCTTCCAGATCGTTTTGTGAACATCTCTCCTCCCAGCCCTACTCTTAACATAACCTGCAATGAAAGATGGTGAAATGTAGACAAAGGCTTTGGGATATGATAACTCCCTTGAATTATAAAACTGTTGTTTTAATGTTACATTGTGGCAGCCATCTTTTCCTTTTAAAGGTTTAACTTTCTGAATTTGGATTATCCCCTGAAACTTCATGATGAAGCTCTTCTGGACAGTCAGAAAGAGAGCCAAGCACCAATTTTGTCTATTAGTGGTATAAACTAAAACCCCCCCCCCCCCCCGCCCCAGCTGCATACACTAACTCATTCATCCTTTTCAAGAGGAACAGTAAGGATACAAATCAAGTCTAGTACTTCATGGAAGCATTTTTACAACAAGCACAGAGGATCTTGTTCACCTCATAAATTGATCGCCGTGCTGTCTTGAGCCTATCTACAAATAAGTCTCTATCTTCCAGCATCCTTGATAGTCTGTTCTTATGCTCAAGGGCTTTCTCACGTTCCAACTGCAGAGTGGTGATCTATAAAAATACAAGTAGTAAAAGAAGATAAAAAGCTTTATTACATTTTTTTCAATACTCATAGACCATCACTGAAGACAGCATCTCAGATAGCTGCCTACTCTCTCCACCCTGGCTGAAGCAAAAGGGTATTGTTGTCCACCAGTAAGAAACTGAAAACCTCCACATCAAACATGCCGACAAATACAGCTCTTATACAAATTACTAAATGATTCTGCCATATGAAACGAAAACTCCTTACCCTTTCTTCTTCCTGCTGCTCCCACATTTCCATATCATGAACCCTTTGTTCTTCATAGGCACTCTTTATTAGAGGAATTTCTTCTAAGCGTTTTGCTCTTTCAAAATAGTCGATCTAAATAGAGAAATATATAAATATGTATGTAATTTTAACCTATCTTATGTAAAAAAGCACCAAACCTGGTATGCTAAAAACATTTGTACTTCACAGATTTGCTTCTCCAGGGGTGCGCAGAGTAGCAGGATCCACTCCCCCCCACCCACCCCCATCCCGGACAAGCCTTTCACGGCTCTGTTCCGAGCCCTGCCTGAGCAGCACATACCCCAGCTCCACTCCCATGCTGTGGCTGCGTGCATGCACACAGCATTTATCAGCAATATTATCAGCCACATCAGCCAAAAAAAGCCAATTGCCAATTATGTCAATTTTCCTTCCATTGGTGCTGATACGATACAGACTGAAGTATCAGTGCACATCTAGTGCACATTTGTATACAGACAGAAAATCAATGTAAGCCTGCCTTTATCAGCTTATAATTTGCCCCAGTGAATGCACAGGGGCAAGGAAAACAGATAATTGTATTAAAACCAATATAACTGAGTACACAAACAAATATAATAGAGTTTGCAACAGGTAATAATAACTGTATACATTTCTGTGGAGACAAGCCATTCCTCTTATCACTCTGTACCAGTGGTTCTCAAATTGGGTGCCATGATTCCAGCCCTGTGCATTTCTTTTCAGGAGGCTCTTGATTCAGCTCTGACGTGCCTCCTGAAAAAGGAGGCATGTGGGGCAGTTTCACCCCAAGGTGGCATCAGCCTGGAGACAGATGCCACTTCCACTAGGCAGAACTGTTCCACACACCTCCGTTTCCAGGAGACATTGTGCAGGGTTGCACACTGCTGCCAGAGCCGTTTCCAGACCTGGCTCTGTAGAAGCTGTGCTGTGCTCTGGTGCGAATATAATTATTTAATCAACTGCCTCCAATTATTTTTAAATAATTGAATTCCAGTATGCATACTACAGTATTACAATATGCACACTATATTTATTTTTAACATTTTTGGAGGGGTGCCTTGAGTCTAAAAAAACTGAGAACCATTGCTCTATACCTTCTTCTCCTGATTCTTCAGACGTTCTTGGAGTTCTTTCTTTTCCTTCTCCAGCTGTTCAACCTGTTTAGCCATAATGAAGTCAGGGTCCAATTCTTCAAGATCCTATAAAGCAGATAAAGATAATTAACAGAACAGAAAGCAAATGTTTGTTTCCTGGCATGAATGCAGCTTCCTCTATTTACTTTAACTTTTCTGCAGTTTCTCACTTAGTCTTCAAATTGGCTGACTGTGGAAACATTTTACACTTATGCGAGTGTCTATTGTACAACCTGTATGTTACTTTTAAAGGCATCTAATGGACACTAATCTGAATTTTAAGACAGAGTCCAGACATCACACAAAGGATCTGGATGTCTATGTCACATCTTATTTGCTATGTAAACAGCTAGACAGAGGAAGTCATTAGACTCCTCTCAAAAAATTCCCTTCGTTCCTACTAGAACACAGCTTTTAGTCAAGCTCAGTGTTCAGTTTTACTCCAGAGGTTGAGCAAAATCAGATATTTAAAATCACCCAAATGCATAGTCTCATTTTTAAATCAGAAAATTATTTTCTTGCATATAGCAATGAGAGAACAAAGCAGATGGAGAACATGAAAGTTAGTTGTACAAGCACCTGGAAAAAATTGATACTCCAATTAATTGCTTACTTCAATATCAATATCTTTGAATGCCTTGGCTCCCAGTTCAGTCTTCTTGATCTGTTCCAACCTTTCGCGAACAGTTTTCTTTTTGATTTGTTCATGCTCCTGCAGAATACGCTCCTTTTCTCTCTCCTTTGCCTCCTGGCGCAGCCTTTCTTCCTCAGCTTTACGAACTTTTTGTAGTTCAGCTTCACGTTGCTCCAGCTCTTCTTTTTCACGCTGAATGTTTAGACTTTCCAGACGCTCCTTTCTCTCTTCTATAGTTTGACGACGAGCAAGGATACGTTGATGCTCTTTCCTTGAATTTTTTAAGTAAGCATTAACAGCCATCTGATGTTGCTCCTCCTTCTCTTGCTAAATGAAAATGAATGGGTAAGTTAAGAACAAGAGACAGCATCTCTTTAAAAGGGATCAATCATGAAAAAGTTAAACACTGAAACCAAGACTTCAAGATTAGACTCTAAGGTCCTTTAAAGAAAATTGTCCACAGCCCATTAGCCAAATATCATAGCAAAATTATGTTATTTTAAAAACATTACAAATGTTAGATAGAAATGTTTTACACTAAATGCTGAACAGTATGCTCAGCCAACATGAGTTCTGGGTAACTTCACAATATGTATTTTACATAGTGAACTGGAATGTGATGTTGCTACTCATCATATTTAAACTATTTGTACAATAACACTTAACGTTTCAACCAGGATCTATCAGGTGCCTGTAACAAGATAGGACTAATAATCTAATTTGCATTTTTTTCAAATGACTGTTTTGCCTATGGGAAAAATACTTGATGAGAAACTGGCATCTTTTCCTAAGATTGCTAAAAATTAAATATATTAAACACCACTATCATTATTTTAACCTTCACTGTGCATGAATGGGTCTATGTGGCAAGTCATAATATAAGAATTTGGAAGTAACAGATGGCATAATTAGATATCCATTGGAATAGCTAGGGAGAGCCCTATTGACTTAACTAAGCTTTGGAACCAATCCTAAGAAAGCTATGAAACCGTTACTATGGGAACCACTACTAGTACTTAAATATGCAAGCAGCCACCTTTAAAGTTTTGCAGTTACATGCAGATGAAACTGCATAGATAAAAGGACTATACTGAACACAAAATCTGAAGAAGGCACATTGCTAGGACAGTATGTATTAATACTTTACATTCCAAGAGCCAACCTTCTCAAAACATTACTGCAAAGCAAAAATACACTTGCCATTTATTTCTTTCTGACCAGTAAACACTAACTCAAAAGTCAGTATATTGGCAATATCAGGTTTTGACTTGTCACTTTTTTGCTTGAAAACCTTTGGAGAACCTGGAAATAGGTGATATCACAGGTAGAAGCTGAAGTTCAACTAACAGCCACCATCCTCAAGGAGAGGAGGAAGGAAGTCAATTTTTAGGCTACAAAAGCTTTAGCTCACGGTTTCTAGATTCTGCTGTGAGACTGCATTCCACGTCTGTCACAATGACAATTCCAAAAAGCAATCTGATACAATATGGGCAAAAATTCAGAAAAATGATCTTTTTCTTCACCAAAAAAAGCTGATAAATCTCTTCCTAGCAATCTTAATTCTGTCCCTCATGCACACGCTGACACAGTATTTAATAATGTGACCTCACAAGAACTGACTGGCTGCATTTGGGGATTTTTGGCTTCTCTCATGCTGCAAGATGGAGAGGGCATTGTTGGAAGTCAGTCTGACACCTTCCTTATATTTTAAAATACCACATTCTTAAGTTTCTTATGTTTTCAATCAATTCAAAAGTATTCAAATATCACTCATTATAACTATTAAAAACAAATGCCACAATGCTAAGGAATGTAAGAGTAGCTGCTAAGGAACAGGAGGAAAAAAAAAAAGACAGAGCAACACAGTACTAAAAGAAAAAAGAACACAGTCAAATTTTTGACTGTTCAAAACCTAGCAGAGCTTCTTTAACAAAACTACTTACAGACAGCCTAATGTATCATAGGAAAGCTAATGCTGAGGAAGTATTCACAGCTTCAAAACAATTATATTAGGCTAACCCAGAAAATCTAGTGCAATTATGAGGGTGGAGACAGCATTCTTTCGCTGTCTCAGTTGCATAAGATACATTTAGCCTTTCCCACAAATAATCACATTACAGGTTTCCTTTGCTTTATGCTGTACATGCATTCCTAGAAAACAGTGCATAACTCGAATTTGCATACAGGGAACCCACTTTACAATGTAACAACTAGAGATATGTTCCAAGATCTCGACTGTACTGACCCCCAGACCCATGCCTACCACTTACAGGACAATTTTGGTACTCACCAACAGCAGACATTGCACACAAGCCCAGGGCACTGACATAATGGAGATGGCAACAACAGAAATACGTGTCAGACAACGAGTGAGGAGCACAGATCCACACAGGAGACTATATTTTGGTGCGCATCACTCCTGCAATGCACTGTACAGCTGTACACTGTACATCACTCCCACAATGCAGCTCACTGCAGGCTTCCACCACACCGATTGCATGAGAGTGAATTTATCTTGCATATAACAAATTTTTGGCATAAAAGGGTCATCACGTAAGAGCGAATTCATATATGCAGAACTCTCATAAAGCGAGGGAAACCTATACTTCTACATTAAATTTGTACATACTGAACTTGATCAGCTGATTTGTCTGAAGGGGACTGGCAACAATAACTACATATAGTCATGTTGCTAATTAACCTCCAACAGTTTTTTTAGCACATCAGAAATAACACCGCTCATCACTATTCTGAGAGCAAGTCAATGAAATGTGCATTTGATTTGACAAGAAACAGCTGTACAGCGGTTGTACAAGGATATCAGGTATACATTACACTATTTTGTACATGAATTAACAATATTTGTTGAAGTTTTCCAAGTTTAAAAATACTTACCAACAAGTGAGGGGGTTTAATAACTTCAAGAGCCTTAGCAAGAGCAGAAGACATAGCAGTCAGCTGATTTCTAATTTGCTCAGAAGGCATGCTTTGCAGCTGAGGACCAAGTGGAGCATCTTCTCGAGTAGAGTAGTTCAAATCTGATCCAAAGCTCAATTTTCGAGAGGTATGATCAAGGCGAACCTTTACATAAATTAAAGAAGCCCAAGATTAAGAAGGTGAATAGGACATCGCTGGACACATCTACACATGCAAATACTGCTGGATGCATTTACTCCAGAGTAAATTACTTTGAAGTAAACTCACCTTGGGCAGGCATCTACACATGTGTCCATTTGGGAACAGAATTGCTGCTCCTGGCATCAGTCTGTTCTCACCCCTGCACTGGCCCCCTGCAGCAGCTAGGGGGAGCTCTAGGCTCCCTCTGGGTGCTAGCCCAGAGGCTGACAGGGAGCACAGGGCCAGGACAGCTGTCTCCTGGAGGAGGTGCAGAATTGTTCCTCTATGAGCTGCAGGTCCCAGCCAGCTCCAGGCTGGGCAGGGAACTCTCCCTGTGCAGGGAGCTCCCTTCTCCCGCAGAAGGACATTGCGCCTGCCCAGGTTCCAGTGGCAGAGCCTGCCCTGGCAGTAGGCAGCTCCTGGGGACAGAAGCAATCTCCTACCCCCTAGTGCCTGGGAGCAAATTTGCTCCCGGTCAGCTATCTAACTGTGCCTTGCTGCACAATAATTACTCAGCAGTTAGTTTGCTACTTGCATTTGCAGGTAGAAAATTAACTGCCAAGTACAGTGAATTACTGCACAGAAAGGGTCTGCACACACAAATGATGACACTTACTACTTAGTAATTTGCTCTACTATGCAGTAAAGTGTCTTGTGTAGACATGCCCACTGAGTCTGTACAACAAGTTAAAGTAAGCTAGAAGACAAGACAAGGCATACCACATATTCAACTCCTGTTGCCACTATTGCAATATTTTTCTAATTATTATTTTAAAATAATGTTGACTTTTGTTGTGCAAATTACCAAATATCAGGCAACTGACAACATGAAGGCAACATGACATTACTTAATGCATAAAGTACTATCCAAAGACTAAGTAAACTGAAAGAGAGAACAATATTCTCTCTTTTGTCATAACCTGGGTATTACTTTTAAGAGTACACAGATGCAATTCTATTATAAATAAGATTGTAAGCAGCTAAGCTTTTCCATGATGCTATGCTGGAAACCAAAATAAAGAGTTTAGCTACTTCTTCATTATAGGCAAGTTAGTAGAACAAGGTATCTTGGCAGGAGACTGAAATCCTAACCCCAACATAGCTGATAAAGGTTTTGTCAACACCTTCAATGGAGCCAGGATTTCAAGCCATATGCGTTTTTACAGAGGTCTCAATAGCCTCTGAAAATACAATGAAAAGATAAAAAGTATTCTTAGTTTCATATACAAAAAATACAATGTTGCAAGATTCAGCATTGTTTAACGTGTAATATGCTTATACACCATGTTCTACTTCCAATGTTATCTACAATAGCTGTTAAAATGCCTCATACCATCTGTTGAGATATTTCTATGCCTATAGCTGGACAAAATAGGCATCACGGCTTGTAGCTTGTTTTTAATGAATACATTGGAGTGTTCCTAATGTTTGCAGTACAAATTTGTTTCACTTTCACTTAAGGATGTGCTCAATTAGATAGCCATACATCTCCATGATCCTTTGGGCAGTTCTATCAAATAAACTTCATAAATGTTTTTTATTTACGAAGTGCACTCCTCTGTTACTCTAGGTAAGCAACTATTTAAAAAAAATATCAACAAATTGACATCACTTGCACCTCTTACAATGATTACTTCTTCCCAGTCCACCAGCATCAAGGCTGTCTTATCTAAGTGGATCATCAGCTAGCTAGCTTTCATCCAAGCCCACAGCTTGTTCAGCACAAGGAAAACTATTAATACACATTTTTACAGGAGGGTATTTATAACACTTACTTGCAAGTCACAGTGTCTGGCTGCATCTACAATAGCACGTTCCAGCTGGAAAGCATCAACAAAGGGAACAAGGGTAGCCAGACGAGAAAAATCAATGGTTTGATAAATTTGGGCCACCTGCACAAAAAAAGAACATTTAATCTCTTGCCCATTAAAAATGAAAGTAAATATATTAACATTGCTACATATGTTGTAAAGCTAACCTAATAAAAGATAGGTAGGTAACAAATCACCAAAATGAGACAAATTTATATTTTATCTAAGTTCCTTTAGGATTTTCTTCCTGGCAAACTTTACTCAGGAAGGTCACTTGATCCTATATTATTTGTCTGAAGGAGACTGACAACAGTAGCTATATGTAGCAATGCTGTTAATTAGCCTTCAATTGTTTGTTTAGCACATCAGAAATAACACTGCTCACCACTTGCAATGAGTGCAGGTCAATGAAATGTGCATTTGGCAAAACAAGACAAAGAAAAGAAGCCTACTAGAAACAAACAGATATGATAAGACTTCAAAGATGAATAAAGAAATGAAAAACCTATACAAAATATATACCATACTATGCAGCCACTATAAGTGCAAGAGTTGTGCCTAATAATTTAATCCAAAACAGAACATATGGAGGTAGGGAGTGTGTGTGCTGGAAAAAACTCTCCCAAAGTCATACTAAGCATTCTTACATTCAAAGAAAAATTTTTCCTTGGACATCAAAACTTTTGGCTGAACACCCATCCAAAGCTTTCCCTAAACCATACAACACTGCAAGCATGCTCTCTGTTTGGCCATACCTGCTGCAGGAGTCGAAGAATGGTGTTGTTTTGCAGATGTGGGACATAGAGCTGCAGTTCAGGTTCCTTTTCAGCTTGATCTTTCACCCAGTTCAGGACCTGTATAATACCCAGATTATTTTATCTAAGGGTCCAAAAAAACTATTCAGCTTGAAGAAGTGAAACAAATGACAATCCAGGATAGCTTAATTTCACAATTCATGAAGTAAGGTGTACCTATCAAAGATTCTGTACTAAGAGTCTTTTCAAAAGTTCACTGCTGTTTTTTATATAATAGGCACTTAATAGGTTTTGCACAAAAGTGACTGACAGTGCTAGCTACCTTAATCATACTGCTAACTTTTCTTCTGTTATTTGTTAGCATATCAAATATCTTTGTTCTCACAGAAACAAAGAAAAACCATTCTGTGCTCCAGGATTTGTGGAAATTAGACAAATTCTGCTCACTAAGCATGTGTTGACTCTTGGGCTAAGTACAGACAGTCAAAAAGCCAAATTCAATCTTTGCAAGTTAGTCTAAGCTCCATAGACTGAACTGATAAGCAAGTGAACAGACATTCATTTTTCATTCCAGAAATGCAGCAACATGCCTGCAGTAGCTCAGGCCAGAAGTTGGGGGGGTGCGCTACAGCATGCTTGGCTGGAGCATACAGCTTAAGCCAAGTCTAGCCTGCCCACTTGCAAAGGGGGTTTGCAGGGGAGGTGCAAAGCATCCTGGGATGCTGGAGAACTGAGTTTAATTGAATCTGAAAGGGATCTGGAAGAGAAGTTCAATAAATCAATTTAACTTAAATCAGTTAAGTCCGATACTACATCCATCCAAGTTTATCTTGAACTGGTTTTGTCCACTCTGAAAGTAGTCTTTGTGCACCAAACTTCTGTTGTGTTACAGATTTGAACCAGTTTCCGATCACTTATACCAGTTTAGATGTAATTTCTGTCCTTAACCATTCTGTGCCAAATACAAACAGATGTTCCAGACTTTCCCTCTCCCCCAGAGTTGAAATCCAGACTCTCTTTACGATAGCAAGAAAGACAGTCACCAACAGTCTAATCAACTACCTCCCCCACAAGGTCACTTTCACCACCAAAAATTTCCCATGTTGGAGCAAATTTCAGTGTTCAGATAATAAAAAGAACACATAATTACAGGTGTTGAGGGAGCTGAGAGGTTAAAATTGCTTTTAAAGACTACTTGATGCATCATTTACAGTGATGTGCTCATACAACAGTGCACAATAATGGACATGGCCAAATGACATCCATAATCCTGACCGATGATAAACCAGATGACTTTTATAACAAATTAATATTTATATGAACCATCTACACAAACTAGTGATTCTCCTTATGCAGCTACAGGACTTACCTTGGTTACACGGGTACACAGCTTTAGGGGGTGGAATTCTACTTCAAGCCAATTGTAAAGTTCCTTCACTTCTGGAACTACATACTGCACCACATTGAACCTCACCTGGAACCAACAAAATAGAAAAAGTATTTTATCAAAATAAATACTTCTTTAATCAATTTGACTTTATATCCAACAGCTTTGTAGCTAGGAAGTAAAATGAGTAACATACTTGCCTCAATATAATGTTTAATTAAAAAGTGTTTATGATTTATGGAACAATTTTCATTTACAAATAGAGGATTAAACGAAAAAGCTTTAACATACTACATTGTGAATTGTTGTTCCGCATCCTATGACAGCTGCTTTAGAGACAAAATATAATTTAGTTACCCCTTCTGCCAAACACTTTTACTTACCATATCATTAATAAGACTGACACGTGTAGGTGGGGCCTGGAGGCCCAGCAGTGTTGCCAGACGTCGCTGTTTTTCAACAATAATGCCGTCCATATCCAGAAGACGAGCAATATCTGTTCGCTCAGGAGTTATAGGGATTGACAGCGTGGCTAGAAGGACTCGGGTAGACATCCTGTTGATGAAGCATGATCAGAAACCATCAACAGTGAAAGAATCATTAATTACTAAATTTCTAATATATTCCAGTTGGAAACAGAAGCACCCAATCAATGCAAGAACAAAGGAGCAAATTATTTATTCTTTCAAAACTATTCCATGTCGAAATAAAACAACAGCAGAAAATAAAACACCTTGGCACTTCAGTATTGGCATTCAGTACATAAGATTTTATATAATACTCCTCTTTAAATACCAAAATGCTATACAATACCCAAATAAAAGGGAAGTAGCCGGAACCATTTTAGTCTAATTTTGCAAAACAAATCATGATTGGCACTGCACAACAACACTACTCACTGACTGGAAAGCAGGGGAACCAGGCATGAAGACCAGTGGGGTATTTCTGAAGTCACCACTGCTAGGCACGGTACGTTTGTGATCTAGAAATGGCTGCAGACACTTAGGGACTTACTCAGATTCTCAATCAACAGAAACAGAATTCAGGAAGTCCTGCTGCTCTCTGTATTTATAAGTTTTGTTAAATGTCCTTCTTACACAAGTTGTTTGAGGCAGTCAGTATTTACCCCTTTAATAAAAGTTGCTTACATCTGATGCCAACCCTCTCTCAAACACATATTCCATCTACTTCTTTTCAGACCTGATTTAATTGATTTTTGCTTAAGTGTTTAAAATAAGGAGCTAGGAATCAGGTTAAGCATCTTTCCCCACCTTTGCATCTCCTCTTGCGTGAGATTCTTTCTCATTTCTCTTGATAAATGATAAAGTCGATGAAGCGTGGATGCATGGAAGAGAGCATTTCCAGATTTCCAGAAAACAGTTGAAACTTTGTGATAGTAGTTTGCCATTAACTGGGGTTTGGGTGGTTTCTTAGACAGAGAGAAGAGCCCATGAATATCCTCCACTGCCTTGAAAGCTTCCTAAAATAAAAAATAAAACAATGATTTTTTTAAATAAGTTATTGCAAACAAATAAAAAAAAGTTATAAATTTGCATTCACCAAATCATTAATTACAATACATAACTGCTAATTAAAGTTGTGCATATTCAACTCTGTCACCCACACTGAGCTAATTATAAATCCTATGCATCTGTTTCCTAAAGGTGGGCAAAAAAATCCATTTTGGACCATTTTGATGTTTGGGAAATGTGTCTGACCCGGTATGAAACTCCACCAGTTTTAAAATTCTTCTGACCAGTTCTATTAGCTGACTTTCACTGTCTCCACACAAAACCAGGACACCCATCAGATGTGTAAACAATATCTCAAGAAAGTCTAAAGCACTCTCAGAAATTACTTAGATTTCCCATACTATAAAAGGACCTATCTACCCCTAAAAAGGAAACAATTGAAGGCACACAAAATTTGGAAATGGCATTAAGACAAAGTAAAAACCCTTACATTTGTAACTGTTTTCCTTTGACAGTGCTAAAGAAATAAGCCTCTTGGAGTAGTTTTACTGTCACATGTTAGCAAAGGCTCTAAACAATCATACTTCTAGGGCTTACAAACAAGTAAAAAAGGGACCTCCATCATAAATTAAGCTCTCTACTGAGTGCATATAAAGTGATCTGTATCTATGGAAAATGTAAATCTTTGAAGGTGAGAGGGTTACCTCTTTTGATTTCTCACCCGTTTCTGCCATCAAAGCAGCCTCAGCCACTGTATCAGTGCCCATAAAAAAAATTATTACTGGTAGTAGCTTGTTTTAAATTGCTGCTTCTATACAACATTAAGAACACTGGATATTTGATACTCAATATGGATGTATAAATATAGATTCAAGATAATAACATTTAACATGTTATTAACAATTAACATGTTAATAACAATAACATCTATCTATCTATCTATCTATCAAAAAGTTATCCTTAGAGTATGCACAATGGAATAAATTCATGCCAGTTTGGCATTGAAGCTTCTAAAGACTTTGGAATCACGGGTCTACATACAAATACAAAGTCCTGATATACACCTGCCATAGTTCCATGCTAATAGCACTGTCCAGTTGTACCAGCCTCGTCTCCAGGTGCATAGACTGGCTCTCTGGATTATTGAGGTTGATTGCTGTACTTTGGTTATGATGGCGTTGGATCTGCCCTAGATGCATTCTCAGGTTATCGCATAGTTTACGGAACTCGGCCTTACGAGTGTACTGCAAGCAGAACTTAAAAGCTGTGAAAATGAATGATGTACAAGGTTAGTGTTATTGAATAAGGAGTTTGAATCTAGCCACTGATTTAAACTGCATTAGAACATAAAAGTCAAGTTGTCCAAACAACCTTGATTGGGAACCCAGGTCTCCAATAGCCCATGCAGAGGCGAGCTGTCAGGGATCTTGCCTGTGTAGCTCTTCAGCCAGGTGGTCTGGAATGCATTTACACATGCCCCAGCTCCTGGGCTGTCTTCTAGCAGTAGGAATCTCACATAAATTCTTACTGCTAGATACGAACACCTGTCCACGGCCTCAGTCTCATCATAATTTATATTTCACCCTATCATTTTACCTTGTTGTGCAATATCATGGTAGAGGCGTTCCACTCTAGAATTGTTTCGAAGAAGGTCCAAACACTGCCTGTAGGATTCCCACAGAAATTTAACCCAAGGTGTCAAAAGCAGTCTATCAGTACGATCTTGAGTGTCTTCCCCACTTACAGCACTTAAGAGAACACTACAATCAAGAATAAAAAAACAATGTTAGTTCTCACAATTCCTATCTTCTCATCTCATGTCCTCTCTTACAAGAATCTACAAAAAAAGCCAAAAGAACCTGAATAGCTACCAAAAATGTGGTTTATAACCTTTTCCACACTGTCCGAAAAGGTTGACCATCATGAACACTTGAAAAAATAATCCTATGCTGGTTCAGATTCAAACCTAGATTCATTTTAGGGTACACCCTACACAAGTAGGTTAGAAGTCTGCCTAGTAGTCAGGAAGACCCAAGCTTCCTTGGTTTTTTTGTTGTCCCTCACAACACTAGGCAGAAGTAGACTGTTTGAGGTTCTCATCTACAAATTACTCCCTGCTCCCAACAAGACAGGAATAGACTGATCCTCTACTACATTCAAACACCTGGTATTTAGTATTCTCCTTTTACTGGCCCATATTTCTTCCTTGACTTGCCTGCAATACTACTAGAGGGACCAGCAGCTTCAGGACTGCTTCAAGTCTTTTTAATAATTTTAATATCTACTGACATGTAGACAACATAAAAATGTATGCTATGATGTTGCTTAAGAAACAGAATAAACCAAACTTAACAATTTCCACAACAGGGCATCAGCTTTACCCATAACTCTATACAATATGAAAGGGTTTATTCCAAAAGTCTAAAAGATATATAGTGACTATTTTACTGTGTGCTCGCTCACCTTTAAGCATACTAAAAACAGAAATGTAAATAAATTGTGAGAATACGAGATAAATGTATTTAATTTCAGATTAAAACAATTATAAACGTGTGAAAAATACCTATATGTAAATCAAAATTAAGTAACTACCCTGCCTACCTGGCGAACACCATAACCCGCATTATTGAACACAAGTGTTTATGATGAAACAGAATTTGTATAGTTGGGATAGAGTTAGCCAAACTATAAAATCCAAGACATTCTTAATTGGGTGAAAATGTGTCTAACTCTATCCCAACTACACAGTTCATCCAATAATAGTCACCCTAAGAAACCCTAGTGTCAGAGATAAAATGAGACAGTATGGTCAAGCAGTTTAATGTTTAGATTACTTGAATTAAATTCCCCCTTACACAGGAATGTAGGACTGGGAGGGACAGGGATCTCTTGCATCAGAGTCCAGGCCCTTGCTGTCATGTAATCATTTTCAAACACTGACTAAGCTGCACTGTACGCATATTTAGGGTTCTTGCCACCACTACTCCTACAGCAGAGCTGTTCTAGAGCCTCTCCTATTTATACAGTATAGGCAACCCCCATTTAACACTGTTTCACTTAGCACTATTTCGCTATAATGCTTATTTTAAATTGATACCTGACTTCACTTAGCGCTCAGTTTCGTTATAACGCTCGTGGGCTCCATCTTGGGTCATTAAAAACAACCGTGGTCGCCATCTTGGGTTGTCAAATACTTGAGGTTTCGTTTAACGCACATTTTGTTTAACGCTTGGTGTTCCAAGAACCAATTAAGAGCACTAAGCAGCAGTTGCCTGTAATCATTAGGCCTGTGCAAACAGGGAAGCATTTGATTTAGATTCCAATTCAGAGGACAGCGAGTCGATTCTGAGATTCGGATCACTGTCCTTAACTGTTTTAGCCAAATTGGCTTTGGAAGATCTGGCGCCGATTCGGTGATTCGGATTGGCTGGGGAGAACCGCAGAAGCCCCCATGGATGCCCTGCCCGGCCACATCCCCTGCCTAGCCCCAGCCTCCCGACATTTTAAAAAAAAAAAAGAAAAAAAAGCCCTGCACTCACTGGTGGCAAGAGCGGTGATTGAGGCCTCTGGGCACTTGTGGCAGAGTCCCCCCTGCGCAGCACGGGGCAGCAGGGATCACCCCCCCGCCTGGCACCTATGCGGCAGCTGCCCCATGGTGTGGGTGCAGCACGGCTCCACAGGGTGCTGCACATCGTCTGGGAGCTGGGGCCGCTGGGGCTGAGCGGTGCCAGGCTCCAGCTGACATATGGAGCCGCCCCAGCTCCCAAACAGTGCGCGGCACCCTGCCGAGCTGCGCTGCACCTGCGGCATTGGGGGGGGAAGTCGGGGGGGGTCCATCTGCCAACCCAACCCCATGGCACATGAGGTCTGCTGCCTGCCTTGGGCTCGGATTCAGGATGTTACAAGCATGATCCTGGACCTCATTCACCAGTACCCCATGGTCCTAATCCACACGGGAACAAATGATACGGCGGAGAGCAGTCCAGACCGCATCATGAAGGACTACGAGGCCCTGGGGCCAAGCTCAAGGAGACAGGGGAGCACGTGGTATTCTCCTCTATTCTCCCGGTAAGCAGATGCGGATGGCGCCATGAGGCCTGCATCGGAGTGGTCAACCGGTGGTTTCGGAGTTGGTACTACCAGGCAGGCCTTGGGTTCCTTGACAACGACCCACATTTTCACACAGGGGGCACGCTCACGTGGGATGGGCTTCACCTCTCCCCTAAAGGCAAGTGTGCCTTCTCTTCCAAGTTGGTTGATCTCGTACAGCGTGCTTTAAACTAACTTCGCCAGGGGATGGGGCCACAGGGGGACACAAGGACACTCCCCAGTCAAGACAGGTGACAAGCACAAGAAGTACCCAGGTATGACAGGGGTCCGTATAGTCCTGGGATTGGGGGGAGGGTGCATACACCCTCAGGAGGCCTTAAATGCCTCTCCAGTAATGCTTGTAGTATGGGGAACAAGCAGGAGAAACTTGCCCTCCTGCTAGCTAACACTAACGTAGTGGGGTTCACTGAAACCTGGTGGGATTCAACCCATGATTGGATGGTAAACATCAAGGGCTACAGACTGTTCAGACAGGATAGAACGGGGAGGAAAGGTGGGGGTGTGGCGCTCTATGTCAAAGAGCAATACACATCCTCAACAAACAGCACTGGGTCAGAGGAGGGGCAGACCAAAGTGCTCTGGGTCAGACTACAAGGGGGTCGGGGGGAAAGGGACTTAACGCTGGGTGTCTACTATCGACCACCCAACCAGGGAGAAGAGCTGGACTGGGAATTCTCAGGTCAGCTTGCAGAGGCAGTTGGGTCAAGGCACACAGTCATCACGGGTGACCTAAACTACCCGGACATCTGCTGGGAGGAGCAGTTGGCCAGGTCTGACCGCTCACGTAGGTTCCTAGCCAAGATACAGGACCTCCACCTAATCCAGGAGGTGAACAGCCCCGCAGAGGAAATGCCTTGCTGGACCTGGTCCTGGCCACAGGCAACGACCTGGTGAGGGGACTGCGGGTTCTTGACCACCTGAGCGATAGCAATCATCGCCTGCTGGAATTCACCATCCAGTGCAGGCTCTCAAAGGCCTGCAGCACGGCAGCAGCCCTTGACTTCAAGAGGGCCGATTTCAATGAGTTAAGGAGATTAGTGGGGGGGCACTGAGGTCCCAGAGGGTAGGGGAGTTGGGAGTCCAAGACAAGTGGTCGTTCCTTAAGGAGATGATCCAACGAGCCCAAAAGGTGACAGTCCCAATGCGAGTCAAAGGGGGCAAGAGTGCTCAAAGGCCCCCATGGCTCACCAAAGGAATTCAGGAATGTCTAAAAGCTAAAAAGGAGGCACACACCCAGTGGAAGGGAGGAGCCATCACCAAGGAGGATTATACCTCCATTACTCAAGACTGTAGGAGGGCTGTTAGGAAGGCTAAAGCAGAACTAGGACTAACAACCAGGATCAAAGATAACAAGTCCTTTTTTAAATACACAGGGAGTAAAAAGAAAGCATTGGGCAACGTGAGGCCCCTGCAGGACACGCTTGGCAATCTGGTGGTTGCACCAGACAGTAAAGCTAACCTCTTTAACAAATTCTTTTCCTCCATTTTTCTGAGCAGGGACCAGGACATACCCGCTACCAGACTCAGGAGAGGCACAGCCTAGGGTCAGTGAGGACCTAGTTAGGGAACTTCTGGTGGGGCTGGACATGTTCAAGTCAGCAGGTCCAGATGATCTCCACCCCAGGGTGCTGAGAGAATTGGCAGAGGTCATGGCCTTACGAGCACTCATGGTGCTCTGGCCAGGTGCCAGAGGACTGGAAAAGGGCCAATGTGGTCCCCATTTTCAAAAAGGGGAGGAAGAAGGACCCAGGTAACTACAGACCCGCTAGTCTTACCTCGGTTCTGGGGAAGCTGAGAAAATTATCCAGGAGCACATCTGCGAGGGACCAGCAAGGGAGATTATGCTTAAAGGGCAACCAACATGGGTTCATTAGGGGCAGGTCCTGTCAGACCAACCTGGTGGCCTTCTACAACCAGGTTACAAAATCCTTAGATGCAGGTGTCGTGGTGGACATAGTCTTACTGGACTTTAGGAAGGTCTTTGACACTGTCTCTCACCCCATTCTCATTAACAAATTAGGCAACTGTGGCGTTGATACCTACACAGTCAGATGGGTTGCAAATTGGCTGGAGAGCCGCACCCAGGGAGTGGTGGTGGACGGATCTTTTTCAACCTGGAGGGACGTGGGCAATGGGGTTCCCCAGGGCTCGGGTCTCGGGCCCACACTGATGAAGATGTTAAGCAGTGACTTGGATGAGGGGGTGAAAAGCATCTTTTTCAAATTTGCGGATGACACTAAGATGTGGGCAGAAGTGGGCAGGCTAGAAGGAAGGGACGGGCTACATCTAGATCTGGACAGGTTACAGGGGTGTGCAGCTAAGACTAGGATGGGATTCAATACTGACAAGTGCAAGGTGTTGCACCTAAGGAGAAAGAACCTACAGCGTACCTACAGGCTGGGGAACTCCCTTTTTGTCAGCAAAGAGGCAGAAAAGGATCTTGGAGTCATCATTGATTCCAAAATGAACAAGGGCTGCCAATGTGAGGACACAGTCAGGAAGGCTAAGTGCACCTTGTCATGCATCCACAGATGCATCTCGAGCAGATCCAAGGAGGTGATCTTCCCCCTCTATATGACATTGGTCAAGCTGCAGTTGGAGTACCGCATCCACTTCTGGGCGCCACACTTCAGGAGGGATGTAGACAGCATTGAGAGGGTCCAGAGGAGGGCCACTCACAAGGTCAGGGGGCAGCAGGGCAGGCCCTATGAGGAGAGGCTATGGGACCTGAACCTGTTCAGGCTCCACAAGAGAAGGATGAGAGGGGATCTGGCGGCCGTTTATAAACTTACCAGTGGGGCCCAGCAGGAAACAGGAGAGTCCCCAATTCCCCCGAGCACTACCAGGAGTAACTAGGAATAATGGCCACAAGTTGACCGAGACTAGGTTCAGGCTAGACATCAGGAAGTACTACTTCACAGTTAGGGCGGCTAGGATCTGGAACCAACTTCCAAGGGAAGTGGTGCTCACTCCTGCCCTGGGGGTCTTCAAAAGGAGGCTGGATAATCACCTAGCCGAGGTTGTTTGACCCCAGCATTCTTTCCTGCCCATGGCAGGGGGGCGGACTTGATGATCTGCTCAGGTCCCTTCCGACTCTACCAACTATGAAACTATGAATTCGGATTTGGAGAGTCAGTCCCCAAATTGGACTGAATCTCCTCCAAATCGAATCAGCTACCAAAGCTTTGCACAGCCCTAATAATCATGCCCCTTCTTAACCTTCATTCTGCTAGACCAGAGGTGTCAAACACATCTGGCCCTGTGGACCAGATGAATGGCACAGGAATGGTCTACAGCATGGATAAACACAGGGCCAGCCTTGAAGGGCAAATTAGGCCCATGGACACTCCCTCTCATGCCACACACAGTGGCTGGTCCCAGAGTGGGGGAGGGAGGTGCCCCGGACTAGTCCCGTGCAGGTGCCACGTGCAGCAGGTGTCCTAGGCCCGGATCATGGGGCTGATCTGGCGCGCACCATGCATAGGACAGCTCAAGACCCAGGGCCAGCACCAGGGTCTGGATGATAGGGTGCCATAGGCCGAATCTTTGACACCCCCATGCTGGATTAAGCAAGGCAAATTGCTCTCATCTTTTCTTCTATGATAGGTTCTCCATTCTTCTAATTATCCTAGTTGGGTTCAAAATAGATGACTTAGAATTTGAACACGCATAGAGAAGGACAAGTGACCAGAATCATACAGAATATTCTTGATGAGAGGTCATCAGTACTTTGTCCAATTCACATTAATACTTCTCCATCTCTACTAGAAATATTTTATTTGATACTTCCTAGGATTTCACATACTGTATTTATGGCAGCACACTGCTGATTCACAGTTATCTTCTGACTAACTACTATACCCAGGTCTCTCATCTCCTCAGTCGCTTAGGACTGATGAGCTCCCAGTTTATACCAAAATTCTCTGCTGTCAATCTAAGCACAATAACTTTTTAATTCTGAATTTCATAACGTTGTTATTACTCCAGTCCTCAAGGTTATCCAGAGCCTCCACTATTGTCAATGCCTGCTACCTTATGTCATCAGCAAGTGTCATCATGGCTAGGGATAGAAGTTACATGTAAACTAGTTTAAATGAGCCAAAACTGGTTTAAACCTATAACACAGCAGATGTTCAGTGCATATATACCGTTTTCAAATTGACCAAATCCAGTTTCAGATAAACCTGTAGAATCAGATTTAACTGATTTAGGTCAGCCAGTTTATGGAACTTCTGTCCAAGATCCCTTCCCAATTCAAGGAAACTCCCCCAACATCTCAGAACGATTTGCAGCCCTGGGCTGTGCTGTCTGCTCCAGCAGAGCAGGACTGGTCCCTCCCCTAGCTTTCACAGAGCTAAGACACTAAAATCTCTGCTCCCTGCCAGCATCTGTTAGCCCAGCAGGATGGGGGTGGGGGCTGGAAAGGAAATGGGTCCCTAGCCCCCTGAGCCACTTGCCTGTACAGGACAAGGTGAAGCAAAGCCCCAGCAGTGAGGGGCTTTTCAACGCCACAGCAGCCAAGCAAGCAGGGTTGGCATGGACTTAGCCCCACCCTCACCCCAGCCCATAAGAGAGAGAGAGACCGAGCAGGTGGGGGTGAGAGTGGGAGGGAACCACACCAGCCTGCCCCAGTCCCCCTAGCCAGGGTCTGCCCAGTGCAGGGGGAGAAGCCCCCACTAGGGTCTTTTTGTTTTTCCGCTGTCCAGCTCATGGGGCTGGCATTGACACAGCCCCCCAACCCTTCCCCAGCCCCCTACCAGCCCAGCCCATCACCACTCCCCCACCCAGCCAGGGTCCACCTGACACAGGGCAGTGAAAACCCCCACTGGGGGCTTTTTGTAACCCCACAGTCTAGCAAGCCAGGTGGGAATCGGCTCTGCCCCCTCCTGTAGAGAGGCAGGGTGGAGGCTGATGCCAACTGTGGGGTTACACAAAGCCACAGGTGGGGGCTTCCACCACCTCGTGCTGGGCAGACCCCAGTTGGAGGGTTCAGTGTTATGCTGGGCCTGTGCATTCCTCTCACTGCCCCCTACCACTCACAGGCAGGTCTGGGGAGGGGGGAAAGCTCCAGGCCCAGATTTTCCCATACCAGACAAACCTCAGCTCGGGGGCCAGGGCCAGGTGGTACATTCCTCCTCCCCAATCCTCTCAGAGGTAGAGTTGGGAAGAGATTTTCTGCTGGCTTCCCCCTCTCTGTGGCTGATGGAGATGGCGGTGCGGGGGGAGGTGGAAAGAGGTAGGCCATGGTGGCATATGTCCAGCAGCCAATCAGGCCTGGGCTGCCACCAGGCTGAATTTAGCAGCCTTAGGAAGCTGGCCATGAAGGGTGGCGTATGTGAGCGCCCCCAGGCTCCTGGCCTGGGCCAGTGCAGGCTTCTGCCTGCCTTGGCCACCCAAACACTGAACGTCAGTTCAGTCTATCATCGGTTCAAGCTACACATCTTAGAAAATCCATGAAGACTGAACTGATTCCACCTCAGGCTTTCTGAACCTCTATACTTAGCCCAACACACTCCCACTTTCTGTGTCAAGGCTGTAATAAAAATATTAAGATTGGTCACATGGCTAACTCAAGAGTAACTTCCCCCCCAGCCCAATACATCCCCTTTCTTAAATTCCCACAGCGCACTCCTATATTAGTGGGATTAACATGAAACATTGATAGCACATGGGAAATTATTAGTTAAAATGGAGAAGCTGGGAATCAGTACAAGAAATCCAAGGTGAGTAAGGAACTGGATATAAGGGAGTGGACTGCAAGAAGAATAAATAACTGGTTGCATCATTGTGCTTAAGAAGTAGTCCTCAATGGCTCAACGTACAGTTGGGAAGAGGTATCGAATGGCATTTCCCAAGGGTCTGTCCTAAGTCCAGTATTGTTTAATATCTTCAATGATGATTTGGAACACAGGATTGGACACACATTTGGCAAATCTGCAGATGACACCAAGTTGGACAGAATTGCAGACACTCTGGATGGCAGGGTCAGGATCCCAAATGACCTTGACAGACTGGAGAACTGGTCCAGTCTTCAAATACCTGAAGGGTGGAGAACAGTAATAAACTATTCTCTGTGGCCACAGGGGACAGGATAAGGAATGGTCTTAGACTGCAGCAAGTGAAATTTTGACTATTAGGAAGCACTGTCTTACTGGGAGGGTAGTTAAGCATTGGAAAAGGTTACTTTGAGTTGCTGTGGAAGTTTGTAAGAGCAGGTTAGATGAACACTTATCTAGGATGGTTTAAACCAATGACTGGCAAACTTTTCAGGCTGCAAGCCAGAACAACCCAGCTCTGGTCCAACGTGGGCCAGGTCACTTCTGTGGTACATCTGTGGCAGGAGACTTTCCCTGTGCCCACACCAGGGCCAGGCAACTGGGAACTGTGCCTATGATGCAGAGGACTTCTTCCCCCAGCCTGCTGCTCCTCAGCTGCATCCTGGGCACAGCTTCCAGCTGGTGAGGAGCTGTGCTGGGGCTAGGAAGCTGAAAGCTGCATCTATGCTGCTGCCACTTCTGCACCACAGCTGGAAGGCAGGAGTTTCTCTTCTTCTTCTCCAGCACAGCAAGCTGATTCTGCAATTCTGTTTCTCTTCTACTAGCTAGTCTCTTCCTTTGCCTCACTCTAGTACTCATGTGCTTCTAAGGGTTAGGTTCCTCATCCAGGAGTCTGCCATCCAAGCCCTCTTGTTCATCACATCTCTAACATTTCCTTTCTTTCTGCACCCTCATGTCCTTAACTTCTCATTTGCACTCTGCATGGTCTCCAGCTGCATCTCTAGGTCCCCAGATCTTCTCTTCCGCAAGTTCCATCACGTGACACTCCATGGACTAAATAGCTTCCATTAGGTCCCAACCAACTGTCCCTGCATCATCCTACGTTTCCTTCATTAATACCTTGGTCATTGCACTCTTCTTTGTCCTTACCTTTAAATAACACCCCCCCCTCCCGGCGCCCAATTCCTACAAACTTTTGTAAACGTCCTCGTTCACTGTTCTTCATCTGTTGACTCCACTGGTCACTGCAGGCCTAATTACTAAAAATTAGATACATTATCTACTTTTATAATGTTGTATTAAAAAAATACTAGAAAATTACCTGTGCAAAAATTAAATCCACATGTAAAACTTCCAGGAGATCCAGACTTGCCAGTTCTGCAATACTCTTCAGAGTATTACTGATTTTACTCCAAAACCCCTTGAACATAACCAACGTCCAAAAGTACGGACCAAGCGTTTAGTAAGTGAAAACCTATTTTAAAAGTAATTCTCAGAAGAGCTAAAGTAAGCTTTATCGAAAATATATCAGAAACACGGCACTTAGAAACATAGTAGATCTTTGTATTATGATAGTACCCAATCTATCAGACTGGAGATTCTCTGTACTAGGTGCTGTACAAACACAGGAGAGAGAGGTACTGCAGTGAAAGTTTACATTTAAAGCAAGACCTCCTACCTCTCTGGAGTCTGAATATTATCCAAGTCTTCAATATCAAGCACCATCTGCTGGGATTCTTCCTTTGCAGCTTCAGTTTTCTCTTCAGCTAATTTCAAATAGGCTCGAACAACATCCTCCAAAGATTTGATGTTCACCTACATTAAAGGCAGAATATCTGAAGTGGCCTACCTCCAAAATAGGCAGCTAATGTTTGAAGTGCAAATTCTTATGAACAGTGCTAACACAAGATGCTATTTATTACATAGATTATTAGATTCCCCAGAAATCCCATTCCCTCACTGGCAGATCCCAAACACAGGATCAAGGGCCTTGATATAAAACAATTACACATTTTTTAAAGATCTGTAACAGATGCCTGCCATGCTTCTACAGGCAAATTAAGGTTTCACAATGCATACCTGCTGGCAAATATTCTTGTACTGGTACAATCCTTCCTTTGCCAGGTGGCTCTTGCGGAGGTCCACACAGAGCTCCAGGTACTTCAGCATAATCGGCTCGTGGATTTTTTGCCATGTTCGATGTTTTTTACTTTTCATAACATCATAAAGAACATCAAGGGCAGGTTGTTTCTTGCCAACCTCAAGGAATTCTGGAAGTAAATTTTAATGATAAAATTATGCAAACCAAAGAACATAATCTACTTAATACACACTTTTCTGTATTTTCCATGATAATTTAATCAACTCAAGAGTCAAAGTTAACTGACAGTCCAACCTGGCTGACTGATCTCGTTTCATTGACCAGTGAAAGTATCAGTTCATGTAACTATAGTGTCAATTCTCCTGAATTCTAATTGAAAGCAGAATTGTATAGAGCAGTGGGGGCCAACCTTTTTGGCAGGTGTGTGTCATCCTCCCCTAGTGCTACTCTGATCCCTTTTTCTTACTCAATCTGCTCCTCAGTTTTCTGCTCCCTGCCCTATCTGTCAGGTGGCAGGGGGATCCGGGTGGGGGAGCAGGGAGGGGGTGCATGCACAGGGGAGCAAGGGCACAGGAGGTGGGTGGCAGTGGGGACAGGAGGCAGGAGTCAAGCACAGACATAGAAGGGGCATGGGGGATAAGCAACAGGGGTTATATAGGAGGGGGGCAACATGCAAATGGCAGGGAGGACAGGCACAGAAAGAGGCAAGGGGCAAGATGGGCAGACAAGAAAACCAACGGGTGAGGGTCTGACACCTCACCCCCCACCACTACTTCCCCACCACAGCAGTGAGGGGGAGCAAATTTAAGATAACTCTCCAATAATTATAACAAATTTAAGATTTTCCATATACATAATTTTCCATATACAGAATCTAATTGTTGAGGGGGGGGGCTATCTTCAACTAAAAAACACCTTGGATTTGGGTTAAAAAAATGTAATATGTTTAGTGAAATATATGCACTCAGTTTTAAGGCTAATTCCAACACAGAGGCCTGCTAACTACTCCTCTTACCAACCTCAAATCCTAAGAGATGCAGTTATTAAGAGCACATCACACTGAAATAAGGGGTCTGATTTCCCTTACACTGTGAAGTACAATATGAGGTACGTCAAGCCGTTCAAAAGAAAATGATATCAGAGCAGCACAGAGAGCTTACCAGATACACAACCTGTAATAAAGGCAATCTTAACTATGAAAGGGCAAGAAAAGTGAACTCTGAGGAAAACAGGGAGAGGATGGAGAATAATACGGTACAGGACAGAACTGGCTAAAAAGCAAAGAACGCAGATGAGTAAAAGCCCTAATATTTTCCATAATCCATGAAAAATGGTGAGGTCCCTACAATTTGGGAAGAAAACAACAAAGGAATAAGGAATTAGAGAAAGAAAGGAATGACAGCAGTAATACACAAAAAGATTTAAGGTATCTGAAACAGGACTACACCTGCTAAACCAGTCTAACAATGGAAGTGACTCACAAAAGAGAACATTTATTTAAGATGTGGTGGGCGAACTAGCAATCCTATGGGAAGATTACATGAAAATTCACAGGGGCACTCAAGTTTTAACAGAAACTTGAAATCACAATCAAAATGTTTGAACTAAAAAAAAATTACCATGGCTGGCAGCTTTGTATTGTCAAAATGGTATTGTATGTATTGTATGGTGCTACTGTAAGTTTGTGCCCAGATTACTAAATGTTAATTAACATGTTTAGCAAGCACTGATTTTGCTTAAAAGACAAACTGGTTCCTCCAGGTAAAATGTCTGAAGGCCCCATTAACATTTGGCAGCATACAGCACTATAAAATTGTTTTGCAAATTTTGCTACACCCTAACATACAATTTAGACTAGGGGTTTTCAACTTTTTGAATCAGTGTATCCCTGGCGGCAGCACCACCCAACACCGCCTCCCAGAAACAGGGGGGGGGGAGAAGGGCTTGCCCTGCCATTCCCTTCATCTCCCCTCGCCAGCACCCCACGCCACTGCCAACTCCAGTGCCATTGGCCTCGCCCCGCTGTTCCTCTGAGGCAGTGGAGCACCACCATAATGAGGGGGATGGAGCCGGGGTGGGGGCAAAGCCAGCACCACTGGACTCACCCCGCCCCGTCTCTGCCGTCATGGCGGCGCTTCACACTGATTGGTTATTTCACTAACCAGAGTGCTTCCAGAGCATTATGGACAGACAGACAGATGGACTAAGCCCTTTATTATATAAGAACTAGCCAACTGCCCCCCCGGGGGGGGGGCGGGGGAGGAGAAACGACATGAAGACAGAGGCCTGCCTGTGTCTGGCCCCACAAGCCATGTTTCAGGTCTGGCCCTGCTCCCACCCAACCCTCTAAATCCGGGTCAGTTCCCACCCTACCTCCCCTTCAGGTCTGGGCCCATTTCCCTCCACTCCCCCACCGCTTCCAATCTGGGCCCATTCCCCCCACCCCCACACTCCGGTGTCACTCCCCGCCACCCACATGCTCTGGGTCTGCCTGGCCCGTGTCCACCTGCCATCCCTCCCCACTCCCTGCCAGCTGTTGGCAGGGCCTGACAACGGCTGGGCGCTCTCACCGTGCCCCTCCCCCTACTGGCTTTTGTCAGGGCCCAGTGATGCACTCCCCGCTGTCATGGTGAGCGGGGACAGAGTCCCACATTCGGCCCTGCCCTCACTTCTCATTCAGTTGGGGAGAGGGGCAAAAGGAGCCTGCTCCCCACACCTTGGCCCCTGCCACTTTGGGGCCAGGCCTGATTCCCACCCCCTTCAGGGCTGTTGTCGGGTGTGGCAGCGCCAAGGCGCTGCCACCATGCCCCCCATCCCACTCCCCTCCCTCCCTCTCAGCTTTAGTTGGGGCCCAGTAACTCAAAGTCTCCGTGTCCAGCCCCACTCCGCTTCTTGTCCTTGGCACCACTTGCAGGGAGCAGGGCAAGGGAGCCAAGGCCAATGGTGCTGGCCTCACCTCCACCACGCTCCATCCAGTCTTCGGTGTCACTTGCAGGGAGCCTGCCCTGCTCCCGCCCACCCCAAGCCCAACCTGCCCACCAGAAGAGACTGACACAGCCCCTGGCCCTGAGCCCATAGCAGGCAGCCTGCCCTCACCCTGCACACAAATCCAGTGGGACAAATGCCCCCCATGCCTCCCCTGGGGGTGTGCACAGCAGCAGGAAGCTATCCCCCCTCTGCACAGACAAGCCACCTGCAGCTCCACCCCGTGCCCTGCCCTCACTGGGCAGCACCTGTATGTGCCCCACTCCCTCCCTAACATAGCAGCCTCGATATTCCTCCCCCACGGCCCTTTCCCCCCCACCCCACCCCAGACTTACCAGCAGCGGGCTGCTCTCCAAGCTGCCGGGTTGTGCTCCTGCAAATCGGCTATTGGATTATCAGCCGATATGGCTGGTTAATAAATCGGCCATCAGTATCACCCCAAAAAATCTTTATCGGTGCACCCCTAACAACTACTAATACTTAAATTCAAATACTTAATCCTGTAATGGAATATGAGTACTTGACTGTGGATTGTGTTGGTCTTTCCAACTATATTACCTAATGAAGACACTATTAGCTATCTAAAACAAGGGGTGTATTTATAACTATTCATAGGATTTTCTAAATGGAACTGCAACTTGGTGGAAGCCCAAATCTAGCCAGAACAGACATTAGGAAAACTAGCAGAGGTTATAGCAGCACCCCTGACACGACCACGGACATACTATGTCACATAAGCTCTTACTACAAATGTGAGAGGCAAGGGATTTGGGCAGGGAGTGTTATCTTTTATTGGACGAAAAACATGGTGGAGATGGACTTTGACAAGCCTTGAAATGTAGTGTGTTCTCCCACAAATGTTATTAAATCCAGCTCCTTACAGCTCAGGTGGGCAGTGACTGAGAGGGGTTTTCGCCAACTATGCTTGGGAAGAAAAAGCACCCTGTTTTTTTATGCGGATCTCAAAAATCGTCACAATTTTGTTTCTTCGGGATTCGATCCCTCTCTAGGAAGTGAAACCGTTCGGAAACTGAAGTACAACAATGTGAACACCTCCTTAAGTTTCACTTGATCAAGTACAAACAGTATGCTGTAACATGTGCTGTTTTCTGATAGGTTTCGGGTGGAACGTGACATGTCCATCGACAATTAACAACGATTCAATTCTGTGGATAGCCTTGAGAAAGGTCTCCTCTCCTCTGCAGCGCTCCCACACAGCTGCGACCTTCCCTCAAGGCCCTCCTTAGGCGAGGAAGGTCTGAGCTGCGGAATTTACACCATTGCCTTCCCCCCCCCCCAAACGTGGGTCGCGGGGGCAATACCATGACGAGCCAAACCGTCAGCCCCTAAATCCTGCCAACTGCAACCCCGCGAGGTGCCCTGAGGGAGCATCCAGCGGAGCGAGGGCTCAAGCGGGTGAGGACAGACAGCACGTGCTCCAAGACGTGTCACGGCTGCCCATCGCCGCTGGAGGACGGCCAGGAGACGGCGATGCAGGATCCTCTTGATCCCTCCCGCCCCGCACGTGGCATTTCCAACCCGCTCCATCAGGGAAGGCCGTTCCGGGGGCGGGCGGCAACGTAACGACCGGCCTTGCAACGCCGGCGGGGCAGCGGCGCCTCGTGCCAGGCCCCGGCCTCACGCGGCCCGAGCCGGGGGAGGGGGCCTGAGCCCGGCTGCCACGGGGCCCGGCCGCACTCACCATTGGCCCGCTTCAGGGCGTTCTCGGGGCGCTGGAAGTAGACCGGCATGATGGCGGCGGCGGACTCCCCTCAGCGCGGCCTCTCCCCCGCGCGCCCAGCCAGGCAGCTTGTAGGCCGGAAAGGGACCGCGTCACGTGAACACCCCCAAGCGCTGACGTGTCCGGAAGCGGAAACCCCGCCCCTTGGCGCCGCGCGCCGGAGCTCGGGCCGGTGGGCGGGGCTCCCGTTTGCGCGTTGGCGTCTTAAGCAGTGCTTCCTCACTGGGGGGGGGCAAAATTTTGCAACAGATATTTTGGGAGGGGGACACTTTAGGTGGCCCTAAAATATTGCAACAGATTATTTGGGGGTGGGCAAGGGCATACTTTAGGTGTCCCCACAATATTGCAACATTTTTTTTGGGGGGGTGAGGGCACATTCTAGGTGGCACCAAAACATTGCAAGATTTTTTTGGGAATGGGTAAGGGCATACTTTAGGCGTCCCCAAAATATTGCAACAGATTTTTGGGGGGTGGATGAGGGCACATTTTGGGTGGCACCAAAATGTTGCAAGATTTGGGGGGGGGATGGGTAAAGGCATACTTTAGCTGGCCCCAAAATGTTGCTACAGATTTTTTTTGTGGGGGCCACTTTAGGCAGCCCCAAAATGTTGCAACAGATTGGGGGCATGCTTTAGGCAGCCCCATAATGTTGCAGTACATTTTTTTTGGAGGGGGGTACGCTTTAGGCGGCTCCAAAATGTTGTAACATTGTTTTGGGGTGGGGCACACTTTAGGCAGCCCCCAAATATTGCAACAGACTGGGGGGGGCACATTTTAGGAGGCCCCAAAATGTTGCAACAGATTTGTGGGAGGTGGGGAAGGTGAAATTTTTGCAAGGAAGTGGCTCTATTGGCATTGACTATTTATTTGATTCCCCCAACGAATATTAAAAAGATCCACGATACAACTGTTGCAGGGTAATATTTACCTGAGTACCTCTAAGGGGTAATAAGAGGCCCTTGCCCAACAACCCTGAGGCCCCCACTGATTTCAACCCTTGTAGGTTGCAGGATCAGTCCTAATAACAGTGCGCAAAATGGACGATTTTTGGAGGCAGCTCGTTGACGCGGTATGCAACAGCCAAGTCACTCTCAGGGAGTCTTTTTTTATTTAAATTTTCCATGGTCCAAGTCAAATTAGCCAAAACAAATTTCAAATCCAAAAGCCAGTCCAGAACCATAAGTGGCCCTATTGCCAGCAAACATCCTCTATCCCCATCTGGGGCTTCAGATGTTTCCAAAACCTTTGGCGGGCATCCTACTAGATGCCTCTGAGTTTTGCTTGCCCTTAGCCATAGGGCCTTCGGAGCAAGCAAGGGAGGAGACTCCCATTTCCATAAACTGGGTTTAAAGCCGCTGTACCTTGGCGGGTACTGAACTACTCCAAAAGAGCAGAGCATCTCAGGAAAACTGCTTTCTCAGACACATACATGGTATCTCCCCTGCCAGGTTAAGACGCCATTATGCTTGATCTGAGTGTTCAAGAAGCAATAACCAACTTTCTACCTTGTTGACTGCTGGCCTTCAACTGAAGAGATGCTTCAACTTTGATGACCCAGTTCTTACTTGCTCTCTAGAGTGTTACAGTGAGCAATATACAGTAAATAAGACTTATTTGCAAACTTATTTGCAAATTTATTTGCATATTTTTTTCAGTGTACAATAGTTTTTCATCAAATATCATTTTGAGCTTCCAATACTTTTATATTTAAGACCTGGCAACACTGACTGGTGCTGAGTCCCAAGCGCCCCTAGGGGCCATGAAAGGGCACAGATCCCACTCCGCTGCGGCTGTTAGTGGCTCAGCCCCCAGGCCTGGGGGCAGGTCAAAAGTGGGGTGTGGATGGCATGCATAGGACATCATCCCATAGCACCCAATGCATCTTGCTCTCGGTCCAAGAGGAGCTAGGGGCAAGACTGTTGTCCTGTTCAAGGTACAAGGAGGAGAAGCCGTTGTATTGCAGTGTGCTTCATTTGCTGCATCGGGTATAACGTGTAAAAGCACAAGGCAGGACTGAAGTAGGCCCCCGCTTTGCAGCTCTGAGACAAAAGCCCAACAGAGCAGGCAAGATATTCTCAAAGGATGCTGTTTCATTCAACCCCATGTCATGAGACTGAAATGTCCCTCTCTTGCTCAGATACATAAAACCAAGCCTCACCTCGAGCATCTGGGCAGCACCTTCTCTGCTTGGTGCAAGTTATTTCCATCCCTGACTTCATGTTTCCAGCTAAACACAGTCTGCAGGGCTGTGAAACAGGAGCTACAGGAGCAGCTGAGAGCAGAATTGCAGAAGGAAGAATAGCTTGGTTAGGGAACCATCAAGACCAGTATGAAGGAGAGAGGGTCGTTAACACTTGTGGAATGAAGAGTTCAGAACAGATTTGGTAGACTACAGTGGTTGTCAACCGGGGGTACATATACCCCTAGAGGTACTTAAAAAGGTCGTACGGAGTATGCAGAACAAATGAGAAAAAATTACTGTTTTAAAATTATTAACTTTATTGCATTTAATTTGATCTAATAAGCATACATTTTATCAAATAAGTGCAGCTGCCCCAGGAGTAATGCAATGCCATGTGCCTGCTGCCGCTGGGCTGCGCTGCTCCCTCTGCCCACCCCCTATCCACCATGCACATGGCGTTGCGCGGCTCCAGGGGCAGCTGCAGTGTACACAAAGCTCAGCGCACAGTGGCTGCCACCTCCACCCCACACAGATCTGAGGGCACATGCCCCCCCAGGCCTCCGCCAAGGTGTGTGCAGCAGCAGGAGCCCCCCTATGCCCCTGCACAAGCTGCCCAGGCTCTGATTGTCCCACCACCCAGCCTGGCTGGGGCCCCATTCACCCCAGCCCCTGTCTGTGCCCCAATCCCTCCCTTACCACGGGGGCTCAATCTGCACCCCCCCTTCCCCCAGCCTTTTCCCCTCCCCCACAGGCTTACTGCTGGTGGGACATGTGCATGCATGCACACGCACGCTCAGTCTCCCCAAATAATTTTTTCTCCCTCTGCATTTAATGTTAATTAGTGTAGCCTTATATCTGCCTGAAACTTTGAGACAAAAGGGGTACACTAGATAAAAAGGGTTGAAAACCCCTGTGGTAGATTATGAGCCAGGAAGTCAACTGACTCCCTCAGCACTGCCTGAATAGAAATGCTGTTGCCACTGCCAAACAGTTCATTTTGAACTTTGGGTGGAGCAGGATTCAAAGCGGGGTGCAACTGCACCATTGCGCCTCCTCCCTGGATCTGCCCTTGTCTGCCTCAGACTCATATCACACAACCTGCATGATACTGAATCAATAGTTGGTGTAATAAATTGATGTCTTCTCTTCTCACTTTACTTTGCAACCTGGACAGTTGCATTAAAGCTGACATGTCAAACTCATCTGGCCCTGAAGGCTATCCATGGTGTAAGGTCACATTGGGCCAGATGAAGGCTATCCATGGTGTGGGTCCCCCCATGACACTCGCTCCAACTGGTCTAGAAGTGCACCGCACCTGGCTCCAGATCAGGCCAGATTGGCTCATGAGTAGCAAATGGTGCCCACTCCAGCCAGTCCAGGGAGGATGCTGCATGCAGAGCGGGTCCCAGACTGGCTGGAGCATGCACCAGATCTAGCATGCAGGGGGACCCACCCTCTCCCCCTCCCCACCCCATACCAGATCAAGCACCTGCTCTGGCTGGTCTGGGACTGCATCACACATGGAGCCCACTCCAGGACTTGCACTGTGCATGGCACCTGACCCAGACTGGCTGGAGTGGGCACCATGTGTGGCTTGCATCCCAGATCAGTCAGAGTGGGTGCCACAGGCACTGGATCTGGGATGCAGTGGGGGAGGAGGGTCTTGGATTTGCTCCATGTGGGACCAGCACCAGAGGCCAAGTGATGTGGCTCTGCAGGCTATTTCTTTGACACCCCTGCTTTAAATGATTTTCCTGCACTACATTATTTAAACCATTATCATGAAAAAAACCTATTGTACATATCTCCACTGATGTCATGTGGGGAGGCTTTGCCTGATATATTGTATTGGGTGTGGTCTGAAGTGCTTGTGGATTGCTGCTTTCTGAAGCATGGAGAGGCTGCTTTACTTAGATGGCTGTGAAATTGCTATTGCATCCCAATAGTTAAGCTGTCTTCAATTTTACACTTAGAGTAACAGTTCCAGTTTTATAAAACACTGAAGCTGCCTGGCTTTTCAGTCCGTAATCTCTTAGCAAAGCTTGTGTCCTCAGGGATTTTGAGAAAATCAGCCATTTCCAAGTTCTAATCTATTTTAACCTGAAAAATGTTCATGCTCTGAAGCTTGTGATTTTTCACGTCCCTCTGGCTTAAAAAACTTCAAAATGAGGGAAAAAAATTTAAAATGTATTAGTGAGAATAAGCAAATTTTAACTAAAACTATATTATGGCTTATAAACATCTAAATATGTCCGATTTACATAATGGCTGATTTTCATCACAGTTACTTGGGGAAAACTACGGTTTGAGCTATGCTTAGTTAAGGGACGTGAGGATTTATGCTGAATTTATCTGATGGAGGCAATAGTTTATGAAAATCAGGATCTTCTGTAAGGCAGTAGCTGTTGGTTCAACATGGATCAAGAGTTTACTGGTATCTACATGAGGAAGTTAGTGTGCACTCAGCTAGGGTGTGAATTTAAAACATGCTATCACCTCCACTAACTTTCCAAGTGACCGTTCTCACTTGGAAATGAGAGGTGGCTTACTCCACTTTCACAGTGGAATAAGCCAAATTGTACATATCAGTCCCACTAATGGTGCTTTTTGCACCTAAATGACAGTTTTCTAGCTACATAAGTAGCCTTCTTGACACTTACGCAGAGTGTGCCTTTTAATTACTGGCGCAGTGTGAATGGTCAGTGGTCTATGCACTGGCTGGACAAGGAAGTAGGTACATACGCATGTCCTGTATACAATCCATAAAAGTGTAACTGGAAAAAATGCATAACTAGTGCTATTGACCCAAGTGCTGACTGGAGAACACTTGCTTAAAAAGCAGCAGACCCAGGTTTTATGTCCTGTTCACCCACCTGGGATTTGACCACAGCTCTGACTTCCTAGCACAGTGCTCTCACCACCACACTGTCAGACCCCTCCTGCAGGGAGAGGGAGGCGGAGGTAGAGCTGCATGCTGCACTGGCAGGCAGGGCAGCTGCGGTGCCTGTTTGGCTGCCTTTCTGGGGCACCGCGCTGCTTCCCTTCCCTGCCAGACTGCGTCCTGCACTAGATATTAATTGTAAGGCATTACCGGTATAATTATACTTACCATTTAACCATTTAATTTTTCATATTCCTAGTATCTACACCTATCGCACACTGCACATAGGTGACAAAAAGACCACTTACGTGGCTGGAAAAGTGCCTTGTGGGTCCACAAAGGATAACAGAATTCTGTCCCAAGCATCTACGTGGGGAGTTAGTATGCAGTAGCTAGTATTCACTCTGCTAGTGTTCACTCCATGGCTTGCTTTATAACTTCCCTCTGTAGACAGGCCTCAGGGATTGTGTTCAGTTAGTTAAGGACACAACTCCTGAACTGGCTGAACAATTTCAAAGTGATCATGCAACATGCAGCATTTGCCATTTTAGGAAGCTATGTGAATATCGAAGTGAAGCCAATATTGAAGTAAAGATCTTGGACAAATGACATGGTTCCATGGACAACAGTATCCTTGATAAGGCAGCAATTATTTGCTGCTCCGAACCAAAACCAAGTCCATCCCGACCTCAGTCATTGAGCTCCAATACACTGATGATTCTGTAGTCTGTGCTTTGGGCAATTGTTGACATCTCTACTGAAGCATACAAGAAAATGGGACTCATGTTAACTCAGAAGACTAAGGTCCCCCATCAACAAGCTTTTAATGAGCAGTCCCCAGCTCTGGTAGTTCAAATTCATGATGAGACTGGAGAATGTTGACCATTTCCCATACCTCAGAAGCCATCTCTCTCACAAGGCTAACATCGATGAAGAAATCCAACATCACCTCAGATGTGGAAGTGCAGCCTTTGGACAGCTGAGGAAATGGGTGTTCAAAGACTGTGACACTAAATCTGAAACCAAGCTCATGGTTTATTAAGCAGTTGTGATCCCCATGTTACTGTACAGAGCTGAAAGGTGGACAATGTATAGGAGACATTTCAAGTCACTGGAAAAGTACTATCAACACTGCCTGCAAAAGATCCTTTGAATCCAGTGAGAAGATAGATGCAACAACATTAGCATCCTCTTGCATGCAAATACCACAAGCATTGAGGTGAAGATCATCCAATATCAACTGGGCTGGGCCAGCCACACCATCCAGATGTCCAACTCTAAGCTCCCGAAGCAAGTTTTATTCTCTCAGCTCAGTCAAGGCATATGCTCAAGAGGAGGACAGAGGAAGCACTTCAAAGATACCCTCAAGGCTACCTTGAAAAAATGCAACATCAACATCAACTTATCAGAGACTATTGCCTAGGACCGCCCCAACTGGAGGAAGACGCTGCTGCAAGGATTGTAGTACTGCAAAACTTTACGACAACTGCAAGAGACAGAAAAAAGCAGGAGCACAGGAAACAGCATGTGGCGGGCCAAATCAAGAATCTGGAGCTACCCAACCCACACAGAAACAAATGCCTGAGTTGCAGCAGAGTCTGTTGATCCCAGATTGGTCTTGTCAACTATCTTTGGACCCACAGATAAGATAATCCTGGAAGACAGTCATCCGTGACTGTGAGGGATAGCCAAAGAAGTATTTGCTGACAAGAGTTGTTCTTTGTGAAGCTGTTCAGTCTATTCAGGATCTTCTTGTTTTCACAAAAACACCAGTCGCTATGCTGATGATTCAATTCTTCATCAACCCATGGAGTGCCTGAGTTGATTTGCTATTTTAACAAAGATCTGTAAAAGTAGCCATCACTCTCTGGAAGATACTTTTATAATTAAAAAAAGAAAAATATGGATATAACCACATAGCAACTGTACTATGCATCTATGCTAAGATTGTTGTATCCTTAAAAAACTTAACACAAAACTATAAAAGCAAGGAAATTAAAAATGCAGGCATCTTGTTTGACTTGCCTTTTATTCCCAGCCCAGAAGCAGACACCTCGCTACTAGAACAGTATGGACAGTCACTTTAGCTGTGTTCCAGTTCAGAACCTAGACTTCCAGCACACCTCCTCCCAATCCAAGTGGTTAATTTTTCTGTGGAAAAAAGAGAGCTAGATGAAAGGGATTTCTAGATGCTGGTGTGCTTAGAAGATAATTCTTTTTTCTTTTTTTTACTTTCTATTTTAAATTGTAATAGAATTTTAATTTTTTAACAGAAAAAATTATTTCTTTTATTGATTTTTTATGTATTTTTTTACAGTTAAAATATTGCACAGCCACAAAAACATGTGAAGTTGCCTAACAACGACAGTGCACTACAAATAATTTAAATAGTGGCTTAATCACAGGGTGACTGATAGGAGACACTTTGCATTCCCTCAGATAGCTTATCAAAATAATAGTTTCTTTTTGCTGTGAGAAGGGTGGGGAGGATCAGAAGAGGAGCTGGGTGTGGAATGGAGGACTCCTGATAAGTCTGTATAGTTGTTTTGGAAATATTTTCCTTCCCTTTCTCCTTCCTGTCTTTTCCCCCCTCCTAGCTCTACTTCTCAAATAAACAAATGCATTACATAGAAATTACCACGCTGGATCTAACCTCAGGCTTCTGTCTGACTGGTCATTTCTGAAGCTTAAAAAAAAAGCAAGGTGTAGGGACTGTGCAGTAGGCCAATGTGAGATAATCCACCCTGACCGTGTTAGATTTCTAATGGAGATTGGCTTCAGCTTGTGGAGTATCACTTTAAACATTCTGTTATTAATTCTAACTGTGGATATTATTGATAGGTACTATTTGTCTCCCTTTACAGATCATTAATGCTAATATTACATATTAATATTATAAAATTACATATTAATAGTAAATGAGACCTAGTATGGAACACCAGGGCATAGTGCTGTTAACCTTTTGCCATGATGAAAATTGACAATTTAATACCTTTGTTCCTTAGCCAGTTCTTGATCCGGTTTTTGTACCTGGCCCCTCAGTCAAGGACTATATGCCTATTTTCATAGCCTCTTACACAAGAACTTGATAAAGGTCTTTTGGAAGTTCCAAGGCAGTCTGTTAACCACTTCTCCTTTATCCATTGCTTTGTTATCACATTCAAAGAATTCTGAGAAATTAGGAAGATGTTATCTTCCTTTTCCTAGAACAGGAAAAGAAAAGAGGCAGATCATCAAGTTAAAAAAACCCAATGAAAACAGCTAGATTCCAGTTCTATAGAGCAGCGATTCTCAGGCAAGATACTGCAGCACCCTGGGGTGCTCTGAGATCTTTTTAAGCGGGGTGTGGAGTGCAGTGCAATATTTGCACTCATAGGTGCGCAAACACCTACACCATTCACAAGATAAAACCAGGATTTTAAATAGGAATATGTAGGGACAAAAACATTCTGACCTGTTACAGTCTTTCTGAATTCTTTGCAACAGAAGAATTGGTCTATTAATTGTCCACGGTAAAAAAGGAAAGAAAGCTAAGAGCTGGCATTTTCTGAAGGGTGCCTTGAGTCTAACACAGGACACCATGAGTAAGAAAAGACTGAGAGAGAACCCCTGCTATAAAGACTTACAACTTGTTGAAAGGAATTTACTTTACAGTACACTGGGGTGGGAATTTGCAGTACATGCACTATTTTTCACTACATCTGGTGTACTCAGTTTATTAAGATATTTTGAGGCTTGTCTACAGGCAGAGCTATTCAGAAACAGTAATTATGCATGGGCTTGACTTTATAGAAGCATTTGCAGGATCTGTATTTTGTATGTATTTATACAGCACTAAGCATAACTAGAGCCTCTAGACCTAACTGTAACAAAGAGAGCTGATAATTAAATCAGACTTCCCTAAGCAATACAACTTTATTTGATGAAGCATCTTTCACATAAACTGTATCCCACAATTAGCTACAGCGTTAAATAGCACAGATTTAACTTTACTCTCCTAAACAAGTCATAGAAAAGGAGGGTGTTTTTGCTGTTGTCTAAGGAGGCCACTGTCACCTAGAAGTGCATGACAAGACCCTGAAGTAGCTAAAACATTGCATACTCAGGTGCTGCGTCAGCACAACAACACTTGCCTACAATGCAGTTCACGCACCACAGAGGCAATCTCATGGCTTGGATGGGCGCTCCCCCATCCTTCTTATAGCCAGGAGGATGAACAATTAAGACTTCTGGGTTAACAGTAGGGGTGATGCATAGGGGGTGCAGGTGGGTGCACATGCACCCCTGAGCATGGCAGTGCATCCCCTACAAAAAGCCGTTGCCAACAGTACCAGGGGCTAAGACCCTGGTTGGCGCTCGCCAACCCCCCCACCACTGACAGCACAGACGGCATCTGAGTGAGCTCCACGCTTACCACCGCTGCACTCCTGCTGCCGCTGTGTCCCCCCAGCCGCCAGGGGCACACACCGTTCATGGTTGACAGCAGTGATGGGAGGCAGTGCAGTGGGGATAAAGACTTTTACAGTGTCCTGGCCTTGTTCACCAGTGCTGATATCTCATGTTCAATATTCAGTATTGCCAACTCATGATTTTTTGGTGTTGTTCTTAAAGTTTACACTTCAGGAATGTGAAAAAGTTATCTCTTTATTTTCACACACACACACACACACACACACACACACACAGAGGCAACCCCTGCTTAACTCTGTTTTGCTTAGCACTATTTTGCTGTAACACTCATTTTAAATTGATATCCAATTCCACTTAGCACTCTGTGAGTTTTGTTATAATGCTCATGGTCGCCACCTTGGGTCATCAAATACTTTTGGCTTCGCTTAATGCTCCGTTTTCCAGGAACCAATTAAGAGTGCCAAGTGGGGGTTGCCTCTGTGTGTGTATGTGTTTGTGTGTGTGTGTGTAGACCTATCTATCTATCTATCTATCTATCTATCTATCTATATCTGTACACACAGACAACCCCCACTTAGATCTTTATATATATATATAAACTTAGATCTTTGTGTGTGTGTGTGTGTGTGTGTATACACACACACACAAAGATCTAAGTGATCTTTATATACACACACACACACACACAAAGATCTAAGTGATCTTTATATACACACACACACACACACAAAGATCTAAGTGATCTTTATACACACACACACACACATATATGTGTGTGTATATATATATATATATAAAGATCTAAGTTTTTCACATTAGCTCTTTTTATATATGCATGTGTGTATACACACGCATAAAAAGAGCTAATGTGAATATATATATGTGTGTGTGTGTACACACACATATATATAATACACACATATATAGAGCTAATGTGAAAAACTTAGATCTTTCTTTATACACACATACACACACACACACACATATATAAAGAGCTAAGTTTTATATATATATATATACATATATGTGTGTGTATATATATATATATATATATTTAAAAAGAAAGCTAAAAAAAGGAAGAGCTAAGTTAAATATAAAGAGTGATGTATATAATATATATTTAGAAAGAAACAGCTAAAATATATCTCTATGTATCTCTATATGTATCTATGGAGATAGAGATACATAGAGATATAGATCTATAAGACAGCTAATGTGAAAAACGTAGCTCTTTCTATTACGTATTCTACATAAATAGAAAGCGCGACACGTCCCACATTCCCGAAGCACAAGGCCACCACTTCGGAGAGCCGGCAGCACTGGACACAGCTCGGTCACATCCACCCGGGGAGGGAGGAGAAACCCGGTGTGCTGCAGGGATCCCGGCGGGCCCCGCCCGCCCGCCGCTGGCTCGCTGCAACATCTGGCCGGCCAGCTGTTCCGACTAGAAGAGCGCGTGCGAAGGCGGCGCGGCCGGGCCAAGACAAGCCCGCGGCGTGCCCTCGCCTCTCCCAGCCCCGCCGGGAAGGGGAGGGGAGGGGAAGCCGTGCAGGGCGGGCCGGGCCAGCGGAGGCTGCGCCGGGCTGGAGGCAGGAAGATGGCAGAGCCGGAGACTCAGCTGCTGCTGGGCGTGGGGCTGATCGGTAAGAACGGGGCGGGCGGGCTCTGGGCTTATCCCGGCTCTTCGTCCCCCTGCCCCTCCTGCCCCCGCGGGACACGGAGCCAGGCTGTCCCCGGGGCTGGGGGCTTTTTCTGGGACCCCTTGGCCCGAGGAGAGCCCTGCCCAAGCTCTGGGGCTTTCCTCCTGCACCCCAAAGCTCGCCCCCTGCGACACCAGAAAAGGCGTCTCGGAAAAGCCGTGCTTCTGTCGCCCGGGCATAAAAGCCAGCCTTGATGAAGCGATCCCCGCGTGGGGGAGAGCCAGGACCTGCCCTCCGCTTGGTGCCCCCACGGCTGCGTTATTGGAAAGCAGCAGAAAAAGGGGGCACGGGTGCCTCCAAAAGTTTGGGGTGGCCGGCAGTGTGTCTGGGCCCATGTTGTGCGCCCCGTGTCTATCCTCTGTGCACATAGGAAATGCTGCATCCTGGGGCTGACGGCAGAGGGGAAACACCTAAGACTAGGGTATCCGTTTAGTCCTGCCCAATAATTTCACAACCCGAGCGAGTCCGTTTAACAGTCGAGAGCTCATTTTTGGCCTCCTCAAAGCGCCGTGCTGCAATGGTGGCGGCGGTCAAGGAAGGAACTTAGACCTCATGTTCTGCAAACATTTGTGTTCCTGCTTTATTTTAAGCCCCCGAGTGTTTCCACTGGCATCCATGGGGTTGGTCAGATGTTTAAAGTGAAGTAAGTGTTAAAATATTTGTAGGATTGGGGGTAGGGAGAGCAAAAGTCTTCATCGTTAAAAGGAAAGGCTTTTAAATAATCCCTCTCTTCAAATGACTGAGATTTTCTGTAGACAAATCTCCAGTAGAGCTGAGATCAGGCTGTTCTGAAGACCAGCCCCTCGTGTATATATATAATCTTCAGATTTCAAAGTCCACCGGGGCTGTAAGCGTTGAGTGAAGCACCACAGGAAGAAATCTGACTTTTCCTGAAAATGTGTGTACCGGGTTAATAATATGGGAGTTACTAGAGTTTAATGGAGTGCTCAGGAGTTAACTTTCAGTTTCTCGTGGTGCTATGGCCATAAAAATTTGTGTATTCCTCATGCCTGTTTGTAAATGTTTTGTTGTTTTTTAAAATATCCTTGCAAAGGTCAGACATTTGAATGTGTGCAATAGCCAACCGGCAAGAGTTAATTAGGTCTGGCAGCGGATGACTTTTTACTTTATTATTAACTGATATATATATATATATATATATTTCTTTTAATGAGATGAACTGAAGAGTAGTTTTAAAGCAGAAGATGAAGCATTTTAAGTTACTGAATATTTTTGTTGTTGTTTTCACCTGTGTAAATGAACATTGGTAAAACATATTTAAAGGACTGATTGATTGATTGATATTCTCACTCTCTGTTATTTTCTTCTCACTTACAAATATAAATGGTATGTTCAGTTCTGGCCTTGAAAAGCACACTTCACTTTCAGCGCACAAGGCTGAAACTTTGCATACCAAGACTTTTCTCAAATAAGATTTTTACAACATTTTCTATATGCCCAAAAGTAAAAGGTTTGTAACTGAAGCATCGATACACAACTTTACTAATAGAGGCATGACCGGTGTGTTTAGGTGTAAAATGGGATGTTAATCTTGATTCCAGTAAATAAATCTGATTAACCAATCAATTTACTTCCTTGCTGCTGTTTGGCATTCTCACAGTGAACATCTTTCCACCATAGAAAAAGACACCAATGGCGACGCTTTGTGGGTCTGGTGTTTTCCTTCCACCACAACTGAACTGAGGGATCTGTTGCTAAGAAAATGCTGCCTTAAAAATGAAAATAAGTTGCTTCACACCTTTGTATTTGGCCAGTATAAGAGGACATGGTTCTACATCACAACAATGGAAGTTCAAGATTCTCCCATGTTGAAAAAGGTAGGACTGAATTGTCAAGAAGGAATATGTAGGTGCAAGGTTTGCTCAAATACCAGAATTTCACCAAAAAATTGTGTTTTGCACACGTTTTGGAATTTGTAAAAGGAGTTAAAGCCAAGGGCCACATTGTGCCACAAGCTCTGATGATTAAAATGTCCATTAAAAATAGGAAGAATTTTGCTTAAAACTCAGAGACTTGGTATGAATGTGTATCTTGGGCACAGTGGGGAAGAAAGTTTGTAGAGTTTTTCTAGTCCAGTGGTTCTCCACTTCATTACACTCAAGGCTGCCTCTTAGCTTTTGCTCGTTTCCTGACTGAAAAAACGAACGAGCAACTCTTCTGTTGCAAAGAACTCAGACCGCAACAGGTCAGAACATTTTCCTATCTGAATGGATTACTGTCTGAAATACCTGGGTTTATCTTGTGAATCGTGTAGGATTATAACATAATTTTATTACAATGTTTTATTTTTGTCATGATTTGTGTTTGCGTAGTGTGTATAGAGACGATGGCATAATAACTCAAAATAAAGTCTTATATTGTATGTGCGGGGTGGGTGTATAGGTATGGTGGGATGTGCGTAGGGGGTGGTTTGTGAGGGGGTGTGGCTGTGTGTGTGGCAGGGCATAGGGTATGTGTGGGGTTTGTGGAGTGTGAGGGAGGGTTGCGGGGGTGTGGGAACCCCCTCACACTTCCCGTGGTGCAGAGTCCCTGCTGCCAGCAGCAGCAGCAGCAGGTGGTGAGTGCTGGTGGCCTGTGCAGGTGTATAGCTCCAACCAGTGCTGCACGTGGTGGCAAGGAGCACAGCCAGGCTGGCGCACTCTTATGGTGCGGGGCTCCCCGCAGCGTGCATGCAGCTCCCAGCACTCGTGCACCCCAAGCAATGGAGCTGGCTGCCTGCCCTGCCTCCCTGGACTCGGTTGGAAATGGAGGGAAGCCCTGGGCCCTGCTTCCTGGTGCAGTCCCGACAGATGTGCGCCGGGGGCAGCTGGCTCCATTGCGGCGCGGGGCTTCCCCCAGTGGCGCATGAGTGCAGGGAGCCTGACACGATAAATGCGGGCTGGCCTGGCCTGGCTGCACTCCTTGCCACCACGTGAAGCGCTGGCTGGAGCCATATGCCGGTGGGTGACAGTGCATGTGTGGGTCATGAGTGCCTGCCACCTGCTGCTGCTGCCACTGGCAATGGGGGCTGTGCATTGTGGGCCGTGGGAATGTGTAGGGGGATCCCTACACCCCGCCCCTTACCCACACTGCCAACCCGAGCTCTGCACTCCTGTCGCCTCCCTGGGCACAGGCTCTGTTTCATAGTTTCATAGTTTCATAGTTTCATAGTTTCATAGTTTCAGGGTCGGAAGGGACCTAATAGATCTTCTAGCCCGACCCCCCGCCAGGGCGGGAGAACAACCCAAAAACACAAACAAAACCACTCACCCTAAAAACAAAAACGGGACTCAAATGAGTCCAGCCAGGTAAGTATCCAGCCTCTTCTTAAAGATCCCCAGGGTAGGGGCCAGCACCACCTCCCTTGGAAGTTGGTTCCAGCTCCTAGCCGCCCTGACTGTGAAGTAGTTTTTTCGGATGTCCAATCTGTACCTCCTCTCCATCAACTTGTGCCCATTATTCCTTGTTATGCCAGCAGGGGCTAGGGGAAACAGCGTCTCCCCCAAACCCTTCTGGTTCCCCCTAGTGAGTTTATAGACGGTCACCAGGTCCCCCCTCAGCCTTCTCTTGTGGAGGCTGAATAGGTTCAAGTCCCGCAGTCTCTCACTGTAGGGTCTGCCCTGTTGTCCCCGGATCATGCGGGTGGCCCTCCTCTGGACCCTCTCCATGTTGTCCACATCCCTCCTGAAATGGGGCGCACAGAACTGGACACAATACTCCAGCTGCGGCCTGACCAGCGTCGCATAGAGGGGGAGGATCACCTCCCTGGCTCTACTCGAGATGCACCTGTGGATGCACGACAAGGTCCGGTTAGCCCTGCCAACCATGACCTCGCATTGCCGGCCCATGTTCATCTTGGAGTCAATAATGACACCAAGATCCCTTTCCGCCTCCGTGCTCTCAAGTAGGGAGCTCCCCATCTTATAAGTGTGCTGCTGGTTCCTACTACCCAAGTGCAGCACCCTGCACTTGTCCGTATTGAAACGCATCCTGTTCCTGTCTGCCCACCCCTGTAACCTATCCAGATCCTTCTGCAATCTCTCTCTCCCTGCTAGCGTGCTCACCTCCCCCCAAATTTTGGTGTCATCAGCGAATTTAAACAGGTTGCTCTCCACCCCAACATCAAGATCGCTGATGAAGACATTGAACAGCGCAGGGCCCAGGACCGAGCCCTGAGGGACTCCACTACCCACCTCCCCCCAAGTCGAATATGATCCATCCACCACCACCCTCTGAGTGCGACCCTTCAGCCAATCTGCAATCCATCTGACCGTGTAGGCATCTATGCCACAGTCGCCTAGTTTACTGTACTTTTGGCAGTCCCAGCTTCGCACTTCCGCCCATCTGCAGCTCCCCCGCCCCTGCCACTTCCCTACCGGCTGGCTGGGGCAAGCGCTGCAGCAGGGGCAGGAGGAGGAGCCGCCAGAGGCCAGGGAAGCCGAGCAGGTTCCCCAACATCTGCAGCAATGGCAGCAGCAGCCCCACCTGGAAGCTGCTTGCTGGCTGGGCCAGGCCCTTCAGTGCATGAGGGTGGAAGTGAGGTGTCTGGCTGGGCAGGGTACACTTAGTTGGTGGGTGCCCAGGGGCTGGTTGAAATTGCCTGGTGGGCCGTATTTTGCCCGCCCCAGTGTAGGCATTTGCATGCCTAACAGTGCTAAGACTGAGTAACACCCCACAGGGTGCCACAAGATCCTTTAGAGAATCATTGCTCTAGTCCAACAGACCTAGTCTTTAATAGATAGCCTTTTCTCTATGAAGTCCTGGGGAAAATGTTTTGTGAATGGCAAATTCATATAATTTATTTACATTTGCTCTTCTGTGGGTAAGCAAAACAGATATAACATCACAGTCCCTCTTTTCCTTCTCTGTGGATAGCAAGAAAAGGGAAAGGCAGGGCAGAGTGGCACCAAAAACTAACTTGTTCAAAAAGGCATGAGCTTTTGAAGGCTACAGCCTATTTCATCAGATGCTAACTGGAAAAAAAGGAGAAGAGAGATATGCATGGATAAAAAAAGAGGTAAAGTAGTTGTATGTTTGGGAGTTAATACATACAACTCCCTTTTGAAATAGTTGAGAGAGCATGAAGCATATGCAAAGGTGAATTTGACTCCTGGATGCATTAAAGGTATCTTTGTTGGTAGGGCAGTTCACTTAATTATTATTGTCTGCTTCTATATAGATATAGAAATAGGAGGTTAAAATAAAGGTTATTCCTTGCCCTGACAAGTTTACAATTTGAAGTTTAGGCACAAGAAATGATAAAAGAATAATGGTTATTGGCAGAGGCAAAAGGAGGCAGTTACAGCCTTCTGTGTGGATGGACGGCTTCTGTAAATTGATTGAAAGACAGCTGGTCTCTGCATGGTTTTAAGGTGTCTCCCTCTTTTTTTTTTTTTTTTAATGGCAGGACCACATTTTCTTCCAGTGGAAGATTGGAGCTGATAGACCTGGCAAGGAGGCTGATTTTAATTAGGAAGAGTGGTACTGAAAACAGGGCGGCTACTCCTGGCAGAAGGAGTAATATGGAAAAAGATGTGAAGATCAGTGGGACAAAGGAATGAAATAAGTCAGATGAGAAGCGTAGGGTTTGAAAGGATTGATAGGTAGAAATATAGTAAGAGATCTAGGCAGGGCACCATTATACATAGTTTCATAGTTTCTAGGGTCGGAAGGGACCTGAACAGATCATCAAGTCTGACCCCTTGCCCTGGGCAGGAACGAGTGCTGGGATCATAATACCCCAGCCAAATATCTATCCAACCTCCTCTTGAAGACCCGCAAGGTAGGAGAGAGCACCACCTCACTTGAGAACCCATTCCAGAGCCTGGCAGCCCTAACCGTAAAGTAATGTCTCTTGATATCTCCTCCCAATCGATTTGTGGCTGTTATTCCTTGTTATCCCAGGTGGTGCCTGGAGGAACAGAGCCTCACCTATTTTCTGCTGGTCCCCCTGGTGAGTTTATAGACGGCCACCAGATCCCTTCTCAGCCTTCTCCTGTGAAGGCTGAGTAGATTCAGGCCCTTTAGCCTCTCTTCATAGGGCCTGGCCTGCTGCCCCCGACCGTGCAAGTGGCCCTCTGGACCCTCTCAAGATGAGTCACATCCCCGTTGAAGTGCAGTGCCCAGAACTGGATGCAGTACTCCAACTGTGGCCTGACCAGCACCGCATATACTTGATGTTCTTGCTGCATCTTGTATCCTGTTGGTTTTTCAGCAGCTTTCAAAACTGCAGGCCAGGCTTTGAAGCTTTCCTAGCTGCACCCTGTTTGACTGTATACACTCCTCCTTTCCCTTCCTGACAGAGGGAAATATTTGCAGACTCACAGGATACTACTTGCACCTAATTTTCTGTCAAACCTGCACCATCTCTGAATTTTTTCCATGGGTATCAGATAGCATTTGAAGAGTGTTTGATGGTGCAGAACTGTAGGGTCAAATATATAAGATCCAGGCTTGAATGTGTGTTGGAAAAGAGCTGTTACATCTTATAGCTACAAACAACAGCAAGAGGTTTTTCATATTATATTAGTTTTCTTAGAAGTGCAGATTACTTTTATCAGAAATGAGCAATGTGCAGAGAGATCTCGTATTTTTTGTGTTGATACATGATGTGTTGTCTTTTTCTGAATGGTTTTGTACATGCATAACTTTATTTATATTGGTCATTTAAATACTGCAGATATACTTGTATCCTCTGGTCTTTATCTAGTGTTGAGACTCTCAGCTAGTTTGTTGTAAGGCTTGTACCTCTGGTATTCTCTAATATGCTCTTAAGGAAAAAGCACTAGCCGGTTACCCCTGCTATGCTCTTATTCTAATATGACTCCTCATGCCCTTCCTGCGTATCCACAAGGCTATGGTCTTCTCACTGCACTCTAACTTCATCTCCCATATGAGATTAATGAGGGGAAGAGTAACTCTCCTTATAATTTCACTTGGTCCACCAAATATTAAAACTCCTGACTATGGATGTAGGTCAAGCCTATTAGCCATGTCACTTCTACAGTTTTATGAATAAAGCCTATTACTGTGTCTCATTCTCCTGGTACTGCGATGTCTGGCATGAGCGTTGCATTTGAGTTTCTTAATGTAAACATTTACCTCGACTGAAATGGAAATATATAAAGCAACGTGCATTTTTTTTTCTGTGTGTTTTGGACAGGTGACTCATTTTTCAATTGTCCTGACTGCCAAAGATTTTAACCCGGAGAAGTATGCAGCCTTCACTAGGATATTGTGTAGGTCTGTATGAAAACTGTATGTAGTACTAAAGTTTAAATATTTGGATCTTGCCAAAACGGGAGATTGAACTTTGTTTGCATTTTGTCTGGCAGCATGACAATCTGTTGGGATCTTGGGTTACTATTTGTTATTCCAGATATATAAATTCTAGATTGGTGATTCCTTTGATCTGGTTGTTTTGTATTTGTGCAGTAAATATTAGGACAGAGTCAAATGTTTGCCTTTTTTTAACCCATGTGCTCTCATAGGTTTTGGGCTCTTGGATTTCTGTAGGTTTTGCAGACCAAGCTCACTGACTATGCCATTGAATATCCCCTGTGGCTGTAGCTCTGTGTTCTTGCAATATCTGTCCTATAGCAGAAGGGGAGGAACCCCTCTGTTCTTTCACATCCTCATCCCCTCATAATCAATGGCCCATGTGCCAGGCATTCCCCTTTAACAAGATCGTGGTCCCTCATTCCCATAATTATAATTACAAAGAAATAATATTAGATGGCACTATGTTGGACTCTAATGGGAGGAGCTGGAAGGTGCTGGCTAATCAGCTGCCTCGTTCTCTAGAACTGGTTGAAGATGTAGTTATGGGCAGTCCCTGAATCTGGGGAATAGATTAAATGCAGCATTTGCATTGTAAGCAGACAAGCAAAGAGATGCTATCAAATGGAGTGTAAGCTCTATCGGATACTGGAGAGCCTTGAAGATAATTCAGTTTTAGTGCTGCATAAAATAGTTTAGTTGTGGCTCTTTTTGTGGATCACTTTAACATAGATTTATAAAATGATCCCCTTTTCCCATCCAGTTTTGATTTCTGAATAGTCTGTGGGGAAAATACTAGTTGAATTCAAAGTGAATGTGACAGCTTTGTAGCTAAACTAAAATGAAAGATAAACTGCAGCACCATTTTTAAATAAGCTGTTTAAGATTTAAGTATGTTATCCCTACATCTGAATTGGTTTCCATTTTCCTAGAAGAAACTTGGTTAGAGCACACTGGAAAGAGAAGGATTAACAGGAAGGGAGAGTTTTCTGTATACTAGGGACAGAATTAAAGTGTGTTTGCTTTCTGCCTCCTGTACAGCACTTCTGTCCTAATGTTCCTTTGATAATTCATGATGTAGATAATGCAGCTAGTCGCTGCTTTAAAAGTTGGAAGAGGGATACAAAAAGTGTTGTTCCCCTTCCTGAAACACATATCTTATAAAGCTGTGCAGAAATGTTCTCGTTCTTAACCTCGGCCATGTTAATACTGCTCGGGTTCTTGCACCTAGACTATTTCTTTATATGTGTCAAGGTTTTACCCTGAAATTGTAGCTCTTACCGACTTGTAAAAGAGCAAATTCTATTTGGAACGCGAGTCAACCATCAGTCCTAAAAGACAGGCAAGCTTTTGTGTGCGTGCTGAAAGGCTTTTCTTCTAGTATTTAAAACCGGCATCAATCGCATGCCTAAATTCTGAATTCTTTCAAATAAGTGCATTGGTGACACCATGATTTTTTAATATGTCTGATCATACTATTTGCAGTCATAGTCAGAAACCAGGCCTTTATTTTTATTTTTGTACAGAATCTATTTGAAGTATGGAAGCCCAGTTAAAATGATGGAGAGTTACATTGCAGTTCTTACAAAGGGTATCTGCCAGAGTGAAGAAAATGGATCTTTCCTCAGCAAAGATTTTGATGCCCGAAAGGCTTATCTTGCAGGTTCAATCAAAGGTTAATTATTTTTTTTTAATCTAACTACTTTGGGTCTTGTTTAAATACATTGTGAGAACCATTGTAATGTCAGTCTGCATTCATATGAAATAGATTTACAATCATATTTCCAAACAGTGTTTCAATAAGTAACTAATATCAACTCTTTTAATATATTTTGATTATAATGATGTCTGTCGTCTAGTCAGTCTCTTTAAAACTACTGCCAGTCAATACATTTGCAATACTATAATCTGTCTTTCTTTCACTCTCTTAGATATAGTTTCTCAATTTGGAATGGAAATGGTTATCTTATACACTGCACTTATGTTAAAGAAAAGAATCGTAGTGTATCACCCTAGAATAGAAGCCATCCAGGAGTTTACCAGGTACAGCATATATTTGTAAATACTGTGAGCCCTGATTTAGAAAAGTATCGAGACCCAGGAAAATGCTTAAGGAAATGTTTTAAGTTAAGCACGTGCTAAAGTTGTATTGACGTCAGTGGAGCTTAAACACATGTAAGTGCTTTCCTAAATTGGGGCTCTGAGCAGCAGAACTAATAATAAAGTTTCTGCAACCATCAATATTAGAAGAAAGTTCAACAGAGTGTATGGAGGGAGGGAGCCTTGTATTATTGTATTAAAGAGACTCTTAATGTCACCGTTGATATTTGTCTTTAAACATTTATGGCTGTAAGTGCATTGATTAGTACAAGCAACCATAAATTAAGTTTCAAATGCCAACTTCATTTCCTCAGGACACTACCTGCTTTAGTATGGCATAGACAAGACTGGTCAATTCTTCATTCCTATGTACATCTAGATGATGATGAACTGGAAGCATTAAAGACCTGTCCAGGTAGGGGGTAACAAGTTACCAGTTCGGCCTGATTCATAGTATTGATTTAACCTTTGGTAAAGCAACACCCTATAGCATTTTTTTCTCCCGAAGAATCTGATACTGTGTCCCTCATGAGCTCACTTCTCAAAGCATAATTCAGCTTGGTTTTCAGATTACTGTAGAAATCAGATTGTATGGTTCTGTTTTCTTTGAGGGGTAGGGAGGAAGAGAGAAATTAGTGTGATTTTACCAAGCAAATAAATAGTTCTGTTGCTGATTCCAGATGGTGTCTCCCTCACCCTTCCCCAATGCATGTTAGAGCTGCAAGTGATTTTTCTTCTTTACTTTTGCTTTTTGCTATTGTTTTAGATTTGATGGATTGAAAAACCTTAATGTGCAGTGTTACATGGAAGTGTTGGTAACAGGCCTCACACTGTAACAGTGTTTGTTACCTTCAAAGACTTTTACATTGGTGATCAGTAACTTCTTATTTTTTGAGTTAAATTAACTCATTAATGGATATTTCACTATATATCTTAGAACTGAGTTTTGACTGTTTTATGGTGATAGTTAAGGACTGTGGGGTTTAGCCAAAAATGGGCTCCAAGTAATAGGAGTCTGATTTATGACTCCACTGTATGGCAGATATTGTAAATTTATATCATGCTTGAAAAAGCTCTTGGCTTATATGTCTCGTGGGGGCTGGGGGGGGTGCACGTGCACACATGCTCCTGGTGCTTTATGTAAAAATAAAAAAAACCACAAAACATAATTTGCTTATATTTGGTTTAGCTTTCCTTTAAAGTCCTGTATATGAAGACTTTTGTCTTCTTTTCGGACACTAGCAATATACTCGTATCTGTAAAGCACCAAAGAGTTGGGAAAGTTCTGTTCTCTGTTTGTGCCTCTGCAGATTGACCTGAGCGAAGCAGAAGCAATGAAAGAGATAAGGTGATGGGAATACGTTAAAATATAAAGTTAGATATATAGCACTGGGAGTATAAGCCAAGACCTTACACACATCATTTGTGCATGTATGTGTCTATATACTTTGGTTAGTCTATAAGATGTAAATCTACCCTGCCCTATACTCCTGCACAAAGCTGGACATGAGAGAATGAAGAAAGGACTTTATGAACTTCCTTGCTCTTGACTCACACAGATGGTAATTTGAACATTTAATTTTGACCATTAATATGTGTTTCTGTTCTTCAAAATTGCTAAACACGTTTACAGAGAAGAGCTACTTTGGGAAATGCACTGAGTGTACCTACTAGCATGCTGTCGATTGGAACATGTGATGCTACAGCTGCAAAATGATGATTCAAACAATAGCAAAGGACATCTGAGTGGAGCCTCTTAAATACAGATTAGCCTTTTGAAAGTAAACACAGTTTCATTTTTAGGAATATTTTGAGCAGTGTGAGTGTTTTGACATTGGAAAACAAACCTCCTTATTACAGCTGATGTTTGTTCTTCCATGCTTAGTACTATTAAAATTCAATTTTAAATCTTTGGGGGAAACAATTCTTCAGGCCTAGCTGAAAGCCCACTGATCTAGAGAGGGACTCCTTTGCAGTAGCTGTTGAGTCAGATGCTTAGTTTTAAAATAATTGTAGCATACACTGTTTTGTATGTGCACATATGATGTGTGTGTTATCGGAATTTTCCTTGCTTGGTAACTCTGGTTAATCTCTACCATCCAGGTTATATTGCTGGATTTACAGATCCCGAAGTGAGTAATAGACCAGATCTCTATGACGTGTATGTGAATTTAGCAGATACCGAAATTACCGTTTCCCCGCTAGCGAAAGGTGGGTTGGTTGCTGTTTGCCTTTGGGATGCTTTTATTGGTTTGCATTATTACTCCAGCATAGAGCCACATATATAAAAACAAAAAAACCCCCCACTTTGATCATGTTTTCATGCATATTCGAAAACTGTAGTTTCTAGTGCTTGATAGTCCTTCCCCATTGAGAGCTAAAAGGCCTGTGGTAAATCCAGGCTATAGGAATGCCTTCCTGGATGTGGATGAAAATGGAGCAGGTAGGGACCTGTATAAATATATGGACACTTTCATTAGCTATATATGGTGCATTGTAAATTTACAGTTGTAACCCATGTGTGTGTGTGTGTTCTTTGTGAACTATACCTGGATCCAGCCTAGTAATGCCCAGATTTCTAGTGGTATGCTGACTTGGGTTCCTAAATCTTAATGAAAATTTGTGGTATTTAGGCTTCCAAGTGTCTAAGGGTTGAAATGTTTAGGCACCTAAATCCCTTCAATATCTCCTTAAAAATGAGACTTAAGCTTTTAAGTCAGTTAGGCAATGTAAGATTGAGCAGAATAAAATAAGTGCCTTTTTAAGGCATCACAAATTTTTCTTTCGCTTTACATATCCTACTGAACTGGGTTTCATATCCACTTAGACATTGACAGGAAATGCTGCTTGCAAAACTTGCAGTGCATGACAGATAAGGCATTTGAGCAGTAGGACATCTTAAACTTACTGCTTTAAAAACAGGCAAATTAATTCTTTTATGGATGTTGAATAACTGATATTAAGACGGGGACTCATAATTTGGTTGCCATCGATTTCAGTTTGTAGTTTGCATACACGTGTATATATTGCTGCTATGAACAGATAATCATCCTTTAAAAATAAGCCATTCATTTGTAAGTGCCTTAGTAATGGAATTGGAGAGGGGAGGATGTGTGTAAAATATTTAAGCTTTCATCAGAATTGTATGATATGTTGTAAATTGACATTTGAAACCCCTGGGTGCATTTTATTTGCACTCTACCAGGATCCAGTGCATTAAGGACCAGATTTCTGACTGTATTCTGATTTAGGAACCTACGTTAAAACTTGGTGGATTTCGGCTCCTATGTGTCAAAGGGATGTACTATTTTGAAATATAAAGAAAAAAATATAACTTGGTTATATTTGGTTTAGCTGTCACTTAAAGTCCTGGATATAAAGATTTTGTGCCTGCCTTCTGGAAACTAGCAATGTACTTCGCATCAATAAAGCCAGCGAAGAGCTTGGGAAGTTCTGTTGTCTGTTTGTACTTTAGCAGATTGACATGAGCCAAAAGGAAGCAATAAAGAAGATAAGGTGATGGGCATACATTAAAATATAAAGTTTCTAGTTATGGTTTTAATATGAAAAGTGGCATAGGAAATCTTACTCCTCCTGCCATGTGTATATACTTTCAGAGAGCTACGGGTACAATCTAGCTGAGTTAGATGATCTGAATAAACATACGATGTATTTTCTGTTTCCCAGAGCCGATGACGATGGGAAAATTGCACAAAGAAATTGGACAGCTAATTGTTCAGTCTGCAGAAGATCCAGATAAATCAGACAGTCAAGTCATTAAGGTTAATCTTTTTTTTAATTTTTACATTATTTTTACCATTAACACTTCTGTTATATTTATTCTCTCTCTTTCTAAATCTAAAGTGCAGGATTCTCTTCCTTCTCCCCCAGGCTCAGATTTGTCACAGTATCTGGTTTATAAATACTACTGTACATAGAATAACACTGCTAGGGAAGTTAGTTATAGTAGTATTAGTATTAACTAATGCATAGTGTGTTGGAACACTGTGCCACTGCAGGAAATGTCAGGCATTCTTTCTATGTATTGAACTTGAAGTAACAAGATACTGTAACGGTGTCAGATTTTATGATCTCCCGTTTGCTTCACTTGCAGTGTATGCTTCTTCAAAATTTAAAGATTCACCTTTAAAGTGCTGCTCTTTTTATTTGTTCACACACCATGCATTTGGTTTTCAGAAAAAATGTACAGCCCTGTAAAGTCCTGGGCACTTTGCTGTCCCTGAATTAAATATTTTGCCATTTCACAGAAAAAAAAAATATTTTTTTTCTTATTTAAAAAATGGCATTTTGATATTATCAACCAATTCTTTTCCTGGCATTTTATTTGTAAATTATCGGTTTTATACAATTAAAACATTGTCCTACCATTGTATTCATCCCCCCCTTCTCTTTTTGTGCTTTTAAGGATATTTCATTGAAGACAAAAGAAATCTTGAGTACTCTGGCATCATTTACTGAAGCTTCTGATGATGGTGAGAAACCAACACTTAATATTGAAGCTCTAAAACAAAAGCGATTTCCACCCGCTACCGAAAACTTTCTTTATCATTTAGCAGCTGCTGAAAAAATGCTTAAGATATGACTATGTCGGTGTACTTCAGTGTTACGGACCAATACAAAACGATTCTCTTTACCATACTGCTATGAATATCCAATAATTATGTAAGAAAATTAAAGATATCAAATGTTATATTTTTAATGATGTAATGCAAGATATAGAAGATCAACCTGGAACGTTATGGATGCGCATTTGGAAATACTTCCAGTCTTTCTGTTTTTTTCTGACAATAACAATTTACATAGAAGGGGCAAATAGTGTAAAGCACAAGTAGGAATGGGGCACTTGGCTCTCGGCTCGTGCCTTTTGAGCCTTTCTCCTTATGAGAGGAGGGAAATGGAAATTTTAGAACATAACATTGGATGTCCTGGTTTAAATAAATGAAATGGAATACTTTCAGCCCAACAGACACAACTGGAAAATATCTAAAACTGTAAAATTATACCCATTTTTCTTTTTTTTGCATAGTCATAAAGTGATAGTTTATTTCAGTCAGCAGCCTGAAACTAACTCTTCTTTCTGAAAGAATTTAGGGTTTGTTTGTTTTTTTAAAATGAGGAGACCTACTTTCTGAGCCAAACATCCAATGTTTCTGCAGAAATGTCCACAAAGCCTGTCAAAAGGTTCTGCAGTAGCACTTTGTTATATTCAAAATATAACTTTTTTTTTTCCTGTCCTTTGTACATATGAGCTATAGCATGTGGTTTTACATAGAGATTTTATACTTCTGATTAAAACTTTAGTAATCCATATTTATACTGTTAAAGAACTGAATGTTTGGTATCCTGAAACTGTTAGAGCTCATCACTAATTATGTACAAGCAATATTCATTTGAAAAAAGTTTGTTTACATATAAATTAAGGAAGTCTATTTTAGATTATGGATAAGGAAGTAGGCATTTATGTATCAAATGGCTACTTATTACAGCTAAAAAATCTGAAAGTACTACCTTTTATAATCCCCTATTTTCAGGGGTGTTTAATTCTACTCTGTTCTCTCTGGACGGAAACTTTTTAGTTTGTCTGAATGCAGCTGTTTTTGTCTCTCTAAGAACTGCCCTTGACTGTATTTGCAGATCAGTGCTCCAGATCTTTTTCATTTATAAACTTTAAAGGTTGGAGGGGCTGTTGTTCATGGTTTTGGTTTTTTAAAACACTCCTTTAGTATGGCTGCTTTTGTTTTCAGATGTTTTTAATGGTCCAAAATTCAACGCTTAAGATACGTAGAAGGAAATGCATTTAAGGCCTGATCTAAAATCCCTCAAAATCAGTACGAGTCTTTGATTTGATTTGAATATATTTTGGATCAGATCTTTAACATTGCAGTAGTTATCATACAGTTGCCTGCCTGAAATGATTTACATGGCTTCTTAAAAATTCTTTAATGAGCCTTATGTAAAATAGCATGTGGTTTTGAATCATCACAAAAAAATCAGTTGCAAATTATTATATTTTGTGTTTGTTTAGGTGATTCTCTTGTTCACCTAAGAACAAGAGAATCACCTAAATGATGAATATTTCTTTACTGTTGAATATTACTTTACTGTTTGTCTCGGACATTTCATTGTAACGGTTTTTGTAAGAAAACAAATGAAACTTAAATTTGCACTTCAGGAATTATACACCTAGCACAGATATGCCTCTAAATAATTACGATGCTATTTGTCCTGAGCTCTTGCCCTGTGTATTTCACGTTGATTGTGCTTGATTAGTCTTGGTCATCAAAAGTCATAGGCTTCATCTCTTATGTTACAACAAAATGGTAATATTTAGTACTTGGTAGCTTAAAGCATTGAAACGTTATAAATACCTAGGTCAAAAAACTAGAATTTATTTTTATTTATATTGTATGCACAGTGAGATGACTTAAGCATGTTCTTGTCATAGGTGGGAGATAGTTTTGATTCAGTGTACAAAACTGGAGTTCTCCTCTTTCCCCAGATGATACAAATGTTTGTAGGAGAAATGGGTCACTGGCCTTGTGTTGAAGTTCTGTATCACCTGCATTTCTACAGCCTCTTTTCCAGGAATAGCAAAAAAAGGCCAGTCTAGTAATAATCAGATTGTCTTCTTGAGACACAAAAATAAGTGATCTTGGAGAGAGAATATCAGCATGTGATCTTTCAGAAGTTGGCAAAACAAACTGTGCCTAGTGGCCACTGCCTCTCTTCCAAGTGAAGTCTTGACACGTACAGACTTCACAGTGATTCAAAAGGGGATTTTGAATCCAGCTGGTCAAGTTAGCAACCCTGTACTCATCCTGTTCTGCGCTGAATTGTAACAGTGTGAGATACCACATTAGTTCTGGTTTCTGGCCTGTTCTTGATATGTTCAGTCAACGTGTTTTGCAACTGTTAGCTCTGGAAACTCAGTCTTTGTATGAAGCAGTATCCTTTATTATTCATTTAGTGGTAAAGATTGCACAGGTTAAATTCTCAGTTACGCCTGCTCACCCCTATTGCCTTTAAGGGTTGTGTAAGTAGGGAGAAGAGGCCTTACAGCTGAAACGTGCTAATGCTGATGCCAAAGTCAGACCAGGATCCAACTCCCTTATAACTGTATTAACTCTGTTGTGTACACAGGAGGTTAAATCATTAAAAACATATGCAAAATAAAATGAATCCAAATGTGAAGAGAATCTGTTGAATGAAATAGTGCCCTTTTCTAGACATTTCTTGCACCCAAGAACACCTTAAAGTGGCAAGTGCTCTTCTCCTTCTCCCCTTACCCCCAGTTCCTTGGGGCTGGTGTACGGGTGGAATTAACCTAGCTTTCAGTTAAGAACGCGCAGTGTGTTTTTGTTGCTTTTTCTTGGGAGGGAGGGGAAGTTCCCAAATAATTATACCAGGGTAAACCCTGAAAAGTGCTAACACTGCAGTAGCCTGTTGATGTAAGGGAAAGGGAATAAACTGTACTGATGAACAGCACCCATACAAGGGGCTGTACCCATGTACAGCATGCATGTAGAGTGGGCTGTGGCCCCTGTGGAGATAAGTGGCTTTATTACACGCAGACCTGGACATAGGCATGGGCAAACTGGGCGGCTGCCTGCAGTCTGGACAGAAAGGGGGCCGGAAAATGGAAAGCAAAAAAAATTAAAACTGCAAAATAAAGTTTTAATATTGTGCATATATGGGACCAGCAGTGTTATCAATTGAGAACGAACTATTTAAAGACGTCGATACCAGATGTGATAAACACCTTTTGCAACAAAAAATTCATCATCTGTGGCACAGGAGGGCCCGATACTAAAAGCTCACTTGGGGCCGTCAGGTATGGCACTGATTACACACAAACTTATCTTAACAAGCATTATGTTTTTGAAGTTGGGCATCTCCAGAATGAACTTTGCAGAGGCAGCCTTCATTTGGACTCCTGGTGCATGTTGTATCGTGCAACCTGTAATTGCATCATCCCATATTGTCTTTCCACATTCTTTGTCTCATGTAGTGCCCGGGGTTGACTTCCTCTGGGACTGATTTAGTGTTGCATAGTGATTCAGACTTGACTGTAGGAACCTTTGCTTCATTCAGTGCAGAAGTGGGAAGCTGTGTGTATTAAGTGAGGTAGGAGTGAGTTACGTGGTGCCCTGGTGATCCCCTTCTCTGTCATTTCCTACCAGCTGGGCTCTAGTCTTCCTCCTCGTTTCCTGCTCCATGTGAGAGTCCAATATTTCCAGCTTTTTGTCCCTGCTTGTTTTACCAAGATTATCCTCATTCTTCCCTTGTCCCCACCACCATCTAAGTCAGGGGCAGGCAAGTATTTTGGGCAGAGGGCCACTTACTGAGTTTTGGCAACCCATCGAGGGACACATGATAGGCAGCCAGGGGCAGATAAATATTCATTTTCTAAATTTTTTAGGGGCCCCATGGGCTGGATAGAATGGCCTGGCAGACCGCATCTGGCCCTCGGGCTGCGTTTTGCCCACCCTGATCTAACTTCTTCATCTGCTTTGTCTTCATCACCCACCGGCTCCTCAGTTTCTTCCCTTCATCTTCCATCTTTCCTTCCCTGACAGCCTGCACTCCCGTTCCCTTTGTCCTTCTGCACTTCAGGTGGCAGCTTTCTCCTTCACATTGCCTGAGCATGACTTGCTCATTAGGAACGTGCATCAAAGCAAGAAACTTGCTCTCAGCTCCAGTGCCTAGACCAAGAGCTTTCCCTGGTATAAACCTCTCCAGGGCACACACAATCTTAAGAGACTTTTTTAGCTGCTAAACGTAAGCCTCTACTGACCATGAGAACTGTAATTTTTCATCAGCTTATTACTTGTCTAACTTTGTGCCCTTATGAAAATCCACCCAAAAAAGCAGACCCCTGACCCAGAATACCCTGCTCATAAGTTATAAACCCTTACTCAGAAGTGTAGGGCCAGGTAGCTTTTCAAAGTGCAGGTGAAAATATTAAAAGTTCAGGCAAAGCAATGCACTACCTAGGCTTTTTCTTTTCTTTAAGTCTAGGAAGTTGCCTTTCCTGCCTCCCCACCCCCTAAAAAATCCATCTGAAGTAACACCTGTCATACCATCTTGGACCAGACAGTGAGGCTGGCAAAAATTCCAACCAAGTGAAAACAGGATCTTGCAGGAAATATTGCACAACCTTAGGAATAAGCAAGTATTCCACCTTATGGATATATATCATTCCATAGCTGGAGTTGCCATTGCTTCAGCTATTTACTGTAACAAATACTAATCAAGGGGAGGGTGGTATAAGCCTTATAGTTACCCTGGCAACTCTAAATGAAGGTCTTGAGGCTTGTCCGAGCGGCTCTGCTAGAGGGTAGTGTTTTTCATGGTCCTTTGCCTTGACTATGGCTAATAAAAATCAGCATTAAAGCAGATGGAGAGGTAAGTTATAAAGACTATTCTCTCCTTAGTAGCATTCGGAGTTTCTCTTGTTTATCAAGAGCAGAATTAGATGTTCTGAGTTTGCACTGAGTATATTGTTGGTACAGGACTAATGATGGGGAAAAATAGGTCAGTGTGACGGAAAATGTAACTGCAGGATTTATTCTGATCATGAAATAGCAATTAGGGACTTTAAAGGGAAATAAACATTTTCTGGTACAAAAGGTAAGATGCCAATTTTATTAGAAAATGGATATACAAATCCCTATCCCTAAACGGTACAGCTAATTGATCCCTGTTGAATGAACTGGTCTAAAATGAGCTACTTGATCTTACAAACCTATACATTGTCATATCAGTAACTCTCGACATACTTTGGATAGAACAGCTTGTTCTGCTATTGCTTCTATTTCTTTTTCTTCCTAAAATGATTAAGTTATGCTATTGTCTACAGGAAATCTATCAAATAGAGCTGTCAGTGTACAAGAAAATCCTCTGCTGAGGAAAACTGTATTCTATTTTCTCTCTCCATTTAAAGTTAAATCTCACGTACAAGGGCATTAGATGACAATCAAGGTTCTGTGTATAATGTATAAGACCATAGCCACCTCCTCACACTTTTGCCAAGATATTGCAAGTAGGCCTGTGCACAGTGTCTAGTATTCGATTCGGATTCGGCCGATTCGGGGAACAGTAATTCGAATCGGTGATTCAAGTCACTGTTCCAAATTGATTCGGCCCAATCTGATTCGGAGATTCGGCCACCGCCAAATTGGCTGAATCTCTGAATCGAACAGGCCCCATCCCCTGCCCACTCTCCCAGCCCCATCAATGGTTGACCTGTCCAGCCCCAGCGTCCCGGCATTTAAAAAGTCCTTACACTCGCCAGCCCCTGCCGGGGGGGGCGGCAATCTCCACTGCCCTCCACTGCCCTCCACC
>NW_005841958.1:1291120-1307585 GCF_000455745.1 Alligator sinensis | reverse complement strand
GGCTGGGAGAGTGGGTGAGGGTTGGGGGGGGTCAGGGGGGCTGGGGCCTGGTGGGGGGCCCCCCCATGTTTCCCTCTGCCCCCTACTTACCGGCACGGAGTCCGCATCCAGCTCCCTGCGGCAGTGAGCGGGGACTGCCCGAATCTCCGGATCGATTCAGAGGCTTTGAATCAATTCAGACCTTTTTATTGGTCTCCCGATTCAATTTGGATTCAGAGATTCAGCCGCCAAATCGGGCCAAATCTCCTCCGAATCGAATCGGCAACTGAAGCTTCACGCAGCCCTAGTGGCAAGTTCACAGAAATAGCTACTTTATGCCTACCTTTGCCTTGTGCCTCTTCTCATCTACAAGTGGGTAGTGGTACAGGAGGCTACTACCACTATCCTTTCCTGTCATTTTGTAATAGAAAGGAAATCCTTTAGGTTTAGGATGGCAGTGTTCTGCTTTCTCTCAGTGGCAAAATACAACGTCTGGAGGTAGCAATCCTAGGATTATTTCTGTAAATGTAAGAAGTTTTAGTCAAGCCTTCAGTGGGCTTTAAGTCAGGCCTTAAAGAGTCATTTAAAAAAAAAGTTTGAGTATATTAGATGAAAATCACTGTTTAGGTGGTTTCTGGACATATTCATTGTCTGGACATATTTTGTTTGCTTTCGCTTAAGTTGACCTTAGTGCTACTATTGGGTTTGCACCACTCAAGTCATTCTGTCAGTCTCTGAACCCACGTCAGTTATAGAAAAAATAAAAACAAAACCTTATTACAGGCAACCCCCACTTAGCGCTCTCAATCGGTTCCAGAAAAACGAGCGATAAGCGGCACTATGCTAAGCAAAATCCATTTCCCCATAGGAATGAATGTCAAGCCGGGGTCGTTTGACCCCAGCATTCTTTCCTGCCATGGCAGGGGGTCAGACTTGATGATCTGCTCCGGTCCCTTCTGACCCAACCAACTATGAACTAAAGAGAGATAATTGGTTACCACCACTTCTCACCACTACCACCTCTCCAGCCCCACGTGCCAGCCTAGACCCGTGCTCCTGTTGCCCTGCCCTGGGCCCCCACCAGCCCTGGCCCCGGGCGCCAGTCCCATGCTTGCGCTTGCTCCCCCACTCGCTGCTTCTCGCTGCCGCTGCCTCTCCTTACCTGCCCACCAGCTGCTCTAGCCCCATGTGCCAGCCTGAGCGCTCCTGCCGCCCCACCCTGAGTGCGAGCCCTGCCGGCCCAGACGCCAGGCACGGTCACAGACCCTGCACTCCTCGCCACCACCGCTGCTTCTCCCTACCTGCCATGCTCACACCTGCCCCACCACCTGCTGCCGCTACCACCGCTGCTTTTTCCCACCCACCTGCCCACCAAAACTTGCTGATTCCACTTCACGCTATAGCGGAACTGGCTGAGCGCTCAGTGAAATCGGGCATCAATGTTAAATGAACGCTATAGCAAAATAGCGCTAACCAAAACCATATGAAGCGGGGGTTGCCTGTATGGCTGGTCTCTCAAAGGGAGGTAGAGGTTACGTGTCCAGACAATGTAAAGTAATCGGATACATCAGTTTCTTGGCGAAATGCTACTACTACATGTCTGCCACAAAAGGTGAGGTAGCATAAACAAGGCTTGTAAGAAGGGACAGTACAGCCTTTTTAAGAGCCTACTGAAGTTTATTCTTTCTACTGTCACCTTCCCACTGTAGTATTGCTAAAGGAGGAGCAATGGAAGGAAAAAAAAAAAGAAAAAGCTTTGTCTACTATTCAGTCACAGGCTTTAATGGGATAATCAACCACATGACTGTGAGAGAAAGTAGAGAAGGCAGAATGTTTCTGAGAGGTGCAGTGCTACAACCTCTCTCACATGAGTCTCATTTTCAGTGCAAGCATTATGCTGCTTTTACTTGCCTGCTTGTACATTTGGCTTGCAGATGCTTTCTGTTTTTCTGTCCATTTAAAGGGGGAAAAAATCGTTCCAAAGCCACTCTGTGCAGCCTCTACTCTCATTACCCGGGATTTCATTATTCAGGATGTAGTCATTTAAGCTTGAAACCTTGCACGGACATGTACAGTTCAGTCTGATCAGGAAGAACACTTAAAATGTTCCCTAAACGCCCCTGTTGTAAAAAAGCTCAGATTCTTCTGAGAGTGACTGAATTCCTGGTTCGAGGTCAGCTCGGTCTATCTGAAATGCATACAAATGGAAGAATTAGACCTGCATCAATAGTAAAGGTGTTTCCTACCCCCTACAAGTCAATATTACATTGTACACCAAGCTTAAAACATGATAGAGACAAGCAACATGAGATGTTTTGGCTGGTTTTCAATGTTACTTTCTATGGTCAAATACTGAAAAGAAATGTTCTTTTAGTTCACAGGGTGATAATCTCTATCTTACATTATTCCAACATAGTCTGGCAATTGCTTTTTGAGATATTGTGGCTGGATCATGAATACTACTGAAGACTTCCACTGCTTTTGCTCACGAAATGAAGAGGAAAAGGACCTAATCACTTGTATTTTCACTCTTGTAATTTTTGAGAAATTCAGCCTCCTAGTTTTGGTCTGTCCTTGCCATGGTAAGATATAAAGCAGGAGCATCAGACATTTAAAGCTATTAAAGGAAGCCTCTAGAATCTGTACTGTTGCTCTTTGTGATTTTCTAGCAAAGTCATTATGGATTACAGAGTGATGGCTGAGAGAGGAAATGGTTTCAGCAGGCTATTTAGGAAGAAAGTCTTCTGTCCATTTAAGGCTAAAAACTAGTGTTTCAAGGTGCATAGTGGGTTGGAAGTCCCTTTAGAGACTGCAAATAAGGTTATTTCCTGGGGTTACTGGGATGGCAGTTAGAAAATCGGCAAGGCGTGCAGGGAAGGGGCAGGCATTTATTTGAAAAAGATCTCTTGAGTGGGAACACAAAAGATTCAGAGGGATGAATGAGGAAGGAGAGCTGACCTTCTCACTAGATCATTTGTCTGATATACTGGCTTTTATTTTGGACTCTCACATTAAGTAAGCTGTCAACGGGGATCTCATCTACTCAAGAAATGCTAGCAAGAAATGTTAAAAGGAGTTTGTACCATCTTAGAAACACCTTCTTGTTCTATCACAGAATATTTGATGTAAGAGGAGTCTATTATTAATCACTGGAAGGATACCACCCTCTTTTTTTTTCTGTGATGAAATGCCTGCAAGCCTAATAGTAAATCTCTAGTCATTTTAAACCTGGTGATTCTTTGCTACTTGGTCTGAGATTCCTGGTCCTAGTCATTTAGTAAGCATTACATACAGCAATTGCATTACATAGAAGAGCTGTATATAACAAGCCGGAAATGCACTTGCCTTCCCCAGTTGCAGTTATATGCTAAGTGAAACTGGTATCGTCATTCCCAGTACAGCAATGCTCACCAGTATTCTCAGCATATTTAAAGAGTACATCTTTTGGTGGTTGCTGTCAGGTTAGGAGGATAACTTATTATTCAAGGCATAACTGAGATGTTTGACTCAAACCAGACTACCCCATAAAACAAAGGGCCTTTAAATTCTCCCTGTAAAACAGTGTTTAAGTCAGGGTGCTGAAGTTAATAAACCATTTTTACATTCCCTGCTGGTATTTCTTTTCCTTTATTTCCTAGATGTTTGTTCCCAATTTCCTGCTTCCTGCCCCTTGGTGTGTGGTTTTCCTTTTGTTATAATATTATTCCATCCCCTCATGTCACCCATACACACATCACAATACAGGATCAGAGACCAAGTGATAAAGGTGCTGTGACTGCTTTGAAATAACTCAGTTCTTTAATTCAAATGTCTTGGATTACTTTTTCCTGTTGCCGTTATATTTAGTTGTTCTAGGGAGCACTATACTATTAGATGTAGTTATTAAACAACAGCATTTCTTACTATAATAGCACTTAGCACCTCCAGTCGAAGATTCTTCTGGTTCTCCATTTACCTGCCTCCATTGCCACTGACTATGCTATAACCCCTTGTACTAATACAGGTAAAACCACACAACCAGGAAAAATGGACAAATGCAAATAAATACTACTCAGCAATTCAAAGCCTCCTACTCCTTCAACCTGCGGTCTTGCTTCTTACCGTTTTATGAAGTGTAGAACGACCTTGGGAAATTAGTGCTGTCCCAAGCAAGACTCCTTGGATAGTGCCATTTCTTTTACTGCCGAAGAAAAATACCATTTGAGTTAGCGCTGGCTGAAGCTGTAAATGCTCCACTCGTGCACTTTTGCTAGTAGTCTCTACAACTCCATGCAGCAATTCAACGAAGGTCAAAATATTTGCTACGGTTTCTTACTAAAACAGAAGCTACCTTCTGTCTAGTAGTAAGAAGGTCATTAGTGGCTCCTGTGGTCTCAAAAGTGGAGGTGACCATGGCCACATTACACAGCTCACCTAAAATGGCAGCAGCTATTTTAAACTAGTTCAGTTTTGCAAAGGCCTGATTTGTTTAGAGGTGCTGAGCTCCTTTTGCTCCCACTGGCAGCACCTACCTTAGTTCCCCACCCTCCATAGCGCCTCCCACTGCAGCTCCCCCTAATTTTAACTTGTTCTCCTTCCCAGACGTCAACTCCCTGCTCAAAAAGAGAGAGATGCTTAAGTTTCTCAACTAAATGGTTGTAAGATTTTTCTTTCAAACCACAGGCAGAACGAATTCTTCCCCTACCCCTTTCCCAGAACAACTGAACCTTTCAAAGAAAACACATGCTTGGAAAATTTCAGCCTAAACACAGAAGTGATGGGGTGGGCGGTTATAAAAAACAAAACAAAACAGGATCTTATTATGAGACATTTAGGACAATTTTAAATGTAAGCATTGGTATCTGTTGTGCTTATGCCAACACATGGTCTGATACATTGGCAGCAGTAGGGGTATATATCAGAATGTGTATCTGGCCTTGTCAGTAAATGATGCTTTAATCTCCTGAGCACTTTCCAGGTACATAAGAGGGGACATGGGTCACTGGTGGGTAAATTATGCACAGCCCTTTGTTAATGGATGTGTGAAATAACCAAACTAGAGTCCCATGGGCTAATCATTCCCTGCAAGGCACAACCCTTCCCCCTAATTCTAATATGGAGGAGCAGTGCATAAGCTATTCCACTCTCCTCCGGTGCAGGTCATCCCCCAAGATGCCCTGCCAGAGACACAAGCAGCACAGGCTTGTCTTTGAGGGGGTTTACATCATTAGGGTTAGTAGAACAAAAGAAATCCTGTATTTGTGCCACTGTGACTGCCCATAGGAGACATTGGACTGGAGGGGTCCAATGCATAAAGGAAGGCCCAACCCCACTCAAAGGATCTGTCCAACACAACGGGGTGATCCAGTGGTTGAGCTAGGGCTGCAAGACAGAAGTTCCTAGTTCCAATACAACTCATTCAACCTGTTCTCAATACAGAGTTCAGCTTATTTGGAAGAAAAAACAAACCCAGCCAACATGATGGCATCCCCCTTTGCCTACCTTGTCTCCAGCTTTCCATGACACTCCTACCACTTTGCCATTTTTGTCCGTGACTTCAATTCCTTTGTCCATCTCGGTCTTTCTGACAGAACTTACATTCATTGCAGCCATAACATCTGTGAAGTTAAAAGCTACTCTTTAAGCTCTGTTTTAAAAAGCCACTTTTTAAAACAGAGGGGCCCACTTTTTCAGCGGGCATACAACAAATTAAGCCCTATAGCTTTAGAAAGCTAACCACCTGTTATCTCATTTGTTCCATCATTAGTGGCTACAGAAATAATATTGTATTTATTCAAATCCAAAATAAGATTTTATTCCCTGTTCAGTATGAGGGGAAAAGTCTTGTCTTGGATTCGAGTACTGACTTGGGGGAGGTGGCTGCTGCAGCTCCAACCCTGACCCGGGCCCAGAGCTGCCATATGCTCTCTGCTCTGGGCCAGAGCCGCTCCCCAGGGGAAGCGACAAAGGGGGCAGGGGGCAGTGGCACTAAAGGGGTGGGTCAAGGGGCTGGGGAGCAAGAGGCATCTCCCCCTGTTGCCACTGCTTTCCCTGCCACTGTTTTCCCCATTGGAGTGGTCACAGAGATGAATTTAAGACAACCCTCTAATTAATAAATAGATTCTGTATGTGGAAAATTATAACACATTTGTAATTTTCCATGTATAAGATCTTGTTATTGGGAGATCATCTTAAAAGCTGAGTGAGAAACAAGGTGACAGCTGCAATACCTGACCAAGAGCACCCTAAGCAGCAATCTGTAAATCCAAACACTGCCAAGAGGAAACTTAACAAGCGTGAATTTGGGCCCAGAGAGACCAATATAACCCTCAAGGCCTTACTGCACTTAAATCTCATTGTGCTCTCATTACCAGTCTCCCCAAGCAATAAATACCAGGAAAATAATTGTCAGACTTGAAAACCCGCCCTCCCATGAATGCAGCATAAGAGACCGTTCCAGTGCTGAACAAGGCCTGCTTATGTCAAATGGCACTGTCCTAAAAAGAAAAAAAAAAAGGAAGGATGCATGCACCCAATAAGCACAATCACATCAACTGCAATCATGTCCAAAGTGATAGCATGCAACTAGGTTCAAAATAAAAATCCTGCCTACCTGAGTCTGAACAGTCCCATTTTCACTGGCTTTGCTAAATCCAGCAATATAGCTATGCAACAGAAACTGAGGAAAGAAGAGTATATAAAAAAAACCGTGTGCATGATCTAGGCCAACAGGCTTGGTTCTGGAGAATGAAAAAGACTGTTACCTGAAAAAGAAATGCGTCCTTTGGTTCTTTGTATGTTACTGAACAAGCACCAACGTAAGACAGAACACCCTGGGAAAATTAGTCTCAATGAATCCAGGAGTTTGCAGCGCTGGGTTTGAGCATGAAGGAGACAGCTGTATTATTATATGCAGTCTGTGCTCAAAGGCTCCCAAAGATCATTAAGCTTGGTGTTGTGCAAACACACTTGAACTTTCTTGCTTCAACCCACACATTCACCCTCGGTGGCCAGACAGGCCATAAAACCATCCCTGGGCATGTTTGCTAATATAAAACAGACATTAAGTACTGGGTGCAAGACTATTTGTGCAATGCGTTCTCTCACCAGGAAAAATATTCATAGCCATGGAATTAAAAAATGTATTAAAACAAAGTCAAGTAGAAACATCCAAGACAAAGAACAAGATGAAGGTCAAAATACTGGAGTCTTAGTTGGAGGCTATAAAAGCTTGATTTAACTTGATTCCCAGCCTGCTCCTTTATTAGTTACTTTTCAGGTGTTACCATTTTAGATGTACATTTAGATGCTACACCTGAATTTGGCTCATAAGTGGTACAACTGGAACCCACAATGGTCAGTGCTTATTACCTGGCTCTCCCTGTGCCTGACCTACAAAGGCAATGGCCATAGGCGACTGGTAGAGGGTGCACGGGGGTGCACGTGCCCCCCCGATGGGGCCGGTGCTCCCACTGATGGCTGACACTGATGCTGTCGGTAGGGCTGGTGCTCCCCCTTACAGGGCTGCCACCATCAGCGGCTTCTGCGGGTGCCCCCCCACAGATTCAGGAGGCACCAGTCACTCGTGGCAATGGATTTATGTTGTCCTCCGCTAAAGAGGCTAGCTCATTTTCGTTGTAAATGCTCTTTGTGTTGATGAAATGATGGCCACTAGCAAGAAAGTGCAGTCTAATCTCACAATGAGAGAGGGAGGGGGTGTGCAGCACACATTTACCAGTGGCTTACACAACTCATTGCTTATGCTGGCACTAAATCTTCTTGTCCTTACCAGGGTATGAACTTATGTATTACAAAAGACTGTTTCCACCAGTTTCACTGTTGTTCATAGTGTAATAGCTATGAAGGTTTTGACCCAAACTTTTTAACAGTACCACAGATTCATGCAATAATCTGAACACCTGGCTAAATATCTTAATGTCATTTCATTTAATTGAACTCTAAAAGTTTTGACAGCCTAACTCTTCTGATTCTTTATGCACATTTCCCTGTCACATGAATTACAGCTCTGGACCCATTATCATTAGAGTTATTTTCACATTATTTGCCCCTGTTTGTCACCCTTGCATTCACAGTATTTATGGACAAAGAAGATAAAGACTGTGTTCTGAGCAGCAGAATATGAGGACTTCGTTCCCTTCAAATTTAAGGCAGCTATTCTGAGTCTATCACAGAAAAGTCTGCCCTTGATCAAAATGTATCATAGATTTCCAAGGCTCGCCTTTGTATGTGAAAAGCATTCAGGTCTATCCGGTGATTTTGGTGTCCAACCTGACACTTTAAAGAACACAATTCCCAGAACTTTCTGAAAACTAAACTTTTTTTTTTTTAAGGGACCTCATGTTGGGCACCCAAATCAGGAAAATCACTCATCACCTTGGAAAACTTAGGTTTTCCACATATCCACATAAGCATGCTGCAATCTCCAATCATTACTCACCAGTGGAAAAGTTATAGGCAGGAGGACTGAAAAAAGAAAAGAAACAGAATAGTTAATGCTACTAAAAAAAGTTTTGTAATCTTGCTAATCTAGTGGCTGTAGGGGCTGGGGAGGAGAGTGTGGGGGAGAAAAGGCAGGTGTACACTACTAGCCCACAAGAAAGCAATGACAGCTAAGCCTTGAATTGGGGTATTTTTACCTTTGTCTTTCAACCCCTATGCAACAGGTAGAAACATCACTGAAATAGTATTCACTCTCAGCTCATAAAGACAACTCTTGCAAAAGTCCACATCATCAGAGCTAAGGGAAGAAACATAACTGAGCTCTGAAGGGACTTCACTTCACCTCTCCCAAAGGACAGGGGTGACAACAAGGTTTTTGTAAGGAAAGCGAGAGGCCACATGCGGTAATAAATAAGCAGTCTTCGAGAGAGCATATTTGTGCCTGAATCAGTCTCTATGCTGTCTTGGCTCCCTATTTCAGGATCCCAACCAGATCTTACTCAGCAGGATGGACCCTAACCAGCCTTCAGCATAGCACCTTGTTTCATTCAGGAGCTGTGTGGATTAAGAGAAAACCCAGCACGCCATGACGAATGATTTTGTGTGTAATGGGATATAGGTATGGGCCGCATGGTGCCAAAAACCAGCAACCAGTCAGTGCATTTCCACCTAGGGATGTCCGAGTGTAGATGCTATTCAGAGGAAACAAATAATGTAAAATGCCTACGTTTTCTTTAAAGGACGGTGGGAATAGTTTGAAATTAAGGCAAAACTGACATGAGTAACACTGGCCTCCTTTTTTTGTAACTATCAAAGCATCACTGTTACCCAGATTAGCTTTTTTACTAAAACCCAGAATAATTGTGCAATAAATTTCTGTTGTGGCAATTACCTGGTGGTCTAAATAGAAACGTAATTACGTCACCAGTATCAGGATGCACAGAGGACTTGAAAGAAAGAAAAAAGACAAAAATGGAAAATTAGGACATCTTTACCAGTCTAAATGATAAAGAAATTAGCAAGTGCATTCCTGAAGTTCTTTTCATCAGCTTACCAGACTTAGCTTCAAGGCTTTCTTTACCTAAAAGAATTTGAAAGTAAAAGATTAGACATAATGTTTCAAAAGAGACAGCATAGCTCAAACCTTGTTTCTGAGTTTATTTTATATATCTATGTAGATATATAGATACCTATAGATAACAACAACAGCATTTATATAGAGCATGTATGCAACCCTTTTAGGCACAAGCCAAAATCCTGGCACAGCTGTAGAACCCATCACTGTTGAGATGCACATGCTTCAGCGCCAGTGCACAGTGCCCCAGTTCAAATAATTATTTGGCATGAAATTACTTTCTCTAGGACCCTCCTTTAAACTTTCTAGAAGCCACAGTTTGGCCACAGCTGATACAGAGCTGGATGCGCATGTACCTATGTATGTGTTTGATTATGTTCTCCCTAAAACTTCCCCATAGTTTCAATTGAATATGTAATATATCGGATTGCACCATCTAGATGGCACTCAGACTTTCAAGCGTGTGTGACCTTATTCTATCTTGCTTGAGTTCCTGAAAATAAAACCATTTGTTTTGTACTGCACCTTCATCTTAGGTAGAGGCCTGAGTCGCATGAAGTAGCAAGGAAAAGGACTCAGCCTTGCATGAGCATTTTTGAAGAGACTTTGGGCACAGCAGAATAGGATCTTGCTTAGATATGTTAGAGAGAGAATAGGATTTGGCCCTTTTTGTCTTGACTTCTTGTTCAATTCTTGTTCTGTTTTCTTCTGGCGTACCACAAACAAGGCAGCTGAAACAAGGAGAGGCATTTTGAGACGGAATTTGGCCAAGAACCTAAACATCCTGATCATTCACAAAAGGGCCACAAAAATCTTAACTACAACTGGTCACAGTATCATTTTACAGCTCGTTTCAAAAACAAGTAAAAGCACAGGGCTGCCCAACCCCAGGCTGGTGCATCTGCGTCAGTACTGAACCAAAAGGAAGGAGTCCACCGAATGAATCACCGTTTCAGTGCTACTTCTTGCAGAAGGCTTCATTTGACAAAGAGGTTTCTCATCCAAGCTCTGACTGAGCCCGCCACTGCTTTGCCTGTGAGACCTGACTGACTGGCAGACCGAGCTCATTTGCAGCCCACAGGAAGATGCCACCTCACTGACTTAAAATACATTGTGGAGGCTTGGCATGGTCTGTATCAACAGACAGAAAGGTACAGTCTAAGCTGGGGCTGGAGTAAAATGTGCTAGGCAGATAAAGAGGATTGTGCCCTATGATTTTCAGGAAGTTTTGTTTTTTTAAGAGAATCGATGCACAAGCAAACAATCCTTTTCTTGGCAATGGAAACAGAATCCAGAATTAAATTTCAGCAGTTACCATGGGAATATTCCTACCAGCTTCTCCGGGAATGAAAAATCTGCATGGTAAGGCACATTTTGAAAGCTGTACATAGCATTCCTCTCTTTTTGTCCCAACTGCATCATAACCACCTACCCAGTTTTCCTAATACCACATACCCACAAATAAAACACAAACCTTGTTTTTGGAAGGCAGAAACTAGAGGAGGAGAAAAAAAATGTCCAGTCATGGACAACTGTGTAGCATAAGAGTCCTGGAAGCAGACAGTGTCCAGGAAGTGTGGCATCCCAGGGAACAGTCTCGGTAGGATGATCTTCCATCCCAGCTGGAAATACAGACCCCGCAAGACACTATCCCCCTTCCATCACCCTTTCCCACTGCCCAAGTCAGCGGCTTGCTGCAGGGAGAGGCAGAGGCAGAGTGGTACGCTGCAATAGGCCACCTTCCTGGGGCACCAGGCTGCTTCCCTTCCCCGATGGACTGCACCCCGTGCCCAGGACATTTATTTTAATCTGCGCCCCATGCCTGGAACTGGCCTCCAAAATCTGGGACTGTCCCAGGAAAAACTGGGTGGTTGGTCACCATAAGTCTGGGTGAAACAGAAACATCCTGGCATGGCAGGACACCAAAAAAGCGAGGCCCCAGTCACCATTTTATCTATGGAAAAAAACATATTATTATTACGAAAAGAAGCACAGTTCCTATTTTACTCAGATTTTAAATGCTCTGTTTTCAAACCATTACATAACTTTACATAACTTTACTTTTTTGGGGAGAACATAGCTCTTTATTTGCAACACTGTATATTACTTAAGAGGCTTCTAAACTGGTAGTGGAACCCCAGGCTTGGTATGATGCACTAGACTGTTTTACTGTTGTTTTCTCTATAATCCGTTTGTGCATTTATGTGCACTTGGCAGTAAATGGTAACCACAGGAGTCTCAAGAAAACTTCATATATGTACAATTCTTTGGTCATATTTAAAGTATTTCACAGGATTTTTTTCTGTTTGGGGGATTGTTTTGTGTTTCTTGTTTTGGGATTTTTTGTTATTTTGGTGTGGTTTTTCTCTTAAAAGTAATTAAGAAAGGTATTTAGAAGAAACAAAAATGCCAGATATAAAAGCCTGCAATGTTTCCTTCCAATCATCTCCCATGAAACTGTACCAAAGCTGAACCAGTAAACCAGAGGGAAATATTCTTCTACCACATTAGTCAGCTGCAACAGCACCTATATAAAAACCCAGGTATAAAGGTGTTTAATTATAACTGTAAATAGAGCCTAATATTTAAAAAGAGTAAATATATTTAATCTCACTAAATATGATTTTGAGTGGAAAGCCCAAGAAGTTCCACACACCAAGAGACATTTTAAGCTAAAGGAGAAAGTGGTTAGGGCCATGTCTTCCAATATTTATGTGTGCAATCCATTCTCCAGGTGTGTGCGCATGCGCGCGCGCGCACACACACACCACACACACACACTGCTGTTACTCTCAGGACTAAATATGACTCATGTATGTAATTTATCAGACCTGGTCTTCAGCGACAAAAGATCATCGACTTCCATGAAGCTTCAGTGATTTATGCCACCTAAGGATCCACCCACCAGGGTCATACTCAAACCAATATGCCTGCCTTGGGATGTACTGTAAAAAAAACCCCTACGCAACTAACAGTGCATCCAGATAAGTATGCATGTGCTATTTGAGGTGCCCCAAACCATATGTAGTGCACGTGCACCCGTTCACTACGCTGCTAATTCGCAGTGTGGCACTAAAATTTGATGCTGGGAGATCCCAGTGTCAAAAAAAACGGGCAAAGACACGGCAGTAGTGTGTGCCACCAGAAATAAAGCCTGGCCAGCCAGAGCGTGGCTGTGGCTTCTAGCCAGGCTCCGTATGCCTGGTCTGGGGGTGCTGCTGCTGCTCTGGGAGTCCCCCTGGTAAAGCTGCTGGGGCCAGCACAAATGCTGGCTCCAGCCTCCCCTACCCCACCCAGGCCAATTTGCCATGCACCAGAAAGGGTATGCCCTGGGGCAAAAAGCAGCAGTCTACTTTTTATACCATGGGAAATGTGTGCCCCTACACGTGCACACTTGTCTGGACACACCCTAAGGTCCCAGCTGGGTGAAAGTAGCCCCTTCCTCAGAGGCACTGTGGAAGGCATGCCACCACTTCAGGAGCAGGTCAGGACTAGAGTGGAAGGAACATGCCCAAGCCAAGGGCAAGGCTGCAGAAAACACTGCAGAGACTCCAGGCAGTGGCAGGGCCAGGAGGAAGCTGAGATTATTTTGATACATCCCAAGCAAAAGTAGACAGCAGAGATGTACGGATGCTGCCCACACACTTTTCCACAGTCTGCTTGGCATGGAGCAGTACCATTACCCCCTCACTTTCCTGGCGCCTCAATTCACAAATTTCAAGAAACTTTAAAGCAGCCAGCAATCTGCAGATGACCAAAGGCCAAGCCTGCTCCCACAGAAAGCCACTTAATACTAGACATAAAAAAGTGTGGGAAGGATCAGGGTACTTTTACATAGGACTTTTGATAGAAGTAGCCACACAAGACCACACACAAATACACGGGAAAATCCCAGCTGTTGCTATTTCAAAGAAAAGAGAAGGCGTTCACTTTGCAGGCCAGGCCTCGCTCCTCCTAGAATCCAGGTGCATGCTCTAGTCCAGCATTTCTCATGACCCAAAAGTGGGTCGCAAGAATGTATGAAAGGGTCCTGACCAAACTTGACAAATGGATTCATGTTTAAAGGAGAAAAATGTGGAGAAACTCCACATTTTCCACGTTTTCCCTGGCTGGTTGTCAGAGCTCCAGCCTGCAAGAGGCTGCTCCACATAGTCTGCACAACCACCCCCTGCCCCACACGCTGGGAGACTGGGGCTTGGGGGCAGCAGGTTGGGAGTGAGGGGCACTGGCAGGGACTGGCAGTCAATGTTTACAACCAGGTTCTGGTACAAAGGTTGTGAAGCACTGCCCTAGACAACCCCTAGTTGCCTCAGCTGGGCTTCCCTGAGCCTGGGTCCCCTGGCACGTGCCACACGTAACACTGTGGCGCCAACCGGGCACTTACTGTGGAGCTCAGTGTAACAGCTGAAAATTATGTCCATGTGATAAAGGTGCTTGCTGAACACTCTGTGAGGATTAGACCAGGTGTTTTTGTTGTTTGTTTAGATATTGTAAGCTGTATGTTGCCGCTAAGAGCCTCATTAAAGTCAAAGCTTAGTGAGGCCTTGTATGTAGTGAGGCCTAGTAAATTTTGCAAGGCCTTGTAGAAGTAGTAGTAGGCCTTGTGGCGTAGTCAAAATTAACCTTATCAAAAGAATGCAAAGGCTTGTACTGCTATTGGTCAGTCCTAAGGAAAGTTTGTAGTGGGAGAATCTGAATGGCTGTGAGTTATCAGCATAGCTGAGAAGTTATAAATTGGCTAGCACATCCGGAAATCATTAGAAGGAAGATACAGCAGTGTGAGAGAAGCTACTGATTTCAAATTAGCTGCTGACCTGAATTCGGTGGGCCCATGGATCTCGAGGATCCTGAGGACTGAATACCAAGGTCCTTCCCAGTACCCCTCGGACAGCGCAGATCAGGGACGCCTGACTTCGCTGAGCTTTGCAGAAGAGAAAATTGTCGTACATCAGAGGGGACTGCCGATAAATTGCCGATGCAAATTGTTATTGTCTGTCATTGTTGCTTTGTTACTACGCGTAGTTGTGGGTTTTTTTGTTAAGTCAATAAACCTTTCTTGCCTTTTACTCCCGACCACACTCTCAATCCCGAGCCCTCCGCTGATGGCTGAGACACTCAGAAATACAAAAGGGTCCAGATGGTCCAGCCAGTGCTAGAGCCTTTGGAAAAAAGACTGACAGAAAGAGACATGTTGGGGGACGGCACTGATGGTGCTTTCAAAATACAGGTTTCCCTCGCTTTATGCTGTACATGTGTTCCTTAGGTATACATGCATAACTTGAATTTGCAGAAAGGAAACCCACTTTACAATGTAACAAATAGGGATACGTTCCAAGACCTCAGCTGTACTGACCCCCAGACCCATTTCTACCACTTTTACAAGACAATTTTGGTATCCACCAGCAGCACAAGCACAGGGCACTAATGGGGATGGCAACTACAGAAGAACATGTCGCAGACAACGAGTGAGGAGCAGATTGACTATATTTTGGTGCATGTCACTCCCACAGTGCACCACACAAAGCAGCTGACTGCAGGCTTCCACCGCACTGATCGCATAAGAGTAAATTTACCTTGCACATAATGCACTTTTGGTAAAAAAAGGTTCATCGCAAAGGAGCGAATTCACATAGACAGAACCCGCATAAAGCAAGGGAGACCTGTGCTTACACGAGGGAGAAGCCTGAACATTTCCCCAAGACCTCAAGGTAGGAAAGATGTTATACAACTCTGAGCAGAACAGCAAGATAAGGAGAGGTTTACTTGAACGTGTCATGATAAAAAAACGTGTAAGGAACATTTATTTTTTTAAAGAAATTTTTTGCCTTCCAAGCCAACTCTCACAAATCAAGTCCAAATCCATGAGTCAGTCTAGAACCACAAGTGGCCCTACAACTGGCAAACATCTTCCACCCCCATCAGGGGCTTTAGATATTTCCAGCATCTTTGGCAGGCATCCCACACGCAGGTCAAAGCCCAGAGGAACCGGATGCCCCCAAGTTTCGCCTGCCCTCAGCCATACCGTAGGAGCGAGCTAGGGAGGAGCCAAGAGCACGCCTGGAAAATTGACGTATGGGACAGAGGCTGGCATATCAATCCTGAGGGGACAGGGTGCAGTCCTGCAAGGACTTAATCATAGGGGCACAGTGAGACACACAGGAGGGTTCCCCAACAAGTGGCGATGCCCAAGGGGCAGCACTGCACAGCACAATACAGCTTTAGCCTTTGTGTTGTTTCTGTGCACAGGACAGAGCCAGGGGCCTGGGCGGCTCTTCCTCCCAGCAGGATCATCTTGCAGCCACATGGCTGGGGAAGTCTGGAGCTCCCTCCCTCCACCCCTGGTAGCTGCCCCGCGTGCACCTGGCCACACGCGCTCCAGAACTGCAGGTTCACGTCCATGGCGCTGGCCGGGTGGGGCAGGACGAGCCACGGGGTTGCATGCGTGGGGCTGGGCAGTGCATCTGCATCGTCTGTGAGCACACGCACTCCGCAAGTGCCCACCCCCTGCTCTTAAATAGGAAATTTCCCACTTGGAAACTCAAAATGATTGTGTTTGCTGGAAAAGGCGATCATACACTATGCAAACAAATCCATGCATCCATCTCCTTCTGTATTTGATATTGCTGGCTGTAAAGAATGAGCGAGAACTGGGCCAGCAAAGTTTTTTTTAAATGATTTTTATTATTACTGATACATTTTTTTATTATGACTGTTCGTACATGGTATAAGGGTTGAAGTGGTCATGCAAATACAGTAATAGTCATTTTTATATATACAATTTGTATCCAAGGTCAAATTAGCCAAAACTAATTCCAAATCCAAGAGTCCAAAACTGTAAGTGGCTGTACTACCTGAAAACATCCTCCGCCTGCACCTAGGGCCATGGGCGACTGGTGCCACCTTAGTCAGGGGGAGCACATGCCGTCCCAGCAACCAGTCAGTGACAGGCGGTGGGGGTTCCCCGTGACCAGT
>NW_005841958.1:1290752-1291100 GCF_000455745.1 Alligator sinensis | reverse complement strand
TCCCCGCCAGCTGATAGCAAAGCTCCCACTCCCTGGCTGGTGCTTGCAGGGGGGGGCACCAGCGCTCCTGCCTGCGCTCCCCTCCCCTCCCCCCCCACTGCCTAAGCAGCGAGCGTGGCCGGTCAGGGGGTGCACCAGCACTCTCAGGGGGTACACATCCCGTGCACCCCCTACACATCGCCACTGCCTGGGGCTTCAGATGTTTCCAAAACCTTTGGCAGGCATCCTACTTGCAGGCTCAAGCCCAGAGGCTTGGGGTTTGGATGCCCCTGAGTTTTGCTTGCCCTCAGCCATAAGGCCCTTGGAGCAAGCAAGGGAGGAGACTCCCATTTCCAAACACTGGGCTTA
>NW_005841958.1:1273981-1290698 GCF_000455745.1 Alligator sinensis | reverse complement strand
GCGGTTCAGGAAAACTGCCTTCTTGGACACAGAAAAATAGTATTTCTCCTGCCAGGTTAAGAAGCCACTACGCTTGATCTGAGCCTTCAAGAGGCCAAGAAGTGATACAGTAATAGTCATACACCTGGTTTCTGCACCTCTTGTGGGCTAAGATCAAGTGGCTGCACTGGTCCGGTAGTCGAGCATTGTGTAGTGGAGGGTGCACCCTGTCCAAATGCGTTGTGGACAGGACACCTTACAAGTCTTGTGGGTAGACCCTATAAGCACGTCTACATGAGCGGGGTTGTGCGGTATGTGGCACCACAAACATATTTGCAGCGCCATGTACTGCGCAGTCTGGTGTTCTCCGTGCTACAAGGGCATGCTGCCTGAGTGTGCACTGCACTGTTTTTTTTTCCTGTGGTTTTTATTGACCCCTGGATATGCAGGAGTCAAAAAAAATCCATAAAAAAAAAAACCGGTACAGTGCATGCTTAGGTGATGAGTGCTGCTGAAAAGCAGAGCTGGGCTGCCTGGAGGCGCGCTCCACTGCTGGCCAGGCTCCGCACAGCAGAACCGCTGCAGCTGCAGCCCCGGGAGGCCCGTAGGACTCCAGGTAAGGCTGCTGAGGCCAGCACACAGCCTCCCCCAATCCCCATGGGGTAACTTGCCATGAGCCAAAGCGTGCATGGCATGGGTGTTCCCCAGGGACAAGTAACTGTAGCACAAGGTGCACCACTGCTGGTTGTCCCCAGGGAACCAAACATTCGTGTCTTGTAGCTTCCCACTGGCCAGCTTCCAGTGGGAGGATCTCGGCTATGTACCTACTTTATGGAAACGAGGAACTCCTCCCTAGCTTGCTTCAGCGGCCATTGCCTGAGGGCAAATGAGACTCGGGGGCATCCAAACCCCAAACCTCTGGGGTTGGGCCCGCATGTAGGATGCCTGCTGATGGATCTGGAAGTATCTGAAGCCCCAGACTGAAAAGTCTGGGGTGGAGGATACTTGCCGGTTGCAGTGCCACATATGGTGTTTTGACTAATTAAGTCAAAAGGATTCAGAACTGATCTGGTTAATTTGACCTGGAACATGAAAAATGTTCCAAAATATATTAAAAAAACTATCATCATGCGCCTGGCAACACTGACCGGGCTGCACATACATGTACATATGTGCACATGTATGTATATACTGTGCCACATGTGTATACATATGTACATACACACTGGTATGCACACACTGCACACACAGACTGCTACATGCACACAAGTACACACACTCCTTTTACTGTAATACATATAAACACGTGTCCACACACATACAAATACACGTTATGCACGTACAGACACTACACATACTGTAAAACATGTACACATACACATGTACACACAACTACACTACACACTTATGCTATAATACACCTATACTGTAACGCAGCGGTTCCCAAACTGTGGGTCGCGCCCCCAAATGGGGTTGCAACATCAGCACATGAGGTTGTAGGGGTGGGGAGCTGTGGGTTGGGAGTGAGGGGCCATGCTGAGCAAATGGGGCCATAAATGGGGTCATGCTGAGGAAAAGTTTGGGAAGCGCTGCTGTAATGTGTAAATAATGTGTAACTATACTGTACACATGCACATGCTAATATACATAGACATACTGCACATAAACTGTAATACGTACATGTGCACGCATTGTGATATACAGACATGTGTAAACAGTACACATACTGTAATACATACATAATACACACTGTAATATATGTACACACACATGCACACATTAATGCACAGACATACGCATGTACACACACTGTAATACATGCACATATGCACACATACACATATATACATACACACGTATTCCCTAGGGAATATACCTGTATATGTGTGTATGCTTGTATACACACACACACACACACACACACACACACACACCTATGTGTAGGTATGTGTGTGTATATATATATGTATATACAAGCATACACACATGTATGCTTGTATATATACATATAGACATGCATTACAGTCTATATGTGTACATATGGGTGTGTCCATAGTAGGGTTGAAATGTAGCTGTGCTGGTCCAGGGAATATGCAAGAAGCAAGGGGGTGGTGGTGGAGGGAGTGGGTGGGAGGTTGGTAGTATCTTTTCTTAGACCAACAGAATGAGACATGTTATACAAATTTGGGGGGGCAAAAAATGCCTTAAGTTAAGAAAAGAAAAAAACACAAACCTTTGACATTGCATTGGGATGCCTGGCTCCCTTACAGCTAACTGAAGCCTCCAGCTTTATAACAGGCTAAGATGCAAAGCACAAGAAGAGCATAAACAACTGGCATTCTCATCCTGCCAAAGCAAAAGTTTGAGAAGATGCAGTCCTTGCATGAGACCCTGGGTTTCACTGTTCCTGATCAGAGAACCTTGAGCGATAACTTATACAGATTTACTAGCACATCCTGACCTCCAAGGATGTATGTTTTAAAAGGGATTGTGTTTTAAAAGGACTGTTTAAAATATCCCAGCAAAACTAAACAAATTGGAATTGGCTTCATTTTTAATACAAATATACACTAAGTTCATTTCCAGTGCTCATGTCAGCTGTCTCCAAGTTAAAACTAGTCAATTCAGGCTTCAGTGTTGTGTGCAGTGAGTTAGCAGAGCTCCTAAGTTTTTTCCCCAGCTATTTTATGGACTACCAGCATGCTTCATGCCAGGAACTAGAATGTTTTCAGTTTTGCTCCATTAACATTGTGGTCAAATATTGATTTGAGGAAGAAAGGTTTAGAAACTAAAAAACATATGTAAAGAAAAATCCCTTCCATAGTAAATCACTTCCTATAAACTCAGGAGGGAAAATACTGTGCATGCCATGCTATCTGCTCATATATAGCTTATAAATCCTGTTGAAGAAATGTTTACCAACTAATTCACAACTGTAAAAGTGCAAGAGCAGATATTCAGTCCTACCCTGGCTAAAGCACAATATAAAAGTAACTAGGTCAACTTTCAGCGGTGGTAGCCCAACTATGGGTCATAGAAAGAAGTCAGGAGAGAACAGAGGTATTGTGCACAATGTATGTTATAAGCAAGAACTATTATTTACTGATAGTATCTGCATTGCATCAGTTTACTCTACTCCATGTATGCACTGGCCCTAGGCCAGGACTCACTCAGGCGGGCACTATAGAGAGCCAGAATAGAGAACAGGTAGATACAGAGAGACGGTGCAATTGATGGATCAAAGGCAGGGACAGGTAAAACACAACCCACAAGCCAGATCTGGCCCGTCAGGCAATTCCACCCAACCCACAGGTGCCCATCAATTGTACCCTGCACAGCCCCTGTGCCCCGCTCCCACACTGGTGCATGGAAGGGCATGGCCCAGCCAGCATGTACCTGATAGGCACGGCTGCTGCTGCCACTGCTGTAGCCACTGGGGGCACCTGCTTGGCTTCCCCGCCCTCCAGCAGCTCCTCCTGTCCCTGCTGCAGAGTTCACTCTGGGCAGCAGGTAGGGAAACAGCAGGGGGAGGGGAGTTGCAGTGGGAGTGGGGGAGCTGCAGCTGGGTGAGGGCAGGGAGCATGGAGCCCGCACCCAGGGGGGTGGCAGGAGCGTGGAGCTCAGGTGAGCAGGGCATAAGCGTGAGGAAGGATGGGGTGTGGGGACCCTCCATACACTCCCCCCCATGACACAAAGCCCCCGCTGCCAGTGGCAGCAGCAGGCAGGGTGCACTCAGGGCAGTCGTGGCCCGTGCAGGTGCTGCTGCCCGATGGCACACAGCTCCAGCCAGAGCTCCACACGGAGACAAGGAGTGCAGTCAGGCCAGCCCGCCTCTATCGTTCAGGGCTCCCTTTGGCACACGTGCAGCTCCTGGCACTCGCGCACCATGGGAGGGAAGCCCTGCAGTCTGGTGCTGGTTGCCTTCCCTGCTACATGCAGGTGCCGGGACTCCTCCAGAAGCGGCAGGGGGCCCTGTACAGCTTCACCCAGTGGTGCGCAAGTGCCAGGAGCTGCATGTGCGCCATGAGGAGCCCCGTGTGAAAGAGGCAGATCAGCTTGGCTGCGCTCCTTGTCACCGTGTACAGCGTTGGCTGGAGCTGCACACCACTGGGCAGCAGCATCTTTGCAGGCCACGAGGGCCCTGATCCGCTTACAAACCCCCACACACCCCACCACAACCCCCCCACACAAAATACAAGAGTAAGACTTTATTTTTGATCTATTATACAGTCACCTCTATATACGCTACAGACACAAATCATGACAAAATATTTTCTGTAGTTAAATTAAAATATGTGATAGTAGATGTTTGACTTTTAGTATATGATTTGGTGTTTTTCTGGTTCAGATGGCAACCCTCCCCTCCCAAAACGAATACTTCCGAGGCAAGGGGAAGGACTTCCAGTAGCCAAGGTCAGGGTGGGGCTTCAGGTCTAAAGATGGCTGCCAAGGGGCGGGGCACCTGCCAAGGGGTGGAGCTACCCTTGCAGCCCTTGACAGCTCACCAAAACTCAATAGGCAGCTCTCCAGCCAAAATAATTGCCTGTCTCAATCTAAGGCAATATTGGTCCCAATGATGAGAAATAGTCTCAGCGGTTTCTTAAAGCATTTTAGTAGGCATTACACACAATTCACAATTCAATTAGGCGAGACAGGATCATTTCCACTTTTACTAAAAAAGTCACACCTAAACGTGACCTGCCCTAAACTCACTTTTTCAGGTCTAAGAATGGAAAACAGATGAAAGAGAGGTTCTCTTCTTTTTTCCAAGGAAAAATTTTAAACAAAAAAGCACTAGTTTGATGTCTGAGTTGGACTATACACAGCACATTAGGGGCAGCTCTTGAGGAAACAGAAACGTAAAATTTTACCAGAGCCCAAACTTGTGTATATTTAATGCTACCTCTTACACTTGTAACAATGGACTACTATGAAAGTGAGAGGTTGAAAGGATTTTTGAAGATATTTGCTTTAAGTAGAAATAAAACTCCTTCTCCCTACAATAAATTAAGTTAAAAATATGCAGCTTCTCTTATATAAGGGGTGGGCAATTATTTTGGCTGGAGGACTGCTTAATGATTTATAGTAAGCTGTCAAGGGCTGCAAGGGTAGCCCTGCCCCTTGACAGGTGCCCTACCCTTCGGTTGCCATCTAGGGACTGGAAGTCCCATCTCTAACCCCTGACCTTTGCCACCAGAAATCCCTCTCCTGGACCCCAGAAGTAGTCTTTTGAGAAGGGGAGCTTGCCACCTTGGAACTGGAAAAAAATAAAGCATACACTGAAAATCAAACACCTACTACAGTTTAATTTTATTTAAAAAATATTTTTGTCCTGATTTACATGCATTTGCATAGTATATATAGATTGCAAAATAGCTCAAAATAAAGTCTTACTCTTGCACATTGTGTGGAGGGTGTGATGGGGAAGTGTGTGTGTGTGTGTAGTGGGGTATGAACGTGGGACCCCTTCCCCACATGCCCCCATGGCACACAGCTTGTCACTGGCAGCAGGTCCTTGGGGTGCTCATGGCAGACGGTGCTCCCCACCAGCGCACAGCTCTGGTTGATTCCTGGGAGCTGCACTTAGCAGCATGGAGCTGGCCTGGCCCGGCCTGGCCTAATGGCACATGGCTCCTGGTTGGAGTGCCAGAAGCCCCATGTGGCAGCACAGAACCAGCCTGGCCTGATGGGGTGCGACTCCCTGCTGCAGTGTCAGGAGCTCCATGTGGGGATCCTGGCTGGAATACTGGGAGCCCCACGGCAGCGGAGACACAGAGCTGATGGCACACTCAACCTGATGGCACATGGCTCCCCACAGCTCCTGACCAGAGTCCTGAAAGCCGCATGTGGTGGCACAGAGCGGGGCAGTTGTCCACGGCTTCCCCCCTATTTCCTCAATGGGAAAACCTGGGGCCCTTCTTAAGTTGCACTCTTGCACAGAGGAAGGGCTGGGGAAGAGCCATGGAGTTGCCAGGCAGAAGCTTCCCGTCTCCAGTGTCCCCTACCCTGGGCCCGAGGCAGGGAAGGCTAGGCTGAGGTGGGGCCAGGTTGCTTAGCAAGCAAAGCAAAGCTTGAGCTGCTGCTGCTGCAGCCATGCCTCCTACAACCAGTGCCTCTGAAAGCCCATACCTCTCACCGGCTTTTAGAGGGGCAGACGCACGCCCGTAATCAGTCTTTTGGAAGAGGCCCCATGGGCCAGATAGAATTGGCCTGGTGGGCCAAATCAAGCCATCTTATATGATGCCTTTTCTGTTTCAGTTACAAAACTGTAACAAATTAATCTTGCAGATTAAGTAACAAAACAAACATACCCCAAAACGATCCAGTTCAGACCAAAATGATTGTTTTTCTATTATGTTAACTGCTATAAGTAGCTACAGCTGCGAGTGGTGGAAACTGGATCATATATATATATATATATATATATAAAGGAAAAAAGGACTAGAGGAGTGAGTGGATTACGCTTTGTTCATCTTTTTACCAGGTGGAGGCGAAATCATGTGGAAGAACAGAGGTTAAAAAGGTGGTAGATGGGGTAGCTGGAAACAGCACGTAGAGTGAACAACACATCTAGCCTCTCCTAATGAGAGTAACAGGAGTATTCTGGCCCGCTGTTTAAAATGGCAGATAGACTGCTTTCTTAAGATTTAATTTATTGATGTTTGCATAGTTTAAGAAAATATGCTCAAGATGATTTCAGAAGCCATATTAAATTACAGGAAGACTCAATGAGTCTTGATACATTATTACATGTCAAGCAGTACAATATTTGGAAGCCGTGTCCAGAGCAGACAGTTCAAGTGAACAGACAACTATTTTTGAAATGTTAAGTTGTTAAGCTCTGGTAAATCTACCACAATTAGAGTTCATATATTTGCCAGTTTCTGAACAGAGTGCAGTACTTCATGTTTCTGTTCCTATCCATTTGCTTTTACACTCATATCATCTTGGCTGACAGTTCTAAGTTACTGCAACTTCCAAAATTATTTTTGGAAGCATTTTATGGGGACAAAAACATAAATTATGGAAAGAAAATGATTTCTCATCTCCCTTCTCACAGACATTCACAAATTAAAAAGGAATCAATTCTAAGAAGTTTCCCTGTAGCATCCACACTGTACAAGCCTTCTCAGAACAGGAGTTTATCCTGGCCTTCCCATGTGCACATAATAAACCTGGTACTATTTCCAATTAGGGACTGTATAACAAGCAAGAGAAACTCCACCATCCCCACAAAAAAAAAAACAAACAAACAAACGACACATCGCACACACACTTCATACTATATGTGAAAGATGCCAGAATAACTGCCAATTGCAATGATATGCAAAACTACGATGTGATCTCTTCGAAAAAAAACCCTACAGAACTCAATTTAGAGAATTTAACAAGCCAGCAAAAATGTCAGTATTTCCCCCCCACCTGAACAAAAACTTTAACAGCTTGCATTTATTATAGTCATGGCTACTTTCTTGGTAAATCCAGCACATGGTGTCTAAACTAACAGGAACAGACTCCTCCTCTGCCATCCGTCTGCATATTTGATGATCTATTTATGCACCTTCTCAAAGTACTCTTTAGAAGCTTCTGGAGTTGGCTTTATCTGTAAATAAACATATTACAAGTTGAAATAACTTGGGTGTACAGGAAGAGACAAAAAGAAATAGAAGCGCAAAACTTAAAACCCTATTTAACAATTCAGATTTAAACAAACTATTAATTCTGTATGTCCACTTACTGGCATACACTCTCACGAATGTTTATCTTAGAAATATTTTAGAAGTGAAGAACTGAAAACAATTCATGTTGCTTTGACTTGGGCTCTGCACAATACAGAGACAAATTTAAATTACATATAGTTTGGGAAGCTAGGGAAGATTAAGTGTTCATATGGGCAGGAGGAGAGAAGGGGTGGGGCACCCTGCATCCTCAATAGAGTATGTGTGAACACTTAGTCCTGAGCATAAACATCAAGTTGTTCCAAGTAATCCCATTAATTCCCATGATCAAAGCCATTTCAGAGCTTTAAGTGAACACGTGCTCAGCCTTGCAGGTTTTCCGTGCAAAGGTGCCATGACTGGGCCCATATTTTAAATAATACATACCGTGGGGGATTCTGGAGTCCAGTTTGCTGGACAAACCTCTCCATGAGTTTCTACATACTGGAATGCCTTCACCAAGCGAAGGGTCTCCTCCACACTGCGGCCAACCGGGAGATCATTGACACTCAGATGCTTAATGATTCCATTAGGATCGATGATGAAGAGACCTCTGCAAAACAAGTAGTTTGAGCTTTTAGAAAATGAACTCCTTACCATGTTTTTGTGCATGTCAAATTCTGTATGTTGCAGATGCAGTCATTCTAAAAAATAGGTCCTACTGGAGCATATGGAGCAATGATATGCAACATTTATACAATTGTGAATGTGGCCTTATGGTTACTTCCTTTTACACAAAGGGTGAGACTTCAAGTCTCTGATCAGAGCGGGAATGAACAAAATCCAGCCTGTGGCCAGATCTGGCCCACCAAATGCTGTTATCCAGCACACAGTTGCTTCCCTGAAGGAGAATTGTATCTGGACTGTTGCTGCCCTGGCTTTTGGTGCCTGTTGCCCATTTCCCTTCTTCATGCCAGCCAGCTGCAGTAGCAGTAGCCACTCCCCTCCCTGGCCTGGCCCAGCCTGCCCTGCCCTGCCCTGCCCTACTCCCCCCACCCACTGTATAGTCCAAGGCAGGGGGTGCCGAGCTCCTGGCCAGGTTTCTGCCCGTGAGGCTGTCTCCACATCAGCCGCAGGGTTGGAGCCTTCACAGACCAGACAGCCTGCCCCAACAAGTCAAAGCTCAAGTGAGGTTCCCCCCATTGGTGGGGAGGGGGTGTAGGAGAAAGGGGGCCAGGATCAGTAGATTTTCCGGGCTCTGCCAGATCGGGGCTTGGTAGGGGTGCAGGCACTGCTAATGAGGTGCCATGCTGGGTTCCCATGCACTGCTTTGGGCTGCACCAAGCGAGTGTAGCTGGAGTGGCTAGCACAGCTGCTGTCCAACCCTGGCACAGTTCCTACCCAACCCCGAGTCCCTGGCACATGGCTGGATCATGCAGGAGCCAAGCCAGCTGCACCTATGTGGCTCAAAATGGCCCACAGGAACACAGTGTAGCACTAGCTTGGCCTGGCCACATACCAGGGACTCGGGGTAGTGGTGCAGGGAGAAGGGGAGAACACAGTGCAGCACCAGCCCAGCTGGACTCTCATAATCCATGGCTCCCTTCCCCCTTCTTCCTGCATCCCTGTCCGGAGTCCCCAGCACATTGCCAGGCTGTGCTGGTGCCACACTGTGTTCCCACAAGCTGCCTTAAGCACCTCATGGCTCCTGCCTGACCAGGCCACGTGCTTGGGACAGGGGAGGGGGTACAGGGAGAAGGGAGCCAAGAGCTGCAGGTTATCTAGGTATGGCCAAGTCGGTGCCAAACTGCCTTTCCCCTTCTCCCTGAACCTCCTCCACCACCCTAAGTCCCCAGCCAGGTCATAAAGGAGCCGTTCCAGCTGTGCCCATGTGTCCCAAGGCAGTGCAAAGGAACACAGTGTGGCACTGGCCTGGCCACATGCTGGGGACTCAGGGAAAGGGGTGGCAGGGTGCAGGGAAAAGTGGGGAACAGAAGTTAAGTTCTCCTAACCTTTGTCCACCCACCTCCTTGTCCTTTAGCCAGGGGTGGGGAATTATTTGGGCTGAAGAGCCACTTAAGCAGATCTGGTGAGCTATTGCAGGGGGAGGGGAGGGGAGAGGGGATATACTCACCCCAAAACACTCACCAAAACTCCTTAAGTGGTCCCTCCAGCCCACCCCTGGTTTAGAGAAATAAAACGAAATTAAGAAAGTATAACCTCCATCAATACCTTCTAGCTAGGGGAGGAATTCTTCCTGTTTTGGAGCTGGTGGGAGGAGGAGTAAACATAAGGGCATGTCAGCATGGCAAAATGCAGAGCATGTAGAGATACCCAAGCTAGCTCTGAATGAGGTAGCTCAAGTACCAGAAGTAGTAGCCACATTAGTACAGCAGAACTACTTTTCCTGGTTGGAAAAAAAAACACCACGCAAATACGGATACAATGCTCTGAATTCCAGGAACAGGGAATTATTGAATTGAGAGCTATGCCTAATTCCAAGGATGCTTTGACTAGACATTTAAAAGAACTTCTCAGGATCAGTTGTAATATACTAAAATTGGTTGAGTTTAACTAGAATTGGCAACAATTATCATTAGAAGCTCCATCCTAAAAAAGTAAAGCAACTTAATTTAATTTGAAAGGTTCTCTCTCTCTCCTCGGTAAGAGAAAAAAAAACCCCAACAAAACCCCCACAATACACACACACAATGGGGTCGAAGTTAATGAATTATATGGAATAAATAGTTTTCCTTTTAAAACATCAAAAAAAAGGAACTCTGGACTTGAGTACAGGGTGCAAAAGAGATTTTCAGTCCATGGAGTCCATATAAAAGCTACAAGGAGACAAATGGCAGGCTCCTTTCCTTCTCAGCATGTAGGCAGTTCTGCTGTATCAAACATGTATAGCTAGAATTTCATGGGCATTTCCAAGTTAGAGACTGGATTCTCTTTAGACTTCTTCATAGTCATTATTACTGATCTAACTTATTCACCTCTCACTCAGATAAGAAACAAGGGCTGGACCTAACTCATTTTGCCTGTACCTGAGCTGAAAACAAAACAAAGCATCCTCTTTCCCCTAAGGATTCCTCAGGAGACTGATTCAGGGCTTCATTCACTGACCTCTGCAAGAACACAACCCCCTTCCCACCCTCTAGAAGAGCATTCAACAAACTAAAAAGTGAGCCAAGTAGTCTTACATGTTCCCTTTTTTACCCCTAAACTCGTTTTGAGAGAAACAGGGTGCACAATGTTCTTAGAGCCAGTGACCAACAAGAGGTTACCAGCAAACAGGCTCTTACCTTAGCGCTAGACCGGGTCCTTCTAACAGCACGCCGTAATCTCGGGAGATTTGTTTTGTTAGATCTGACAAGAGGGGGATGTTCATGTGGCCCAGACCACCACTCTAATGGAGAGAAATTGAAGATCTTTCATTAAGCTCCTGCTTAGCATCTTATTTCCATTTCATCACCAAACACCTATCAGAATCATTCATTAACCTACGCTAAACATGGTACAGTTAGTTCAATACTCTAAACAAACCTAATTTCCAGTGTTTAAACGGAAGCAACCGCACACAACTATTCAACAAAACCCCTGTTAAAACCATTCACACTAACAGTATGAGACCATGGACAGCAGCAATGGTCACTTTGGATAGGTCACAACACTGCTATTCAGAGAGAGGACCAAGTCTTCCTCAACTAGGCCAACACTCATCATTTTTCCTTCCCCATCTACATTACCTAGCAGTGGCTGCATGAAAAGCACAGGAGGAGACACAAGTATCAGGTAAACTGGATTTCTAGAAGGGGTCTCTTAGGCATTAATCTGTCCACTTCTTTTCTCTCCTGTCTCTCTCTTTTCTCTCTCTTTCAGGCTCTAATTACAAGCAGTGGAGAGAAGTGGAATACAAAAGGCCTGGAAAGGCAAGGCCAGGAAGTTGTGGGATTGCAGCTGGAAGACTCCTTATGCTTGAAGCACCTAAATGAGTTTTGAATACATTACAAGAGATGGGTCAGGAAGGAAGCACACTTTCAGGTCCCGAAGTTCAGAAGAACTTCCAGGGGCACAATGGATTGTAACCAATGGGCAAGCTAAGGGTTTTTTAAAATGTGAATGGTTGGCAGCCTTAAATAGCAGCACAGCCATAACCAACAGAAGCACTGGCTTTTCACCTGTTAACACATACTTAGTATGTATGTGTAGACCATATATTCACAGTACAGATGTTCACATTTGTCCATGATCACAGCATTTTGAACATTTAAATGATTGCTGCATTTAAAAAGAGAGTTGATATTTAATAAAGCTACTTTCCCCCCAAGTAGACACAATCAAGGGAGTCTATTTAAAGTGTCTGCTGATTTTTGCAACACTGAGTGCTAGAGATAAACTACCTATCCTTGAAACAGGACTGATGATTTGTTTGTTTTTCTATTCCTGGCACAGACAGTTAATCATTGTGTAATCTCGGGCACTCAAACAGACCCTGATTTTGAAATGGCTTAGCCACAATAGCCTTACTCATGTGAGTAGCTAGCTCTATGTTAGAGAAATCAATGTTCATTTTCCCCCTCAAATGAAGAATGCTTGCTCAGTTTTGGAGAGTGCTGGGAGATCAATGGATCAAATAGGGCTCTGCAAGTGCCAAATATTATTGCTTCTATGCAGGGCCTTACATTGAAACAGATTCACATTTTGGAGTCTTGATCCAAGTTTTTATGATATGAAGAGACCAAAGCCAAATATTTAGTCAAGTACATCAGGCCTAGAAAAGCCTAAAATATAACTTGCCTTAGAACTTATGTAAGTGAAGTAGTATCTTCATGTTTTAAAACAGAAATGTTAACAAACTTCCTACTCTCTCAGCATGCTACAAAAATAAGCTGCACACAAAAAGGCAAAGTGAACTTGCCTGACTTTACTTATTCCAGTAAGTTGAATGCACTTACAGCTTTCACATGACCATATCAGCAATATGCAATCACGTCGGACATGGGGGTTTTTGGTACCGCCCCTCTTCTCCCTCCCCTCCGCATTAGGCTTTCTAGTTTGGGTCTTGTTGAGAAAGAAAGACTACTGTATTTTGGCATTACTAAGCATAAGTGAGACCCTACATAAACAGCCATTTTCTCTTCTGCCATTTCTCTACTGAGGGTGTAAGATGACCTGCCTTAGAATGTGTGTAAATGAAGTTGTATCTTTATGCTTTAAAACAGGAATGTTAGTAAATATTTCAGTAGACTGCAGCTGTTGACATAAACCCTCTAATGAACCATTTTTTCTTTTTTGATAACTTCATTGACTTAATGGAGACAAAAATCAGCTACTGTTAAGATCTAGGTAGGTACACATAGCTAATGGAGATTGAGGTAACTACTAAACTATGTGTAATCCTGAATGGACTGTTTAAGTGCATTTAGCTGCTTAAACTTGTAGTCCAGTATAAGATAAGTTACAATATTTATCACAGTGTGCAAAATGCAACAGTCCCAAGAAACATACCAGACAGAAAAACCCAGACTCCAAATCAGGACATCCGATTCAAGTATTCCTGCCCTCAAACTGCAGAAGTCAGCTATTACTACAAATGAGGAAAGCTTAAACCTGATACTTTTGAATGATTATCCATGTCCGCAGGGCTTTGTGTTTATTTTACAGTTACTAAAAAACAAAGAGTTAGAGGAAAATCATAATTACAGATCCTCCAAAGGTATTTAACCACTTACCTCCAATTTAACTTAATGGAAAATAAACACTTAAATACTTTTAAGAATGTGGGCCATGATGTTTCAAAAATCAGTTCTTAAAATTGGATTACTAAAATCCCTAGTGTGAAGTAAACTCTTATAGAAGGACTGCCAAGGCAAGTGCTACATATTAAACTAATCTGTTTTAGATGTGGTAAATCTATAGCAGTATAAGCCTGTATAAAGTAAAAAAAAAACAACCCACAGCCAAAGAATTCAAGGACACTTGGAACTACTTCTGTAGCATCACACAGGTGCAAGGAAATACACAGACCTGAGATGACAAAGGCCCTTCTTAACAGATACCAGGGAAATGAATGAGTCTACTCTTAAAAGGTATTCAGGAGTCCTGAACATCTTCCACTCTCATTGGAGCCAACAGCAATTAGTCATAGACAGCTTAAAGTGAAAATTTAAGGATAAAAAATTGCTGGCTAAATACCATGGAACTGAGCAGGGTCATCTGTATTTCTGGAGATATATTATCAAAGCACCTGAATAATGTTTGCGACTGTACTGTGGATTATCACATTCATCCAGTAGTTCTCAACCAGAGTGCTGTGGCACCATGAAGTGCTTTGAGATCATTTCAGGGGTGTTACAGGGTGCCTGCCACACGTTAGCACTGTTAAAAGTGCGCACATGATAAAAGCAGAGACTTCACGTAGAAATCCAAAGCATTAGAAACAGTCTGACGTGTTATCCTCACATGAGTGGGAAGTATGAGCTGGCATTTTTTAAGGGGTGCCTCGAGTACAACATGGGGTGCTTTTCATGAGGTTGAGAATCACTCCATTAAGCAAGTCCTTTTTCTCGAAGTACTTCCTTGGAGATAAGTCTACTCCCTGCCCCACCTTTATTTCCTGAATGCTCCAAATTTAAGTGTACAAACTCCTCTGTATGTACTTTTATTCAGTCAATGAAAAAAGTAATTAAAAAATGGAGAGCAGAAACTTATGCTTGAGAGCACGCAACTCTGCAGACACTCGGGGCATTTTTACACGTACTTTGGGATGCAGTGCCAGGTTCTTTAATTAGCGAGCCACATTAACTAACAGCACCTATGCGTCATGTGCATCAGCATCCCCACATCCCCATGCTGAAAAAACAGCAGCAGGGCACTTTGAACTAAAGCTCATCAAATGTGTTATTTCAAAGCGACCCGTCACCATTTTTTCAGCACAGGGACGTTGATACACATGATGAAAAAGGCTGCTGGAGCACAACAATTTTTATGCTCCAGCCTGGATTTCCCACGTGTCAGAGCAAGCTCCACACATGTCTATAGGAGCCCTTGGTGATGTTGAAGACAGTCTACTTGACTAACTGTAAAATTCTGCAAGCTTCACTTCAGATAAAGTGAGCTGTTGCTTGCTTATCAATCTCTGAATTAGTCCAAACAGTGCAACTCTGCCCTGCCTTCTGCCCAACTTCAGGTTAACCCGTTAACCCGGCTGACTGCCTCTCTGCTCTTTAAAAGTGCTGTTGCTGAGAAAAGAGTCACCCAATTCATACCTTCCTTGGGGTATTTATCCATGCCAGATGACAGAAGTGAGAATCCACAGACACAGCAACCACTTCACAGTTCACATCACGAAATTCATTGGCTTTGTCACTAAAAGCCACAATTTCTGTTGGACACACAAAAGTGCTGGACAGCAAAAGAAAGTAAGTTGAAAGGTCAGTACAGAGAACTTTGAACAGAATCAAATACATTTGTCTCTAGGCACAAAACATGCTGCTGAATTGCAGATTTTACAGTTTTGACAGCTTTACAAGTTCTTGAATCACTCATTTGATTTCTAAGATACTACCTGAGTGCCAACAGGTCTTGAAGCTACAACACAGTTAGACAGCACACCAAGATTGAATGCATTTTTAATTTCAAATCTGCAAGATGTTTACACATGTCAATTCTTGGGTGTTACACTAGGGAAGCTGGGACCAACCTATTTGGCAGACCACAAATTAGCCCTGCACTTTCCCAGAGTGCTGCTTTGATCCCCTTCCCCTGGCTCACCTGCCGCTCTGCTTTCTCCTCCCTGCCCAACCTGCCTGTCACCTTCCCAGTCTGCCGTGTGCCACACAGAGGCTGCTGGTGCCACTTGCGGCCTACCCTCCATTAGAGAACCATGGAGAAAAGAGGCTAAAAGAGAAAAAACACCTTGCCCATCAAGATGCTGGGAAAGACTCCCAAGTTTTTACAGAATGCATACCCAACACTCCCTTTCTGGCTATCTTTGGCTTAAATGAACAGCTTAGTTGGAGATCCACTGGCCGTGGCAGAGCCCTCCCCAACACTGAACCCTTCACCTCTTGGAGCTGATACAAGGTGCTGCCCAGCACACCCTCCCTGCACCCAGCACTCCCCTATGTAGGGACACTGTGTGAAAAGCCACTGCTGCACTTTGGCAACAGGATTTATCCCCAACGGCACACTGGAGTCATTGACGGTACCGTTGCAGTATCAAACAGCCGCCTCCCTAGAGCTCTTATCACTCTCACTCCAGAACAAGACCCACAGGATAAGAGGACGCAAGCCATCGTATAAGTCATCGGCAGTAGTTTCATAGCTGTTAATCTATGGGCCCCATGCCTAAGCAGGCATCTCAATGAAACCAGGGAAATAAAAGCCATCGAAACTCACGGTAGAGGTGATCTCTTTTATTAGATCAACTAGATTTTTGCACCAAAACCCCCGCAACTGCCTTTAATTGCAATTAAAGAGTATTAGACTAATTAGATTTTTGCAAAAAACCCCAACTATCTTCAACTGCAATTAAAAAGACAATTTTTTTTGGCAAAAATCTAGTTGGTCTAATAAACGCACCCCCTCTACCGCGAGCTCGGATGCCTTTTGCCTCTGGACCGATTCAGCTACAACCCAGATCCCCAACACGTGGGACGTAAAAGCTTGCACTCACAAATCCAGCGGGTAGAAGAAGAGCACCAGATACTTCCCCTTGAAGTCATCCAGGCTCATTTCCTTGAACTCTCCGTTGAAAACCGCCGTCCCTTTGAAGTAGGGGGCGTGCTGCGTGACAGCAGGAACGAACTTGGGACAACCTGGAGGGAGAGAGTCACCTTATCCTGAGACGCCGGAGCAGGCGGCACGCCGGGAAGGCCTGGGGGCAGGATCCCAACCCGCTGCAGCACCTTGGCTTGGGGGGGACGCAGCAGCACCCAAGGGCAACCCCAGCCCAAATCAACCCAGGCCAGGGGCAGGGACCCGCCTTACTGGTGCTGAAGGGGCGGCGGGGCAGGGGCTGGGGCTCCGCCCCGGGCCCGCGCGTCCTCCCGGCGGCGGCGGCAGCGAGGGGCCGC
>NW_005841958.1:1262287-1273811 GCF_000455745.1 Alligator sinensis | reverse complement strand
CCACGTGGCCGCCCCGCCCCGCTTGATGATAGGGGTGGATCATTCATCCTAGGATAAATGATGCGTTGAAATGAACGTGACATGTTGAAGCTGATTTATACAGTTGTCCAGTGGGGTTTTGTTTATTTTAAGGGAATAGGTCACGTGCATTTGCCGTCCTGATGGAAAGGCATTACATCATGGCATGAAACCTCAGTTCAGACAGAGTTGGCAACCCTAGGCCTAAGTCCTTGGCTGCACCCATCTATCTCTGCCCCGGGGATCCAGCCAGCCTGACCCCCTTACTGCAGCACCTGTCTGCCCGACCTGCTATCTCAGAGATGTTTGCGCCACGGTCCGAGCCAGCCCGTGCAGTAGAGGCGGGCTTGCACAGCCTCTGAGTCATTGGTGACGTGTTGGGGGTGCACGCGGGCGCACGTGCGCCCCCTGAGCGTGGCGGTGCACCCCCTGCAAAAAGGCCCTGCGCACCGACACTGCCGGTGGTGTCTGCAGGCGGTCTGCAATTGCGGCATCCGTGGGTGGTCACTGACCGCTGGTCGGGGCTCGCCGCTGTCCAATACTTCTAGGGTCCAACTTTTTTACTCCAAAATTGGGATCTCCAAAGCTTTGGCTCCGAAGCTGGGACACTATATCATTTTATTAAGCTGCATGCAGGATTTGTAAAAGAAATCTGATATTTTTCCCCTCTCTTTCAGCAGCTCATCAGCAGTGTAAGCTCTGCTGTGTTGATTGCAGCTGTCAATTGCCTTGTTACTACAAAACCCAGAAGAAACCCATCCGCATTCCCGCTTCTTGACGAGAAATGTAAAGTGCTGCGCTTCAGGATGAGCAACCCCCAACACACCTACAGGCTTGGTGGCACTAAACTGACCAGCACCACGAATGAAAGGGACCTGGGAGTAATAATAGACCACAGTATGAATATGAGCCAGCAGCGCGATGCTGTAGCTAGTAGGGCAAATAATACTCTGGCATGCATCAATTGGTGCATCTCCAGCAAAGCCAAGGAGGTGATTCTGCCACTGTACTCAGCGCAGGTGAGACCACAGCTGGGGTACTGCGTCCAGTTCTGGGCACCGCACTTTAACAAGGACATGGACAACCTTGAGAGAGTCCAAAGAAATGCCACCCATATGATCAGAGTCTTACATGGCAAGCCATACGAGGAAAGTGTGAGGGATCTGGGACTCTTCAGCCTGAGGAAAAGAAGGCTGAGAGGGGACTTGGTAGCAGCTTACTGATACACTAGGGAAGTACATCAAGGGCTCGGTGAGCAACTGTTCACCAGGGCACCCGAGTGGAAAACGAGGAGTAATGGCCACAAACTCCTGGAAGATAAATTCAGGCTCAACGTTAGGAAAAACTTCTTCACAGTCAGGGTGTTCAGACTGGAATAAGCTCCCTCCAGAGGAGGTGCTATCACCTACCCTGGAAATCTTTAAGAGGAGACTGGACAGTCACCTCGCTGGGGTCACCGGACCCACAGTTATCTTTCCTGCTTGGTGCAGGGGGCTGGACCCGATGATCTTCTGAAGTTCCTTCCGGCCTTACAATCTATGAATCTCTCTGCTCAGCAGCACTGTACCTAGACTCCTGGTGTCCCTGGGCAAACTTTTAGTATCAGCACCCACTTCGCCAGAGATTAGGATAATAATCAGACAACAACAAAAAAAATTACCATTTTTGGGGCCTCCTGGTTCACCCATGCCTGTGCTAGCCCTGCTGCTCAGCCCTGCCACTTGGGGATCTGCCTGTCAAGTATATAACTCAGGTATCCTGCTTGTCCATAGAACAGTGGGTCATGAAACATAAAACCTTCAAGGCATTAGGCCTCAACAATTACATTCTTCTGATTAACACACTGTGTTTCCCTCACTTCCATTCTAGTATGGATTTTGGTGCTATATGTAGAACTACTGGATGCTGTACACAGGAACCCAAACGCTTCATATTTGAGAGATTAGAATACACCCAAATTGTGTCTCACAAATAGAGTTTATGAGGTTAGCTGCTGAAACTATGCTGTTATTGAGGGATGTGGGGGGGAAATTCAAGATGGTGAATTTGTTGCTTGCTGGCTTGATGTGCTAGGGCTAGAAACACTCCAGTGCAATTATTTGCAAGACCAGTGATTTTTTTTCCTTACGTGCTTCACCTGGACCGGTAATCAGAAATTTAATTATGTTAGTTCATATTGGGACATACAGGGCATGTCTACACATGCATTAATGCACTTTTCCTAATGCATATTATATTTAGTACCTCCAATACGAGGTACTAAAATGTGCATTAGGCTGCGCTAATACTTGGTAGAGCAAGCACACGCTTTTTAGGTGATGCTTAATGCACAGTTGTCTATTCTGTGCATTACCATATTGGCACGGTTTTTGACACTGCTTTAATGTGCAGTAGAAAAGGCTACTACGCATTAAAGTGCATGTGTAGATGTGCCCATACAGGCAAGAGAAGGACAGAATGGGCATTTTTGTTTTAATTTTAGTTTTGAATTTTCCCTTTGCATTTTAGGGCATCTCCATGGTTCAGTACCTCTGTCCTCTGTTTCATCACCCGTCCTTCTACTTCCTTACTGCCTCCTACTCTAGTTTTGGGTGTACAACAGGTAATAATACAGTTGCCCACTGCTGCTATTCAAGTACATTTCCCTCTTCCAATGTGGTCATGTCCTCTCCATAATCTGAATGTGTCCTCAAAGATAGGCTTCTTTACTTTTCATTCCATCCAGGAAGAGCACACACCAACTGCTGAAACTTCCTTAGTCTGACGAAGGGTTTTTGAACCCGAAAGCTTGCTTAATAACTATTCTCCAACTATTTGGGTTGGTCTAATAGAAGATATCAAGTTCACCCAAGGAACCTTGTCGTCCTCAAAGATAAGACATTTTACCTCTTGGCTGTATTTCTCTTTTTCCTCTGTTTTGTTTTCATGCGGAAAAGAGTCCTAATTCAGTTCCAATTATTTCAATATGTTTAAAAAGTTTGTTTCTAATACTTATTTTATTGCCTATATACCAAGAGTCTGGTTTAAACCTAGCTACTTTTTTGGAAGAAGGGTTTTTAAACTAATAACAATATTTAAAACTTCGTATTTTTTCTCAGGATGATCTTGATCACTATGACAGTGGCTTTTTGTTCTTGTGCCTCACTTTCCCCCAGGATGTAGAGTGTGGCGGAGAGGTCAGGAAAGAAAAAAAATCTGAATAGGTCTAGGAGTGGTCTGACAAGTCCCTGGCCTGTCATTGGTAGTACATAAACGGACTGCTGGCACTGGATGTGTTGGTATAGCAATGTCTTCACACACACAAGATTAGGGTTTGGAGCCTGATCCAAGTCCATAGGGGTCAACAGTAGACTTCCCATTGAGTGCAATGGGCCTTTTTGCCTACTCTCATAAGCAAAATAGGGGGATCATTTTACTGGAGCCAGGAAGGGCAGGTTCTTCGTTCTGAGCTTTGCCACTTGCCTGCTTGGTGACATTGTTCAAATCTCTTCACTTGCCTGCAACCCCGTAGAATAGTCCTAATATTTGACTCTTTTGTGTAAGTTCTTTGAAAACTTTTAATGAAATGCCTCATAGAGGAATGGGTTTTATTGCCATTGCTGTTCAGAGAGATGGGGGTTAAAAGCACCTGGCAGAATCAACATTAGTAAAACATTTTTTTAGTGAAAATTTAATTTCCTCCCTGCAAACTTCATAATGTTGGGGGATGAGCCAAATCTCCTGTTGGTGAGTCTGATGTCTGGAGTTCCAAAAACACACCATATGAAGAAAGGTTGGAAAAACTTGTATTTTGTCAGTTTTCAACTGTGTTAAGGGTTCTTATAAAGAGGACAGCAATAGACTCTGGTTCACAGGGGATGGCATAAGAGGTAATGGTCTGAAGTTACAACACGGGAAATTAAGGCTGGGTATTAGAAAGCACATGCTCACTATGAAGACGGTTAAGCACTGGAACAGCTAGAATGGTTGTGGGAAATCCATCATCACTGGACAGTTTTAAGAGCAGGTTAGGCAAACACTTTAACGGGAAAGTTTAGACAAGGACGATCCTGCCTTGAGCAGGGGGTTGGACTAGATGAACTCCTTGACATCCCAATTTTCCTATGATTCTATGATTTCCTGCTACTACTAGGATGTGGTCACTTTTACAATAACAATTCATATCTTTCCATGTTCTTTCCTCCCCGCCTCTGACCCCATTCTTTTAAAATGACTTCACTCCACATGCTTAAATTGCTATTACAGTAATTTGTCCTTTGCTTCAGGACAACAGATGATTGCACAAGGGATTAAGAGAGTCTGCAAGAGGTAACGTGGATACAGCGATTTCATGATTTTTGTACATGCATAAGCACAGGGTGGCAAAGGCCTGCAGCAAGGCAGCAGCCCTGGACTTCAGGAGGGTGGATTTCATTGAGCTAAGGAGACTAGTTGGCGAGGCACTGAGGTCCCAGAGGGGAGGGGAGTTGGGAGTCCAAGAAGAGTGGTCGTTCCTGAAGGAGACGATCCTCCAAGCCCAAAGGGTGGCAATCCCAACGTGGATCAAAGGGGGTAAGAGTGCTCAAAATCCCCCATGGCTCACCAAAAGCATCCAGGAATGTCTTAAAGCTAAGAGGGAGGCGTACACCCAATGGAAGGGAGGAGCCATCACCAGGGAGGGTTATACCTCTGTTGCTCCGGATTGTAGGGGGGCTGTTGGGAAGGCCAAGGCGGAGACAGAACTGGGACTAGCAATCTGGATCAAGGATAACAAGAAATCTTTTTTTAAATACATAGAGGGTAAAAAGAAGGTACCGGGTAACGTGGGACCTCTGCAGGACATGCTTGGAAATCTGGTGGTCTCGCCAGACGACAAAGCTAACCTATTTAACAATTTCTTTTACTCCATTTTTCTGAGCAGGGACCAAGTCATCCCCCCTCCAGGATCCCCGATGGGCCCAGGGAAGGCGCAGCCAGGCCCAGGGTCAGAGAGGACCTAGTCAGGGAACTTCTGGTGGGACTGGATGTGTTCAAATCAGCAGGTCCTGACGACCTCCACCCCAGAGTGCTGAGGGAATTAGCAGAGGTCATTGCAGGACCTTTGGCTCAGCTTTATGAGCACTCGTGGTGCTCTGGCAAGGTGCCAGAGGACTGGAAAAGGGCCAATGTGTCCCCATTTTCAAAAAATGGAGGAACGAGGACCCAGGAAATTATAGGCCTGTTAGGCTTACCTCGGTCCTGGGGAAGCTCTTTGAGAAAATTATCCAGGTGCACATCTGCGAGGGGCAAGCAGGGGAGTGTATGCTTAGGGGCAATCAACATGGGTTCAATAGAGGCAGGTCCTGTCAGACCAACCTGGTGGCCTTGTATGACCAGGTCACAAAATCCTTGGACACAGGTGTCGCGGTGGACCTAGTTTTTCTGGACTTTAGGAAGGCCTTCGACACTGTCTCTCACCCCAGTCTCGTTTAAAAATTAGAAGATTGTGGTGTCGATGCCTACACAGTCAGATGGGTTGCCAATTGGCTGGAGGGCCACACCCAGAGAGTGGTGGTGGACGGGTCATTTTCAACCTGGAGGGATGAGGGCAGTGGGGTCCCCCAGGCTCGGTCCTCAGGTCCGCACTGTTCAACATTTTCATCAGAGACTTGGACGAGGGGGTAAAAAGCACCTTGTAGATGGGGTTCAGTACTGACAAGTGCAAGGTGCTGCACCTAGGGAGGAAGCACCAGCAGCAGACCGACAGGCTGGGGAACTCCCTCCTCGTCAGTGCAGAGGCAGAAAAGGATCTTGGAGTCATTATTGATTCCAAGATGAACATGGGCCACCAATGTGGGGATGTGGTCAGGAAGGCTAAGCGCACCTTGTCATGCATCCACAGATACATCTCGAACAGGTCCAAGGAGGTGATCCTCCCCCTCTATGCAACACTGGTCAGGCCACAGTTGGAGTACTGCGTCCAGTTCTGGGCGTTGCACTTCAGGAGGGACGTGGACAGCATCGAGAGGGTCCAGAGGAGGGCTACTCGCATGGTCAGGGGGCAGCAGGGCAGACCTTATGAGGAGAGGCTACCGGACCTGAACCCGTTCAGCCTCCACAAGAGAAGGCTGAGAAGGGATCTGGTGGCCATCTATAACTTTCCAGGGGGGACCAGCAGGCAATGGGAGAGTCCCTGTTCCCCTGAGCACTACTGGGAGTAACAAGGAATAATGGCCATAAGTTGATGGAGAGTAGATTCAGGTTGGACATCAGGAGGCACTACTTCACAGTGAGGGTGGCTAGGACTTGGAACCAACTTCCAAGAGAAGTGCTGACTCCTACCCTGGGGGTCTTCAAAAGGAGATAATCACCTAGCCGAAGTCGTATGACCCCAGCATCCTTTCCTGCCCAGGAGTATTTTTTCTCAGGATGATCTTGATCACTATGACAGTGGCTTTGTGTTCTTGTGGGGGTCGGGGTCGGACTTGATGATCTGCTGAGGTCCCTTCGGACCCTACCATCTATGAAACTATGAAACCCCAAAGCAAAGAGCTAGTGTTTGAAAGCCTGGTGCATCCTCAAGTCCTGCTGCTAGATGGCAGCCTCGTTCCTTATGCAAACGGACTTTGTGCACATTACATGGCCACAGTCTGTCTGCAAATGCTGTTGCATAGGCCAGCGATATAGAATGAAGCCTGCATCGCGGGAGCTGGGGGATTAATTTGCAGGACTCCAAACTCAATTGAAAGCTCAATCTAGTTTGAAGTGATGGGCTTCATTGGGTTAATTCTATATTAAAGTGTGTGAGGGGAAGGGGGGAAGTGGCTCTCATTTGGGGTATGTTCCATGTAGATAATACAGGCAAAGACCTTTCTGGCATCCAAAACATGTGCAGCTTTATCCTGACATTTTACATGTACAGTATTTAGGGCAGAAAGCTGCACTTCTGGAGGCAGGATAAAGTTGGGTGTGTTGCTGCAGCATTTGATGGCTGTAGACCTGAGAGCCCACCCTCGCTGGGGATGATTCATCAGTTATAACAGCTCATAATCCAGCACTCTGGTAAGCTGCCCTTTTTTCTTTATTCCAGCGATGCATTTGTGCCTTTGTACTTAGCACCGTCTCAGCGTTTCATTTATAAACCCCTCTTTTCCCATAAATGAAAGATGGCTGCTGGCCCTGCTTCTCCTTGCATCCAGCAGTCATAAAAAAGTGGTTTTATGAGGGCTTCTAAGGTTTTTCTGACCCGCTCAGAGAGAAAAACACCTTCTTTTTTTTTCTTTTTTAAACAGCCTGTGAAGCAATTTGAAGATTTTGAAAGCTTTTCCTCTGTTTATACCTTTTATTATTCCCAAGATTGAATATCTCCCCACATGACTCAGGTCATTCTTTCCCCAGAAAACATTAAGCCAGTCCCTTCCTTCCTTTGCCAAGAGGGAGCGTATATGTGCCTGGGGCCTGATCCTGTCCTACTGGTATCAGAGTGAGTAGGAGACAGCCTTAATCACATGAAATGAAGCATATAATTGATGAAGAAAAGGAGCCCACAGGCCCACCCTCCCTCTCTCCCCTGCATGAACATCTGAGGCCGTGGGAGTAGCTACAAGAAGGAGGTACAGTGCCCTAGGCAGTGTGCTCTTCTTCCTGGGAACAGAGCAGATTGCCATCCCTGAGGGGCAAACAGGGAAGGAGAAAAGCTCCTGAAGCCGCTGGAGGTTGGCTCTGGAACAAATGGGGATAAAAGAGTCATGGATAAATTTAGATTGGAAATTTAGTCAATGGCTTTTAATCATCAGAACAGTGAGGATCTGGAGCAGCCTCATAATAGGAGCATCGGGAAGGGGACGGGAAGGGGCAAGGGGCAAAAACCTAGCTAGTTTTGCATTGAAGCTTGATACATTTATGAGAGGATAATGTGGGGGTTGTCTGCGATATCAAGGGACCAGAGTTAAGGAGCCAGAAGATATCTTCCTGCCCTATGTCTCTAACCAGCACATCTATGCTGCTTGTGAATCACTCTGGAGTGCTACGGAGAAGTGTGTCCTACCCACACCCTTCTGCTCTTCATAGGGAAATGAGAGGGTGAAGCTGTCTTAAGGCCCTCTCTTTCCTTCTCTGCTCCCCATCTCAAACAACTGCCCTCTTGATCTCTGTCTACAGATAGATGCAGCCGCAGAGGTGTCCTCAGCAAGGTTTCTTCTCCCTGTGTCTGGGTTTGGCACATGTGGACAGTCCATTTCTTAGCCATGCTCTCTGGAGCGCTGTGGAAGCGATGTGGATATGCCCATAGCACATGCTGTTTGAAACAGCCGTAAGGTCTTGTCTTCTACCTGTTCCCCTCAGGCCCTTCCTTTTGATGTGGGAGGAAGGAGAGAACGACATCCCTAGGGAAGAGCAGAGCTTGGTCAATGCGCCATGGGACTGAAAGCTGGAGCTTGGTCAGCCGTGTAAATAGAAAGCACCTCACAGCTGTGAGGCCTTCGCTCCATTTGAACCACTTCCATGCCTTTTGCCCCTCTCCTTTCACCAAGATCTTTATGACAGATACAAGGAAAAGACAGATTTTAAAGCAGGCCCCACATGTGCTTTGTTCCAACCTTGTTTTACATAAGTAAGACGAGAAATAATCAGAGGTGGCGAATAAGCCATGTATAACCTCCAGCCTTTCTAGGGATTTTGCAGTCAACTGATTGGAGCAGGCCCAAACTGTGTAGGAGGATTTAAAACAGACCCTCCTGCCCCTCCAGGCACATAGAGGTGAGCTGGGGAGAGGTGCCTTGTGTTTGCCTCACTTCAAGGACATCTTTCCATAGCTGGGAGGGAGAGGAAAGAAAAAAACATTTCCGACATATATTTGCCCAATGTTAAATATGACATTCATGCAGGCTGGTTCATGCCTTGGCAGCACGTGGGCGCATTTGTGCTGTTAAGACTTCAATACGTATGTGTGCATGTGTTGTGTGTGCATACCTTCCCCACCGCAGTAGAGAGGCCAGAGAAACAACACTGTCTTCTTCCCCATAGAAGTAGAGCATCTAAAGCAGGGCTGGAGTAACTTTAAAGATGATGGTACGGAGCGGGCTCGCACTGTTTGCAACCTGGTTGGTTGTCGGGGGGGAGACTTCTTTTATACCTCTGCTGAAAGCTACAATTTTTCCCCCCCTTAAAGTATATTAAAACATGCATACTAAGAGCCCAATCTGTGTTCCCTGTGTGGTTAAGCAAAAATAGTCTTCTGAAAATCACCTTCCTGAAATCATTTACCATTGATTAACAGCCTAATCCTAGGAGGGGCCAGGTGCATTCAGGTTCTGTTGATATTGGCAGGGATTTGTTTTGTGACAGAAAAAGTGGTTTGTGCAGTAAATAATGTTGCTTTTTCTGCTTTCATCAATGTCCTGTCAGATCCCAAATTTCCCATTGCACAGCTGAAAGAGATGTCTGGGACCTTGCAGGTAAGTTTTCCAACAGTCCTTGAACAGAAATGGTCAAGCAGTGTGCAGCTAATCCTTTTCAGGAGTCTCAGCCCAATACTAAGGCAGGAGAAAATCCAGAGTGCAAACTCTTCTGATGCTCACACTGCTGCTTTGACACAGAACTAGCATCACAAAGAACTAACCCCAATGCCTGAAGTCATCCCAAGACAGAATAGTGGTTCACATTTAACAAAGATCTTGGAAGACTATGTGTAACCTGTTCACACCTACCCTATCGATATATTTTAAAGTTTTAAATTCCTCCTCCTGCTTTGTTCCCTAATCAAGTGGAAAAAACATTTATCATAATATTTTCCTAATGCCAGATTAATTGTTTCTTAAGTACAATTGTTAATTTTTCCCGCCAAGATCAGAAAACGCCTACGTTTTAAGAAGTCTGTTAGCCTTGATACTCGCAATCAAATTTTTCTGGTTGTTAGGAAGATGATTGGGCTTGGAGTAGGATCAGCATACCTACAAACACAAAGTATTGATTACATCTTAGGACAAGTTATTTATTTGTTGGGATTGTCTCAGAAGGATTTAATTAATGCAAATAATCAAGGGGGCTATTGAATGAAATTAATTTGCTTCTGCTCTTTTCATTCCTTTGACCTCTTTGACATTAGTGTCTGGTATACACAGGTGTAGGGGAGATCAGAATCGTGTTAACACATGACACCTGTCCCACACAGCAGATATGTTTAGATACACAGACATGACTTTGGGGAGGGCTCAGGTTGGTTAGCCTACAGCAAATTTCCTGGATTAAATATTACTGTTAGTAGAAGTTGGACTGGATGATCTCCTGAGGTCCCTTCCTGGCCCTTCTTTCTATGATTGTGTGAGGGTTGGCAATCCAAATAGTGCACGTCTGTGCTGATGCAGGAGAACCTCTCTGAAGTGAAACTGCGGGTGGTGAAGATGACTTGCCTGCATTCATCATCAGTAAAATGCAGGAAGAAAACAGGTGGCCTAAAGAGTGAAAAGTCAATTGATTTGCTGTTTTATTACCAAAAAACAGAGGATCATCTTGCAGGCCAGGAGTAAGAGGCAAGGCTTTTTTGGGCAATGTCTTTTACTGGACCAACTGCAGAGTTGGAAGCAGGGTTGCCAACCCTCCCGGGTGTCTACCGGAATCGGCATCGATCTCCCGGTGACTATTAAAAGCAATCCAGGAGATTGATATTGCGCGCAGGTTGAACAGTACAATGAATGACATTATGTCATGTTGGAAAAAAAAAAATCTTCAGTCAGAGTTGGCAACCCTAGTTGGGGGAGCTCTCGGGCCACCCAAATTGCCTCTCGCCATTGGTGACGCGTAGGAGGTGCATGTGTGTGCACGTGCACCCCCTGAGCGTGGTGGTGCACCCCCTGCAAAAAGACGCCATCGATACTGCCAGCGGTGCTTGTGGGTGGTTGCCACTTGCCATCGACACTGCCAGCGGTGTCTGCGGGTGGTCCGCGATCGCCACTGGCCACCGCTGATGCTGCCGGCGGTGTCTGTGGGTGGTCGCCAACCGCTGGCTGGTGCTTACCCCCCCCCCTACCGCTGCCAGCACCACGGCCACCTGCGGGAGCTCCGCGCTTGCCACCGCCATGCTCCCACCGTCGACGTTCACGCCTCTCGCACGGCCCTCGGGCGCACCCCAGCTCTGGCACAACACGCCATTGGGGCAGCACCGCAGAAGGCAGCCGGTTGAACGCAGCATTCCCCAAATGAGCAGGTGGCGCCGATGAATTTTGTATGAGCTACCTTGGGCGCGAGGACGGGGAATGCTTTCTAGACAAAAAAAATGTCCATGAATACCAGCGTGCCTTGGGCTGGAAACGGTTGGGAAACACTGGTTTTTACCAATCAGTGGAGAGGTGCCCAGCGCCCATCCCCTGGGCTCGAGCAGAGGGGCGCTGCGGGTGCTCACCCTGACCCATGCCCAAACTTCCCTGGGCTACAGCACTGCCTGCACGCCGCCCCCCCACTGCAGGGCGGACTACAAGTCCCAGCGTGCCCCGCGGCCGCGCCAGCTGTGCAGGCGGGCGCCTGCGCAGTGCGGCCCCTCGCCCCACACCCC
>NW_005841958.1:1258908-1262135 GCF_000455745.1 Alligator sinensis | reverse complement strand
GCTGAAAGCCAGGGAAGGTAGGAGCCGCCGGGCGGGGGATGCTCGCGGGGTCCCTCCCACCCGCGCTTGTCTCCGCAGAGCGGCACCTGCGCAACATCTGGCGGGGAGGGGGGGCGCAACATCTGGCGGGCGCAGGGGAAAGGACCCTGCCGTGTCCTCCCGGGGGGCTTCTGCAGCCTCTCTCCGCTGTGGCTTTGGGAGGGGATTTAGGAGCCCCATCCCGGTCCATCAGCGCCCACCTCCTGCTGAGATCCGGAATGACCTTTTTTCTTCTTCTTCTCATTATTATTTCCTCGCTCACATCTTCTCCACGGGTCCCTTTTGCTCTCAGATTGAGGCACCTAGGTGAGGAAGCAGCGTTGCCCCCCTCCTCAGAAACCATTTCGGCAGAGATTTGTCACCGGTGGGAGCTGGCAGGTTTGGCGAGGAGCGAGAGAGGAAATGGACAGGTCTATATGGGGGTTGAGTAGGATAAAATAGGTGGGTCCGAGATTGATTCGGGCTTCTAGAAACGATCGATCGGAACAAACGCTGGCAGCACGGTGAAAATGGCAGGGTTATCTCGCTGCCGCCTTTGCAGCAGCTGGAGTTGTCGGAGACGGGGACTGGTTTTATATGCAGCTCAGGTCATCTGCAGCTGGGAAATTCCTTTCCTACTGTCTTACGCTATTCTGAAAATTATGGGCAGGGAGGGATCAAAACCCCTGCCAGTCCTAGCCTTCTCCATGAGAGAATTAAACTGCAGCCCCCGGATCAAACCTTTTGCATGAGCACTGAGAGAGAAAAAATGTCAGCACTGCATAGTGACATTGATGTAACTCATGGGGCGCTGAATTTGTGTGGCTTAGTGCAAGAGTGAAGTTTTGAGGAATAGAGTCGAAATATAGCAAGTTCAAAGGACTGTAACTTTTAGTTGGACAGTTGGATTATACTTTCTGAATCCCAGTGGAATAATATTACATTCTCTTATCTTTTTATACTATGGTGTGGTTTACAGTTGTTGTGGTCATCAATACAGTCCTATGTCAGATTGACAGTGACTTTACTAATACTTCAAAAGGACCTGCATTAATGGTTGCTTTTTAATAAATGAACTAATTGTGTGATTTCCTCCCCCCACCCCCCACAACACGCCAGTTTTCAGCAAAGAATTTGCAATATGCTGCTTTACTGAACAGCCTTTCCTACCCTCATCAACAAAGTAACCATAATATTAAGAGAGAGTTTATTAAACAAATCTATCATCTGGAAAACATGTAGCCCCCATACATATTTTTCCTCCTCCATTACAAATGTTCAACACTTACAAATTTTGTTGAACATGCTTTCATTAATTTGGAAGTAAATCCTTCGTAAAGACTTTTCTTTTTAAACTAAAAACAAAATAGAAGTTCAATACATAACTGGCTCCACCGCACTGCAAAAAAATGTGCTGTGCATTTCAGTGTGAAGATTTCAAGAGGTTATTACAAGCACCAGGAAGGAAAGTATTTCACAATTTAGGAGTTCTCTGAAGCAATTGTAAATGAATGAGATGCTTCAGTTTTAATATTGCTATATATCTATTTTAGTAATGCTAAAGTAACTTAAGAGATTTTGCATCTGAAACTGAATTTGCAAACTCTGGCATTGATCCTATGCACTTTTATGAATGAGCTTAATATTACCACTGCGGTGGCACAGTTAAGAACACGCCTACATCTTTTGGGGGTTAGGGCCTTTACTCATTCCTGTCATGTCATGAGTGAAGGCTGTATTCACTAAAACAATAGGGGGATTTTGAATATTTGAAAATACAGGAACTCTGGCAGATCAGGAACAGGTCAAGGAGCTGGAAATTAATTTAGTAATTAAATGATACAGTTTGGTCAATACCTGTGTTTTGAGAAGTTATGTAGCATAAGCATGGGGTCCATCCATCTCTCTCTGAAGCTAATGGAGTTTTGTCTGCCATTTTATTATTCTAAGCAGAGATTTCAAGCTAGTTTTAAATCAAGGTTTCCACAAGGCTGCAATGTGCAGTCCAGTAATAAGGATTTTTGTAAGGGCTTTGAAAGTCCAGCTAAGTGAACTCTGAAAATATTTTCCAGGTAAAATTGTCCATTTTAAATAACCAGTTTAAATTGGTTTAAAATTTGTAATAAATTTGCTTTGGCCTTGCGCATGGTCTCTTTTTCCTTTATGCAAGCTCATTTGCGATTGAATGGTTCTAGAGTACCTGCCAAGGGGAAGTGACTTTTCAACTGAAAGACTCCTAGACAGCAGATATTCAAGACAGCAGATATTCACTTTTACTTAGACAGTCGCTCGGACCAAGAACTTGATGGTTATAATAAGCATCACACTCGTTTGTACAGGGAATGGAGCCAATGCCATGTGTTTTTGTGTGTCCTGTCGTTAATCAACTAACACAGCTCAAATGTCAAGCCAGTGATGAAACGCAACTTGCACACAGATGCTCACTAATTCAGGCAAAGTATAAATCCCAGAAAATGTTGATGCATTTGCATTGATTTCAAGGGCAAAATCAATTGTATGCATTATTTCTTGTAAAATATGCTGCAACAAGAAGTCTGCCCTGCTTGAACATTTTTTAAGCAGTTTGACCATCAATTTCTGTCTCTCTCAGAAATATAATCTAAACATTTTCCTCAATTACCTTATTGTTTCTTACATGGAAAATCATATTGGACAAAACCAAGCTCTAGTAGGTTTTAATAAAAAATACAAGGGGTTTAACTAAAAAGAAAGTAACGATATGGAAAACAAGATAGCTGTTTCGGGCCGTTTTATTGCATCTGAAAAAGAAGCAGAGCAGTAGCAAAGAAGCAATTTTGGAGATAAAGGAGAAATCTAAATAAAACATGTAGTCTTATCAAATCATAGAAAGCCAGCATACGTAAAACATACTTACCCAGACTTTTAAGATAATTGCATGACAGAGAGGCCTTCATGTTTCAAAAACTCCAGATACAGGGTAAAAGAAGTGGCCATCAAGCAGCAGGGAAGTAGACTAGAAATGAGTATCTCTGAGGGACATCTGTCACCCGTTTAATCCTTTTCTCTCCTTCCCATTGGCAAATACTTGTCAAACTCCCCCCTGCCCCCCCGAAAAAACAAAACAGAAGAGATAATTGAAAAAATATCCCTACATATTTGTCCATTATAGAAACTGGAACAGATGTTACTTTCAATACTAATATGATGCATCCATTTCAGTGACCTCG
>NW_005841958.1:1251233-1258849 GCF_000455745.1 Alligator sinensis | reverse complement strand
GAAAGAGTGGCTAATAAACGTTTAAACATGCATTCAACCATGATGCGCACAAAGGCGACTTTTAGTTTGGGAAACTATTATGATGACAGAAGCCCCGGGGTAGAAAAATCATGGTTCACATTGCATGGAGATAAGCATATTTTGCTCGTGAAGGGCTTGACTCTCTTCTGGCAAAATTCCTATGGGAAGTAGATTGGTCCCAGGACAAGACGGGGTGTGAGTGCGTGTGGGGCATGGGGGCAAGGGAATATATTGTGGATAGTCGTTTCTTCCTGTAGTGCTAGTATCTCAGGGATACTTCATATATTCCTTTCTTATGAAAGTGAAAATGTAAGACCGTGTAAGGAAACCCATAGCAAGATTTGTTAAATGCAAATCATAGGGTTAAAATGGAAGGGGTCACTGAGCCTAGATATATGTTAAAGGGAGGTCAGAAACCTATGTTTATTAATTTAGGCTCAAAATGACAGGTAGTTCAAAGATGAAACCCCCCTTACAAAACATGATATGCATTTTTTTTTTAAATCATATTTTTTTTTTGAGTGAAAGCATCTTCATCTACTGGCTGAACGTGAACAATGCTTCATGTTTGTGAATGCACTAGAATATGAAATTGGCCAGGACTGATCCATTTCACATCACTGGTTTTCTTTGCATCTCCCTCTCTTTAGACAATTGGATTAAAGGGTAATAAATGCATTAGATTGTTTTTAGCTATTTCTGTTGTTTAACTCAATATTTATAAGGTAAGAAATGTTATTTAAATATATTTTATTTGGATAAAGCCTTTTTAAATAGCCGTGTGATTGAGAATAGCGAATAAATCTTTGCATTTTTGTTCTCTGTTCCAGTGCCTTAAACTAATAAAGAAACATTGGTATTGCCATGTACTTGAAAACATGGAGCCAGGGCCCTTCTCAAAAATCATAGAATAACTGGGGCTAGAAGGGATCTCAAGAGGTCATCTAGTCCAACCCCGTGCTGAAGACAGATTCATCCCTATCTAAAGCATCCTATACGTGTGTTTGTCTAACCTGTTTGAACTGCACTAATAACCCTTTCTCTCAGTTAACAGGCACAATGCCCAAACACAGCCAAGAACACCCTAACTTGCTCCACAGGTAAAGCAGGGAGATGAAATGCTACTAAAAATCACGAGCCATTTAAAAATAAAATACAATTTGAATTATTTTTTTATTTGCCTTCTGTCTTTTTGAGGCATCCATTCACATTTCCAGCCTGTGCTTCTGCACCACAAGAGCTAGGCAAGAAAATGGAGATTCTTGCATAAATGCAGCACTTCAGGAACTGGGGCTTTGAGAAAAACCCCAAAGATCGAGAGACTTTCAATGAAATCACATGTTGGCAACACACAGCAATAAACAAGCAGTCCTGCAGCCAAACTTTCTCTGCAGTATGGTATGCCTGAACAGTTTTTTTTTTTTTTTAAATTGGAAAAGGTAGATACTGAATATAAGGGCGATTGAACTAATAAATAAAAAAGAGGCAACAGAACCTCTTAAAGTAGGTTATATGAAATTCCTTCTGGAAGTCAGGAGGATATCCTGAAAAGAAGCCAACTCCAGTAAAGTCTCTAGATTTCTCCAGAAACTGGTTTCTTTGCTGTCAGAGCCAAAGTTGTATCTATATTGCTCAGTAAAATCCAAATTCCTAACTTCAGCCCTACATAAGTAAACCTGTCTGAGGAATAGTTTGGTTTCTTGTATGGGATGTATATCCTCAAACACATCCCATGGTCCTAGCAGAGATAAGTGCCAAGTAGATAGTCCCTAAGTGGCAAGACGAAAAGGGATGAGAGGTGGAGAAGAACTGTGCTAAAGGGGAAAGGGCAGCAGGAGTGATGGGGGAAGGTGCCCATCTTCTGTCTGCCCTGCCTTTTCTCAATTTGGAAAGGACAATATTGAGACAAATGGTGAAAGAGATGACCCTCCTCTGTTTCTGTTTGCTCTGTGAGAATGGAGAGTTTCAGAAATTTCTTGTGCCTGAGGATAACTCTCTAATATATGGGTCCAGCCACTAGAGAGAGTGTCTCTTGTTTTTAGTTCTCTGATCTGGCATCTGACTGAGGCTATAACTGACCTGAGGCCAGCAACATTTTTTGTGCTAGGGGCTGTGCATATGCTTAGAGAGAGAGCCCCTACATTAACGACAGCAAAAGGGTGGAGGATAGGAAGTTTTGTTACCTTCCTTTTTCAGATGGGGAACAAAGATAATTAAGAGAAATTAAATGACTTGCCCAGGATTACCCAGGACATCTGTGGCAGAGCTAGGAATCAAACTCCTATGGCCCAGTCCAGTTCCTGCGACAAGACCATCCTGAAGGCAGGTGATGTAGATATAGCAATGACCTATGCTGGAAAACTGAATCTGGACCATCAGAAAGGACGGGATCTGGAGTCCTTTAGGTTTAATTTGATCTATATTTAAGAGAGAGGTTATGGGGGTTAGACCCTAACATTTCCCCTCCTTTCCTTCCAAAGCTGAAGGATGTTTTCTTTAGAAAGGCTTGATCTTCCGATTTGCAGCACATCCTCTGACAGTTTTGAAAACTAGGTTTACATCTCGCACAGCGCTCTTGGTCATATAGAATGATGATTATAGCAAGCTTCGTGCAGGGGGCTCACACTCTGATTCCTGTGCTCAGGAAGCGATGAGTCCTTCGATTCCCTTTGTCATGTTTCAGCTGTTTCACAGCTGGAAGGCCCTTTTCTTCTCTGTTGTAAGGTTCTGCTTTTGTGTACAGGGATTCTCTTGAATAATATGACCTTGAAGTATATTCTTTATAAACTTGTGTTTAAAGAAAACATTTTTTTTGGAGATAACTAAATTGCTCCCCACGGTTATTAGCTTTTAGGAAGGCCGGTCTGGAAGAGAAACTATTAATTTTCTCAAACACTGGGTTCCTAAAGAATGGTTACGCACAAACCCATCAAAACAAAAACACCCTGACCACTAAAAACGAACGCAAATATGATTTTTGTCCCTCTTTAACTTAGGACAGGGACACTAAAGGAAACCTATACTTATGCCACCCAAGGAGATCCTTTGATCACTCCAACTGGAAAGGAAGACCTCTATTTTTTCAGCTCTCAGGTTGTTTGTGACCAGTGTGCCCTGTTGCCTTAGAGAAAGCAAAAAAAAAAGCAAAACCCGTCAGTCCTGAAACCTCATCCCATGTGAGATTTGCACCTTTCCTTATCAGCAAGATGGTCTAAAGGTCCCTGAATCTTAAACAAGCATGGTCTTTATCCAAGAGCATAGCTGTAGAACAAGGATGGCAGGGGAAAATAGGTAACAGAACAGTACAAAACGTATTTAGAAGAAGGGAAATTTGCTGGAGTGACAGACTGTAGCTGGCGGCAGTAGCTCACATAACTCTGCTTCTAATGGAACATTAACATACATGGGATTATTGTAATTTGACTTCAGTGGGTTTCTAAACCATTTCAGCTGACTGTAACATCTGATGTTCTCTCCTGCAACCTATGACTCACAATATTAAAAAAAACAGTAAGTGAAAACCGGGTTGTTTCTATAACATATAGAAATATATATATTATAGAAACAACTCAGTTTTCACTTTACACATTTTTTTGAATACTATGAGTCATGGGTTGCAGGAGAGAACATCAGATGCTACGTTCAGCGTAGATATATAGGGAGAGGGAGGAAGCCACCATGTTACGAGCCTCAACAGGTCTTTATCTTAATTGAAAGAGAAGATATTATTAGAGACAGTCATGAAATAGGTAGAAAAATTCCCAGGACAGATCAGCAATCAGTTTAGAAACAGGTGCTCCAAATATAATAAATAAGAATAAATGAGCTAGGCCACTTCTATGCAGAGGGTTAAGATTATTTCCTGTAAAGCATATAACTATTTTTTATTCCAAAAAAAATAAAAAAGGCTGTCGGAGTTTAGAATTTTTTTGCAATCATCCAGTTTAGGTGAATCATGGAAACATTTAAAATACAAGCATTTAGGGTTCACAGGAAGAATGAGCAAATGTGTGCCAAGCAGCATGCTGGGAACATTGTGATGGCAGAACCCCTGCAGAATGAGATCTGTGCATTGTAGATGGGAGGCTTGAGACTTCATTTTCTGTCCCCTTCCTCTGCATGGGGCAGCGATTGCTAGAAGAGGGACGTAACATTTGCTCTGAGCCAAACTATTTGGCATTATTTGTATTCTGGGGCTGCTTAGAGGCCAGCCTGAACCTAGAGGCTGCCCTTTCTTACCCTCTTGTCCTTACGGCCTGGCTTCCCTGTTGCTGACTGGCTTATCCCATTGTGGTGGAAAGTTTGCACTTGATATGATGGAGCACTCGGGTGATTCAGGATCTTTTCTGTCCAATGTGGTAGGATCTGGATTGCTTTGTTGAAGGGGTTGTGTTCTTGATCTGTTTGACATATATCGCTGCCAAGTTGTCCTTTGTCATTGGGCTATTACAATGTAATTGTCATCCAATTTGCTTGGTTTGTACAGACATTAAAAATTGTTAAGTACTGGGCAGTGATGGTCTGTCAGGTTATTAGCTCCCGATAATATATTGGAAGCTATTAGTTCATGGTATATAGCAGAAATGATGGAACAAACAGTAACTACAGAAGCCTGAATAGGACTCTTTGTGTCTGCTCCATTAACTGAATGTGATTACTTTCCTCAAGTAGAAAAGAATAAATCTTATGGAGAGAAGGCTTATATTTGTATCTTCATGTGTTTCTTTTCAGAGAAGTTATCCAATTATCTTCATTTAAAAATGTCCATTAAACTAGGAATTTACCATATTTATCTGGGAAGCCAATATCATTTTTGGGGTTGTAGCAATACTTTGCTTTTCTGTATTAAATAATTAAGAATCTGCTGAGAGAGTTTGGGGTACTGATTTTTGAGGAAGATGGTCAGAGAGGTGCTTGTTCTGTATGTTACCAGTCCGCTGGTGCTGAGATCTAACTTCAGAGGCTGTTTTTGTAGGCGAGAAGGAGAGATCAGTACCCCCAAACACAACCTGGGAATAAAAGAAACGAAGAAAAGTATCTCTCTGATCCAGCCCCTGCCACAGAGCTCCATGCTTTTGTCACCTGTAAATTGGATTACCGCAGTGCACTCATGCACTTTGAAAGCCACTGGGAAGCGACAGCTTGCGCAGAATGTAGCGACTCTTACTTAGCAGTGCTAGCCCCAGGGAGCATGTTATACCATGGCTCCAAGGACTGCCCTGGCTATTTATCTGCTCCTAGGTACAGAACAGTATGTTGCTGTTGGTCTTAAAAACCCTGCATAGACTGAATCCTAGCTCCTGGGAAGACTGTCTCTTTGGGCCACTCTGATAGTTCAGATCTGTTGAGGAGCCCTTGCTCTCATTACCTAAAGATGACCATCTATGTTGGGATGGGCCAAACACACCCTGTAGGCTGGATCTGACCCATAGGTGGGCACCCACCAGCTGCCTGAGATGCACTCCCCACCCCGGCCTTGGCCCTGGCCAGTGCACACAGCTACCCAGCAGGGCTGCTTTTTGCGGCTGCAGCTACCTGGGTACTGCTTACCTCCCCTTGCCTCCAGTGGCTCCTCTTCCTGCGCTTGCTGTGCTGCTCTGGGCAGCAGGTAATGTGGGGAAACTGGGGATGTGCGTCGGGTACCACACCCAGCCAGGCGGGGGGCCAGCTCCAGCTCTTGGCCTCCTTCCACTGACTGCACGCCCAGTGCAATAAGCAGCTGGGTCCATGGGAAGGGACATGCTGGGAGTAGATCACAGCTCTGCCCTGCAATCCTGGCTCCAGCTCCCCCACCTGTCCGTCCCACTCCCCTCCCATCACAGCCCCATCCCAGCAACCCTGCTTGTGCGAGTCCCAAGCCGGTCTCCATGGCTGGGCATGGGACAGAGCCACTTAGGGAGTTTTGGTGAGCTGCTGTGGTCACGGAGGAGGGAGAAGTTGCTGACCAGGCATGGAGGGATGAGTGGGCCATGCAACTTGCGGTAGTTCACCAAAATTCCCTAAGTGGCCTCCAGCCCAAATAATTGCCCATCTCTGCTCTATGTGATGACTGGATACTTGCAACGAAGGGCCTAAGGCCTGGATTCTGTCTTCAGATTTGTCAGTGCAGACCCCTGCCAATACAAATGCTGGGATGGGGTCTAAAATTGACTCTTAAGATGTCTTATAAAGGCCTTCTGCGTGAACAGACATGTCTGTGCTGCTTCCTGCTTAAGGAGGATTACAACCCAGGCACTGTTGCTAGCCACAGTAAAGGTACAGTGTAGGCATGGCCGTTGCTCATCTCAAGGGAATTTTTCGTGATTTGACACTGGATTAAGCCTAAGCACTTAAGCATGGGCCTGACTTTATGTCAATGTAGTGGCACTGAAAGCAGTGGGAGGACTTGGGCTTGTCTGTGCTGCAGCAGCAGTAAATTCTGCCGAGGGTATTGCTGAGTATGGCTTGGTGAGGCCCTGCCCAGCTGTTTTCCCTGCCCTTCCCGCCTGCATGCTCCAAGCCAAGAATTTTGCCAGGGAAGCTGCCCCGATCCATCCCCAGAACCTGCTTTTGGGCATTCTGGAGACTCATAATAGGCCCCACAAATGAATAAAAAAACCCCTAAAAGCCAGCTCTTTCACATTCAGTTGCTTTCCGTGTAGAATCTCATCCCCCAAAAATCGATAAAGCCACTACTATTATTGCTATCCATGAGATAGCCCCTGATCCCATTGGCAATGGCAATAATTCCTGCTCATCAAAGTAAGATTGCCCCCCAAGGGAGTCATTTTCAATTAAGCTATGTAGTATGTGGTACAGCAATGAGTAGGAATCCACCAAGCATTTTTTTCAGGCAGGCATGTAACCTAACCAAAGCAAAGATGGTATAATCCTAATATTTCTTTAGGATACTACAGAATGTGAAATTAAATGAAAAGACCAGGGGAAGAGAGAACGCCCCAGTTTGATTACACTGTGCCGGATTATCTTTGCAAGTATTTTGCTTGGTGGATTTAAAAATGCATACTGCTTTGTCTGAAAGATTAGACTGGGAGCAAGTATTTAAGTAAATAGTCTTCAAATGAAAATCTCGCAGGGATAGTTGAGCATTTCTTGGAAATTCAGCCAGGATGCGAGTTGAATGGAAAGCACCAAATGCATTGAGAATAATGGATGGGCCTGGGAAGTCGGGAGAACTCAGGTAGTCATAACCCAGCTGCTGCTTTTTCACATAATGTCTTTTCAATTTATTTGAAGAAGCTGACAAGGACGCTCGCTCAAGGAAGAAATGCCAGTTTGAAAGGAACACAAATACACGCCTGTAGTAAATAAACTGCCCTGGGTTGGAATAATGCAAATAATATTAATAAATCAGAAGCATTGTGTGCTCTAGGATGAAAGAAATTGTGTTGTGACCAGACTTGTGCATGAGGTTTCCCTGTAAAGAGGATCTTCAGCCCCAGAAATCCAATCTGGTGAATGCATTTAACCTTAAGCATAATAAAGATTTCATGGACTTCGATGGGACCACTGACCTGCTTAAAGCAAAGTATGTTTGTAGGTGAGCGCAAGGATTGGGCCCGAAGGGATTAGTCTGCTCTTGCTGGCTTTGTTGC
>NW_005841958.1:1244295-1251202 GCF_000455745.1 Alligator sinensis | reverse complement strand
TGAAGTCAGTAGGTCGGTGGTGGAACTGGAGTGACACTTGTCCTTTAGAACCAGATCTGACAAAAACCCAGAATGTTGTATTGACTGTCCTCTCCCAGCACAGGATTGCATTCAGCAGAACACGTATTCTCCAGTGCTGCTATCAACAGCTCAAATAGTGGGCAGAAGACTGATTAGAGATGCACCTTATCGAACCAAATCAGAGATGCATAAGGTTTCATGAGCCTGAGCTCATCAAATGCTAACTACTCAGATAGTGGGTTACCTCAAATAGTTGGTACTTCTCAAGGGAGAGTCTTTCGCAGTCCAAGAGATCTCATTTTCCTTGATTATTCTGTCTGAATTTGCTGCTACTCATCTCCTTTTTCTTCTACCCCATCCTGAAAACTCTTCTTGCTCCCTAGAGCTCACACCCTCCAGGTAAATGGCATCCCATTTCCCTCAGTTCATGGGCTCAGGTTCAACAGCTTTAGTTCTCCTCTTTCCAAGCTGTCCTTACTATAATTTTTTGTGTTTTTCTGTGAGTTTCTTTCAGTCGGTCAGTGGGACCAGTTCATTCGAGGCCATTGGATCCCAGTAATAGGTGTTCTGCCCAGGGGATAGCTTTGGTAGGACAAAGAGAAGTGACACTGCTCTTCAGGACAGTTTTTATGAACATGTCATTAACCTCCTGGGCCATCAAGTCCAGTCCTCACTCAAACCAAAGCAACTGGCCGTGGGAGCAGGAGAGAAGCCAGGCCAAGGAGGTAACCAGCAGATCTATGGGGAAAAATACTGAGCCAAGCAAAAAGGGTGGGGTTGTACTCTGCTGGTAAAGGAAGCAATATGATTGCTTGGGTGATTGGAAAGAGAATTTCCTGAAATGTGCCCAAGATCACAAGATAGACCATATGATGAACATGTATGTTAGACACTCTGCAAAGAAGTGTCATTCTTACTTGCCAGTAGCACTATCCAAGGCCCATCTAAAATTGTTTGCGGGGCCAGCATTCAGTTTATGCCCAGGTAAAGCTTTTTGACACACAACCCTGTGTAGACTACAGTTAATTGTTGTGATGAAAAGGCTGACCAAGAAAACACCTGCTGATTCCCTATGAGAAATGGCACCCTCAAGAAAGCTCTGTTCTGATTTGCAAGGCTTAATACTAAAATCCTTAGTCAGATTCTGCGCTCCGTGGCAGGTTTTGAGTGTATGTGGTGGCAGTTTTCCGGGCATAGAGTATTTTCTCCAAGCTGGGGAGTTTTGAGAAGTAATGAGAGGTTCCTTAATGTGTTTTTTGGGGGGTTGGCAAGTTTGCACTTACCTAAGTGGGAGGGGGTGGAGGGAATGGCACATCTCTTATTCTGGCTATTTTAATTACCTCAACAATAGCATAACCACCACATTTGTGTACCACAGCTTGTGGTGTTCTCAAATTTTAGTAGTAGTACCCATTGAAATCAGTTTGCCTAGAGACTGATGGCAGGATGTGACTATATAATTGGTTAGATGCAACACTTTGCTCCTACTCAGCAGTCTGCTCCTTTGAATAGTTCACTGACATTGGGATTATTCATGGACTGTAGGGTACGTGAGTAATGAAATTGTGCTATGGCTCTAAGAAAGCAATAGGGAAATAAAAAGAAATGCATATATTTTTATCAGCGACTGATGTCAGACCCCCATGTTACAGCTTGTATAAACAAATTGGTAATTGGAAAGGTTAGAGTAAACAGAAGAGAACCTAAAAAATAACATGTCAAGTACTATGTAAATTAATTCTCTAAAATAAAACCAAATGTGGTATTTGTAGATTAGGTTGACGTGTTACATATACTTTGGAGTGGGATTGTTTGAAAGTATACGTGTACACATTTTTTTTTAATTGAATGTTTATCAATTGGGGGTGGGAGGATGTCTAAGATTCAGCTATTCCACAAAAAAACCTGAATTTAGAAGGTAAGGACAGATCTCGTTTTCTTCTGAGCTCTTAATTTGGAAGAGAGACTAACAGTTTGGGACAGGGGTGCCAGGCCTTTTTGGCCCGCAGGTTGGTTAAGTAGTGCTGGGTTTGTCTGTGGGCCTGATCTAGCTTGTGGTGCTGGTCCCAGCCAGTGTCCAGTCCATCCACATGGAAATGGCCCAGCCAGGGCCCAGTGCAACCGCATGACCCTGGCTCTGCGCAGTTGCATGAGGCCCTAGCTGGGCCATTCCTTTGTGGTTGCACTGAGCGAGCCATAGGACCTCATCCCTGTGAGCAGGGCCAGCCTGGCCAGGAAGGATCAAGCTATGTAGGGTTTGGAAATGTGGCTGTGGGAAACTGTAATAATGTTAATTCCAGACCCTTGGGGAGAGGCTGGATTACATAACTCCATGGACCTCATCTGGACCCTAGGTTGCAGGGTTATGCATCCGTGATTTGGGCTGGTTCAGTTTTTGAGTTAAACTTTTTCATGGGGGTCTCATATTTGGTCCTGGGAGTTGATGTTTGGCTGTTCAAAAACTCTGCAGCACATGAAATTTTACCTTTTTTTGGTATCCTTTCTATTAATTCTGTCTTTTTTTTTTTTATTGTAATTACAATTAGTAAGGCACCATTACTCCTCTCTTTGCTTACTCTTATCTGTGTGCTAATCCTGGTCATTTTCTGTAAACCTCTGATGACCTAATGCTATCTTTCAGCAAATGTGTTTGGGAAGAGGCTGTGCCGAATTAGTGAGCAGATCTCTGCACTCCATCATCAGAAAGTGAACAAGATGGCTGGTTACTTTCAAGTGGCGGACTGAGTGGTCATCCTGTGGCAATAACTTAAGACTACTAGTAACCTGGGCCTGAACTGACTGCACTACATAGCTTTTTATTGGTGGGTTCCAGTACTGGTACCTTTCATTGATCATCTTGATCTTGCATTATGATCTTGCCCACCTTTGGATTAAGGCAGACGTTATTGGAAACAAAGCAGAGAGAAAAAAAAATATCTACTAGGCAAATCCAAGAGCATTTGCAGGATATGACCATGTTTCCACATCTGGATACAGTACCTCAGATCATTTAGGAAAAATTAATACCATGTTCTAATATTTATTTAGGACCTTTTTAACTTTTTATTTCAATCTTCTCTCTAGGCTTTTAGAAGTTTTTAGATGAAAATATTTTGGTTCACTTAAACCGAGCCAGCAAAGGCACTCATGTCCCTTGAAATGAATAAGGTCAGGGATGAGCTGCTCATAACTGCAGGTGAGATCCTGGCAGCTTGCCTGCACAGCACCCCATTGACTTCAAGCACAGCACTCCAGCTTCCCATGGTAGTTGCAGCCTTTATGTAATAGCCTTGATCTTTGAAGTCTGCTAGTAGTGATGGCTCAGGAGACCTTTCCAACCTTAGAATATGCTGCAGCATCCTAAAAATGTAGCAGCTAAACGTACTAAGACTAGAGATGCGAAACCTGGTTATATCTTCCTTATTATACCTATGTTGCTGTAGTAGCATGATCATCACGCTAAGGCAGGGGTGGGCAATTATTTTGGGCAGAGGGCCACTTACTGAGTTTTGGCAAGCCATTGAGGGCCGCTTGATAATCAGCCAGGGGAAGATAAATATTTATTTTCTAAATTTTTTTAGGGGCCCCGCGGGCCAGATAGAATGGCCTGGCGGGGTGCATCCAGCCCCCAGGCCGCATTTTGCCCACCCATGTGCTAAGGGCTCCATCCTGCAGATGTCCATGGAGGCCAATAGTTAGTTCGCAGGCATAAATCTCTGGGGCCACATTGTGAAGCCTTCCTTCCACTGCTAAGCAGTCTGTGGGGCTACTCACATTGGCAGTTTCTTATCAATGGAAGTAAGGGATTCATTGCTGTGCCTTTTGACTCTTTGCAAGCAACTAACCCTACTAATACAAAAATGTTTGCCAGAATGTGAGTGCCTGGTCCTGCAAAGAGTAAAAAAGGATGTTTTTATTCACAAGAAGAATCTCTGTCTAAGACTGCCTGTTTCATTAAATGTGCAATGTGTAATCCCAGCCCTTTGCAGCATAGCACAAGTGGAAGTGGATTTGTAGATAATGCTATTTTTCAATAACTCAGATTTTGCTTTTATTAGCTTTGCACTTTTTACCCAAGTGGCTTATTAAAAGTTTAAAATGAAAGAATGTTCCTGCTTTGCAGATTTCTTCCTCTAAATTCTCTGACACTGAAATTTCACTCAGTCACTGTGTGTGAAATTCAGCTTGGGGATAAAGTGAGATTTAAATGGTGCATATATTTTCAAAATGCTTCACTTCATGGCTGAAATTCTTCTCCTTACAAGCCCACATCTTCATCTTTGCTTTTGGAAAGCTCAATACGAGTCAGTTTTTGACCTGACAGTCTGCAGGAGTCTAGTGGTTTCACTAGGTCATAACTTTTAAGGCTCTTTTTAGCCCGAGTAACTTGAAAAATGGTTTGGATTTGAAATTTTAGGTATGGGATGTAAGCAGAGCAGTTTTGCTTTGTTCTGGGTGCTTTGTTAGGATTGATGAAATACAAATAAGGGATAAAGGGCAGTTATCATGGAGGTAAAAGAGGCAACATCCTAAAGAGCTGGTAAACACAGCTGTTAATATAGGACTAGGTTTTATTTATTTATTTTATTTCTGTGCCACTCTCTCCAGAAATGCTTAGGGCATCTTAAAGCTTAACCCCACCTGCTTGCTGCCTGCTCAGATAAAAAAAAAGTCTTGCACTGAGTCCAAAAGATGGCCAGGCTTGGGCTCTAGCTGGCCTCAAGGGAGTGGGAGTTACGAGCTGAGGAGCAACAGGTGAGAACAACCTCCTAGCATTTTGGCGAAAGAAACTTGGTTCACAGATGGTACTTGCAGGAGGCTGCTCTTGGCTGACCTTAGGGATTGTAATGGAGCATAAGGGAGGAGATTCTTAGATATGTAGCGCCCAGACCGTTTTTCCACGCTTATTTACCTTGCATCAGAAATAAGCCCACTGAACTAACTCCATGGCAATGTTCAGAGCTAGAATCTGTGGTATTGGCCAGCTTTACCAATCTTTTCATGCTGTCTTTGATGCTTATATATGGTTTAAACCATCATTTCTACAACAAGCCCCATTTAATTCATTTACTGAAGTGTAAATTAATAGTAGATAAAGAGCGAATGAAGGTCTCGGTCTTACCTATCCACCTATCTAAAGGTTTTCTTTGTCTTGAAACGTTTGGAGTGAATCAGTAAAAAGGTCTCCCAGACTTTTAGCAGTATTGACTATTCTCCGGTCTGAATATCCTTCTGCACTTCAGCTCCTGGGTTGAAGGAAGGTGAAAGGCTCTCTCCCCATGTTATGCATGCTCACATCTTGTCATTTTCAATTATTCTCTGCAGTCGTGGAGAGAAGCTTTCATTGGCATTTTTTACATACAGTGTTGTGCCTAACTTCCGACAACTCCTGTATTATTCCACTGTCTCGTGCATATGCATGAAGCACATTTCTTTCTTTTTTCCTAATACAAGAGATTGCAGCATTTGGGTGGATGCCAAAGGCTTGATTCAAGCTGAATGGTATTACATTTTATTTAGTGGAATAGAGTGAAATCACCATCATTTGCTGTTCAACCCAGTGATCCTGTCTGTCTTTGTTGGAAACTGAAGAGAATGTGTTTGGGTGCCAGCTTGTCACAGTTTGACAGATAGGCTAGAAGGCCATTTTACCGCTGACAAGGCAATACTAATGCCATCAGTGAGGTGAATGTAGAAACCATGCATGTGTTCTTTCATGTTCTAGAGTATGGATCACGTGGATGTCGCTCCTAAACCACCTACATTTCAGATCTGTGCTCCTACATGGTATCTTGCTATGGCCTTTTGCTGCTATGCTCCTCGTCTGTCCTCTATAGTACCCTGACCACCTTTTAACCACAGAGTCGAGGGAAGTTTGCAGCAATCTTTGAGCCTTATAGAAACGTTGCTCTGCAGCAGGAACCCAACCTCAGACATGCTGAAGAGAATTACTGCTGTGGCAATGCCATGATCTCTGTGTGGGTTCAGGCATCCACTAACATGGAGCTAAAAAGTCTCAGAGAGCAGGAGGATCTTTCAAACGATCCCGTCTCGGTAAGACATTAATGTAATGTTACTCCATGCACTTTAGTGAAGACTGTCCTAAACATCTACTTTCCCATATGCTGTTCTTGGCAGGATGTTTCTCGCTTGTGGGGAAGCAGGGAATCTGCAATGGATAGAGTGTCACTTGGGACCCCAGTTTGTATTCAGCTCTGCCACTGGCTTGCTGCATAACTTTGCGAATCTTATCTTGAGCCCAGTTTACCCTTCTGCAAAATGGTTTTTGTGATGCTTGGTCCTCCTTATAGAACCGAACCCCCTTTGTTGTTGTTGGACTCAACCTTTTGTAGACTCTAGTGGGCTTGAAGCTGCTCAATGGTTATGTATTATACCATTTGCTTGATCAGAGTTTGGGTAAGAGTGTGCGGGCCGGGAGCGGTCCCAGGTTCTCGGGGGCGCGCGGCGGGCTGTGGCCAGCAGCCCTGGCACGTGGGTCGGGGAATGCAGGCCGGCGGGCTAGAATTAGGCACGGATGCTTAGCGGTTGATTAAAGACTATTTTACTTACACCGAAGATGGTCGTGGTGCAGGCAGGAAAACTTGCTTGAGTTGCAATTACAGACAGAAAAGAAGAGAGGCGGACAAGAGTTCCTTCCACGCGAACCTCTAGCCCAGTCCGGTTGAAGGCTCTAAACACGCGAGCCCGTCGCGTCAACCGAAGAAAACAACTCGGAGAAAAGAGCTCTGGATACACTCACACGAAGTTTGCTAGGCTCCGTGGAACTTGCGCGCAGGGAAGGGGTTCGTCGAGGGATCGTTCGGCGACGGGGAGAGGCCAGAGGTTGATTAGACCCCTATAGCCTTCTTGAGATTCGATAGGCTCC
>NW_005841958.1:1230495-1244284 GCF_000455745.1 Alligator sinensis | reverse complement strand
CAATCGCTAGCCGCCACGTGGGAATAATTTAGAACCGGCCAATAGTGGGACACAAATTTGCATGCGGGTGGCAGGAACTCCTTTGCACCGTGCATTTCTCTTTGCAACTAAGAAATGCACCCTGCAAAGAAAGCTCCGAGTGGCGGGAAATAATTTAGCAGTGCCGAAGCGCACACAAACAAAATCACACCCTTGGGTTGTGACAAAGAGAAGAAGAGGTACGGGAAATGAGTAAGCAAAAAAATCTCTTAGGTGAGAAGAGGTCAGGTTATCAGAAGCCTGTTCAGCATCATTGAGTGGTTTTATACCAGCTAGATCTGGTTCAGGGCAAACACAAGTTATATAGGTGATTAAAAATAGGCATGCTTGGCTCTAATATGGTTATATTAGGTTTTACATTAATATTAATGGTGAAATAACCTATTAGGCACATTTCTATATTTTTTGGGCCTTATTTAGCAAGCTTTTGAAGTTGGACCAGGTAATAGAGTTTAAAGAAACTGTTCAAGGCTGAGAGCAAAATCTTTGCTCTCAGCCTTGAACAGCATTTCTTGTTGAATGGCCCGTCTGCAGGTGAACCAAGATGAGCACTTGTAAGAAACTTTGTGTTTAAACTTAGATCCCACACAGGAAGGAAGAGCAAGCGTGACTGAGCAGCTGCTTCCCTTTAACTCAAGTGGGCAAAGAGTAGACAGTCTTTGGTCTTCTGATGCTTTGGCTCTGGGTTAGAACAGGACTGTCCAACTTCTAAAGGGTCAGGGGTGGCATGCTCTGCAAGCCACACTAATGGGAGCTGAATGTGGTGGGGCCATGGGCCTCCTGGTTACATGCTACACTTGCTTGGGAATTTTCCTCCTCTGCACTGCATATGCATGGGTGCTTTCTCTTCCCCACAACACACCAAATGAGTGGTGGGCCCTGCCCCCTTCTCACTGTGCATGATACCCTGCCTCACCTTCAGCTGTCCAGCCACAGGCTTCCCTATTGCACCACACTGCACAGACGGCTCCCCATTGCTGGCACTGTGCACTGCCCCACGCTGTCCCACTCGATCCCCTGGGGTGGAGTCCGGCAGCGGAAGCTGGAGGAAGGAAGGGGGAGCCCTGAGACTCTGGCGGCTGCTGCTGCTGCAGTCAGAGCAGTAAGGGTGGCGGGAGCCCAGGGGCTGTGTGTGAAGCCCTCCACCAGTTGGACAGCCTTGGGTTAGACTGCAGCTTCCAGAGCTCTGTCCTCTTCCTGGGGTAGTTTCATAGTAGGTAGGGTCGGAAGGGACCTGAGCAGATCATCAAGTCCAACCCCCTGCCGTGGCAGGAAAAAGTACTGGGGTCAAACAACCCCAGCAAGGTGTTCGTCTAACTTCCTCTTAAAGACCCCCAGGGTAGGAGCCAGCACCGCTTCGCTTGGAAGTTGTGCTTGGGTTGCACAACTATATTCTGCTATTTAATTGGGCTGTATGATCAAGTTATCACTTAGTCCATCGGTAGATTCATAGATTCATAGATGTTAGGGTCAGACGGGACCTCAATAGATCATCGAGTCCGACCCCCTGCATAGGCAGGAAAGAGAGCTGGGTCTAGATGACCCCAGCTAGATGCATATCCAACCTCCTCTTGAAGACCCCCAGGGTAGGGGAGAGCACCAGCTCCCTTGGGAGCCCGTTCCAGACCTTGGCCACTCGAACTGTGAAGAAGTTCTTCCTAATGTCCAGTCTAAATCTGCTCTCTGCTAGCTTGTGGCCATTATTTCTTGTGACCAAAGCACCGTTGTTTTTTACAGAGCATGGTGTGCGCACTCATAAGTTCTTTGTTTGCTGAATCTGATGCACGAGTGACAGTCCCACCCACAGGAAGGGCACACCCATGCACTAGTGGTGCTTCAAATCTGAGCAGCAGATTCTTTCCTCCTCTGATGCTGGTTGTCACAAAACTTGATCCAGTCCGTTGCACAGCGCCTCGGTGCATCTGGAAGCTGACTCTGCCAACCAGAGCAGTGTTCTGCACTCCTTTCCCAATCATCCACAGAAATTCAAAAGGATACTGAATCATCTTTGCAAGCATCCCCAAATCCATGCACTGGTCTGCCCGTCTGTCTAGACCAGTGGTCTCCAACCTTTTTAAGTAGCAGATCACCTTTGTAATTTAAAAGCAACCCAAGATCTGCCATGCACTGCTGCCACCCCCTCCCCCCCACCCAGCAGATAAGTCTGTGGGGAGGGGAGAGGGGGGGAGATAAAATTATTTGGGGGCATACTTCCTCAGCAGGTAAGTCCCACCTGGCCGGGACCCACACAACTTACCCCTGTTCCTGCCTCTGTGGCACTCTCTCTCACTGCGGGGGCCTCGACCTAGCCCTAGCCTCTTCCCTCCTCCATGGACTGACCTCCTGGGCTGGGGCGCTTGCGTGCGTGCATGCATGCGGGCACTCAGCCCAGCCCCCCAGCCTCAGATCGACTCCAAGAGGCTCCAAGATCTACTGCAAGAGGCTCTGAGATCTCCCGGTGGATCGAGATCCAGTGGTTGGTGACCACTGTTCTAGACTCTAAGCAAGCTTCTGAATACAACACGCTTTTCAGGATCCTGTGATCCGACATTCGCTTAACATGACCAAGCCACCTGAGTCTTTTCCTACTAATTAACGTTCCTATGAATGGCATACCAGCACGATTTAACACTTCCACACTTGTCACCCTGCCTTGCCATCTTATTCGAAGAATTTTTCGCAGGCATCTGATATGAAAGCTGTTTAGTCTTTTGATACGTTTAGAGTAGGTTGTCCAGGTTCCTGAGCCACGCAGAAGAGTAGATTAAACGCGCGTCTCATAAATACGGATTTTCACTTTAGTTGACGGTTCCTTATTGTTCCACGCTCTGTCTTGCAAAAGACCAAAGGTGTATAAATGAGGAAAATGATTTGCCTCTTTGCTTGTGTGCTCTGTAGGTGGGTTCAGCCAACTTAATCCTGCAGCTCTTACACGGCACAGCTCTCTTTGAAGCCTAGACTATAACCTTAGGGAAGGCACCGAGATAGGAGTCTCACTGGGTTACTGGGCAGCCTGAACAAACTACCCCTTTCCCTCTGAATCATGTTGGCACCATCAGGCTACACAAAACATACATTTTTTTTATCCTCTCGTGGAACGTCCTGGTCTAGGATTTGAAATGGGAGGAGGAAGACCAGTCAGCTAGGCTTTTGGTTCTACTCCTGACTGCCATGGATTCACTTTGTGATTTTGAGCCAGTTTCTTAACCTATCCATTTTCTCATCTAAAATGGAGAGATGTGCCTGCTTTTTCATTGGCCAGACTGTTGTTCAAACAGCCAGTCCCTTCTTTCCCTCAAAAGGCTTGTAAAAATGTATGTTTAAAATGTTAGCTCAGGTGTTTCTAATGGAGTACAGCATTCGGGAGATGTTGTTGTAACTTGGTAGGCCAGCTGAGTTATCTCTACCCCATGGATTACAAGAGAAACATGTCAACAAACGCCTCATTTGAACCAAATGTCTTCAAAGCCAAAACGATTAAACCTGACTTGGGCTATGTGAGTTCTGTCAACTTCAGTCCAGACGGTAAAGCACCTCCCTGGCTTTTCGCCAATAGATGACGTGAGCTTTGCACATTTCATACTTGGATTCATCCTGTATAGAGTGGTGTAATACAGTTTGTATTTATAGGAATCAAAATATCTGGCAGCAAAGATAATAAATCTTTTGTGTAATGCAAATTAATTGCATCAGTGAAACATGACTTCACCCTTCTGCTGTTCAGTTTAGCTTTGCTCACCACAGTGCGCTGTGAACCGTTCCAGAGCTTTCATTGGTGACCTTCATTTGGTTTTGGACTTGAGCTCAATGAGTAGAGTTCTCCTTCGCCTCCAGACTTTTGGCTTCAAATCCTATAAGGGACAATGAATTGGATCTCTTTTTTTTTCTCTTTAAAAAGCAGAAACCGTAGACTGGTTTGATTAACAGCTCACTTTCTTAGGAGAGGCCTGGGTTGGTGCTAGAAATTAGAAAAGTATTATAAATCATCCTGGATACACACTCCTGGAATGGTTTGAAGAGATGCTGTTAATCATGGGTGACTGGTGCCACCTGTGTCAGGGGGGCATACCGGGGTGGGGGTCCCCCTGTGGCTGATTGCGCCGACCAGGAAACACGAGCTGTGCTTCCGGAAGTGCAAGCTGTGCTTCACCTGGCACTCCCACTCTCTGGCCGGTGCTTGCAGGGGGACACCGGCGCTCCTGCCTGCCTGTCGCCCAAACAGTGCACCAGCGCTCTCGGGGTGCACGCGTTGCTGCTGTTGTTAATTATTTCTTTCAATTTTATTTTATTTTTTTCTTTTCATGGCTTGCAGTCACTTGACTTTTTTATTCTTTTCTCAGCATCCTTGACCTCATGAGTAATGTAATGAGCTTTGGGATGGATGGCGGGTAACTACCATAGGTAAATAAGTGGGGGAGAACCTTACTCATTGGTTTCTGTGGCTAGGGACAGAACGTACAAATAAACCGGTATAAGCTGTCAGAAACTGGATCAAATCCATAACACAACAGAAGTTCAGTGCACCTAAACCACTTTCAAAATGGCCAAAACCAGTTTAAGAGATGTAATATTAAACTTAACTGATTTAAGTTAAATCAGTTTATTGAACTTCTGTCCCAGATCCCCTCCAGATTCAAATTAACTCACAGTTCCACAGCATCCCAGGATGCTTTTCACATCCCCTGCAAACGCCACCTCTTGCAGGGTAGGCAGGCTAGCGTTGGTCCAAACTGTCTGCTCCAGCTGAGTAGGCAGGTGTGCTCTAGTACCCCTTGGCTTTTGGCCTGGGCCACTGCAGACATGTGGCTGCATTTCCAGATTCAAAAGTGAATGTCTGTTCACTTGCTTATTAGTTCAATCTATGGAGCTTAGACTAACCTGCAAAGATTGAATCGATTCAGTCTCAGGCTTTTTGACTGTCTGTACTTAGCCTGTATGATTGTGCCAAACAAGTAGTGAACTGATAACAGCACAGTTTATTTCCAAGCAACTATTTTGAACTCAGGTACTGCTCTTTTCCCCTCACTGATCTACTGAATCATATTCTCTCTTGCTTGCCCCATTGGCCCCATGAGTCTCACATAATTCTTGGATATGCAATGGCATAGCTTCAACAGGGGTGATGGAAGGTGGTTCCAATTCAGTGTTGCTTCTGATCTCATGACTAGGGCACTTAATAGGGAGGAGAGAGAGATGGATTTGAACCCCATCAGGCTGAGAATGACCTAGAGCCTGGGCCCCCTCTTAGCAGGCAAGCACTATAATCACTTCATTCATGCGGGAAGGTGGGTGATACATCCATCTCTGTTTTTAGTAAAAGTGGCTGTGACCTCTGTGTCTTGTCTTTAACTTGGTGCATATTAGGTAGGCTCCAGACATGGCTAGCAGGCCTAGCCCTTTGTGGATCTTAGGTTGAAGAAAACCGAGTCTGTGAATCCTAAGTAGTCTTAGCCACAAGGTAGGTACCAATATATTCAGTTCAGACAAGTGGTACTTCTCGGCATATGTAGTAGCAGAACTATTGGCACCAAAGGCCAGCCCAGTAACGATGCTGTGTTTCAGAGCAGCTTCCTTAAGCATTGTCTTCTGCTTCAGGCAGGCTGGTATGTAAAGAAGACGCAGTGTAGCTGTGTCCATACAGCTTTTTGGGTAGGCTGGTTGCTATTGCTAAATGACAATGCCAGTTTGCCTGCTGCTATGCTGATAGCCCACCTGTGGTGTTGTGTAGCTGTGACTACTGTGGTTGTGGTTTAGGAAGCAGCTTGCCCAGAACAGCAGGGCATGCTTGAGGGCACTGCTCTGGAGCTCAGTGTCTTACCACATAGGGCATTTACAGATGTCCTCTGGGAGACAGGGGGAGGCACTTTAATTAGTGCAACTCTGAGAGCTGCACTAATTAAAGCACCCAGAGTGTCACGTATCAATGTCTCCACGCAGAAAAATGGTGGCGGGAGGATTTGAACTAAAGCTTTTTGAATTGGCTTTAGTTTAAAGTGCCCTGCTGCCATTTTTCGGTGCGGGAATGCTGATACACATGACACTGGAGTCTGCTAGAGTGCAGTAATTACCACGCTCTAGCAGACTCCATTAATCAAGTCTGCTCAGCACGTTGGATCAGCCTCCTTGCATGTGTGTAGGAGCCCATAGATGCAGCCTAAGTAACTTGGCTGGTGAAAATTTAGGTACCTGTAGCCTCTCAGGGCAGGGGCTTCTGTGGACTGCTCACAAATACCCAAGTTGAACTAAAAGTGCCTAAGGATTGTTTTTTATGGATTTGGCTTTAAATGGCTTCCAGAAAGTCTATTGCACAACACCATTTAAATTCAACCTGAAGCCCATGGAAATGCCCATCCTTCCTCTCACTCTTGCCCCGCTACTGTTTTTTTTTCTGTCACAGCTAGCTGCTTTGTAACTCTACTGGTGTTTTGAAGGGCATTAAATCGGAGATGGTTCAGCTTGAAGCTGTTGTTGGGAGTTTAGATGTTATCAGCTCCCCGAGGGTATGTTTTTCATAAATTGACAATTTCCCATCTGATGAAACTAAAGCAGAAATAAAACACCCCCATTTACAGTTTTCAGTACTAACCCCCTCCCACCCCCCCCCCCCCCCCCCCCCACTGTCACCCTTTCTCATGGAGGTGTAGATTTTAACAGAGTCTCTTATTAGTGACATAAAACGTTTTGATGATGATGATGTTGAAGTTAACTTTTTCCATGAATTATGGCTCGGTTCCTAAATAATGTTACATTTCATTAACAAGCTTTCTGGCACTATTATCTTATTCAGTTCAGAGGAAATACAAGGTATTTGTTTTCATTTCATATGCACTTATTTATTTATTTATTTATTTTGCAAGTCCTTAGCTCACCAATTTATAAATGATTCTATAAACTCTGCTGCTTATCCCAAGCATGCCTAAGACAAATAGCGACAGAGTCGGATGGAAAATATGCAGCCTTAATAGACGTGCTGTTATGCCCTGTTGAATTTTGTTGTAGTATTTATTTTGCTCAGAAAGAGAAAACAAGTAATTAGCCAAGAAAGCTCACAGCTGCATAGCACACCCCTCTCTCTCCTCCGTATACACAGTGTATCAGTATATGTGCAACTACACAACGACGAATGATAAACGGATTATTTTCCTTTTTCTATGAAATATATTGAGATGATAATAGCTATAAAATATTGAATGAAAGTAGGATTTTGTAGAAATTTACTCTAATACCTATGGAATTTAGTGGATGATGCTATCTCCATAGTGCTTTTTTTTCTCTCTCTGTCGTGTAGACAAAGTTTGTGTTTGTTTCCATGTTTCTGGAATACTTCAGCCATGAAATTTTCTGTAGAATCTCAGTTTACGTTTAAAGTTTATGTATTTTTATGTATTTGTTTATATTGTCTTTCTGATGCAATGGAAGAATGTGAAGTGCAACAGGAAGCCAGCCTAGCTAGACGGCAATCTTTGCAATGAATTGAAACTCAAAAAGAAATCCTATAAAAAGTGGAAACTTGGTCATGGTACTAGGGAAGAGTGTAAGAGTATTGCATGGGTCTGCAGGGAGAAAATTAGAAAGGCCAAGGCATGATTTGAGATGTAGCCAGGGAGGGATGTAAAAGGTAATAAAAAGGGATTCTACAAGTATGTCAGAAGCAATCGGGGAAAGACCAAAGAAACTAGAGGCCCCTTACAGAATGCAGAAGGCAATTAAGTTCTGGATGATGCAGAGAAAGCTGAAGTATTTAATGTCTTCTTTAATACCAGTCTTTACAAATAAAGGCAGCTACCAGGTGATGAGTGCAGTTGGCAGCAGAGAGAGGGAAGGAGACAAACAGCTTAGAATAGTAGAAGAACAGGTTAGGGATTACTTGGAGAAGCTTCTGAGTTGTCAAGATTGGATGGGATCCACCCTAGGGTACTGAAGGAATTAGCTGAGGTAATTTCAGAGCCATTAGCTATCCTCTTTGGAAGTTGGGTGAGGTCCTGGCTGACTGGAAAAGGGCCTGTATAGTGTCCATCTTTAATAAAGGGAGAGAAGAGGATCCAGGGAACTACAGATCAATCAGTCTGACCTTGACACCTGGAGCAGGTCCTCAAACAATCTGTAGTGAAGCAGCCAGAGAAAAACAAGGTGATCAGGAAGAGCCAGGATGGATTCACCAAGAGCAAGCCATGCCTGATCAACCCGATTTCCTTCTAGGATAAGTAAAAGGTTCTATGGCTAGGGGGAGTAGTAGATGTGAAATACCTTGACTTCAGCAAGGCCTTTAACGTTGCCTCCTATGGCATGCTCATTGGCAAGCTAAGGGAATACAAACTAGATGGAAGCACCGCAAAGTGGATATATAACTGGTTGGGTCGCCATGCTCAACAAGTAGTCATCTGTGGCTCATTGTCTAGCTGGGAGGAGGTATCAAGTAAGATTTCCAAGGGGTTTGTTCTGGGTCTGGTATTGTTAATATTTAATGATTTGTATAATGGGATTGAGTGTACACTTAATAAATTTGTGGATGATGCCACATTGGGTAGGGTGGCAGATACTCTGAAAGACTAGGATCCAGAATGTGGATAAACTGGAGAAATGGTCCTCAATCAATCAGATGAGATTCAACAAGGATAAGCATGAAGTCCTGCACTTGGGACAGAATAATTGCATGCTCAAATACAGGCTGGGGAATGATTGGTTAGGTTGCATTACTGCAGAGAAGGACTGCGGGGGAGGGTTTACCATGGACCATAAGCTGAATAAGATATTAGTTTGCTCTTGTTGCAAAGCAAGCTAACAGCATCCTGGATTGTATTAACAGGAATGTCACTTGCAAATTAAGGGAAGTGATTCTTCTGCTATCTTCAGCACTGGTGAGGCCTCAGCTGGAGTTTTGGGCTCCATACCTCAAGAAGGATAGGGACAGTTTGGAAGATATTCAGCACAGAGTGACAAATACGATTAGGGGTTTGGGAGGCAAAGGCTGAAAGAATCGGGGGTTTTTAGTTTTGAGATATCAAAACTGAGGGAGGATTTAATAACAGTCTTCAAGTACCTGAAGGATGATTAGAATGAGGATGGAAGTGCACTTTTCTCTGTGTCCAAAGACAACAGGTCTAGGGGCAATGGCCTCAAGCTGCAACAGAAGAAATTTTGGCTAGAGATTACAAAGAACAATCTGACTACAAGGGTGGTCAAACATTGGAACTGGCTATCTGGAGAAGTGGTGGAATCTCCACCCTTGGGCGTTTTCAAGAGCAGGTCAAATAGACACTTGTTTTAAGTGCCTTAGTTGGGGGCGATCCCACCTTGAGTAGGGAATTGGACTGGAACCTTTTGAGGTTCTTTCCAGCTCTAATTTCCTATGATTCTATGATCATTTAGCTGGCAGGATTTAAAAAAGAAACCCCCAAGCACCAGAAAGTTTGATTTAATCCCCCAGGCCCCTGAGTTTGTTCTGAGATGGGTCAGTTACTCCTCCCTGATCTCAGCAGGGCCTTGTTTTTAAACCTAATGCAATTATTGATCAAGTCAGCATATATAAGCTGCAAATAGATCCCCACCATAATCCCCAAATACCCCTTATACCTTCTCAAATACCCCATATGCCTGAACTCCAACTTCTTCACTGACTGCTTCTGAAATGCCACTTTATGGCTTTCAGTGTAGTACAGTATAGTTCAACAGAGTTTTATGGCTTTCAGTACTATTTTAGGGCAGTGCAAAAGACTATTTTAATATAAAATTGGTTTTAGTATAGATCAACACAAAGGTTGCTGTACTATTCATATGATTCTTTATATATACCTACATACACACGTATATGGAATCTGTATCAAATTAGATATATACAAATTCAGATTGTATACACGCACACATATATCTTCACACATACGTACACACACATTTATTGTGTGTGTGTGTGTGTGTGTGTGTGTGTAAATATTCAATACATATCTCCATTAAAAATAATTAAAAGCAGTCTCAGACTCTTCAGTTTTGCTCTGTATGACTGACATGGATTTCAGAGGCCTGGATGCAGGTTGCATTTATCATGTGGTATTCAGGACCTTGATTTTAGGTTTCCATTGTAGATCTATACTATTAAGAACTTCTCCAAAAAGAGAAGTTATCCTATTTCTATGAAGAAAAGAAAATAATGTGTTGGAAGAAGAAGAGAGCTCTTTCTCCTCCCTCTTATTCAATCCTTCTGTGAAAGAGAGTCTAGGAGGACTGTAGCAGTTTCGGACATTCCTTTGTGTTTTCCTGTGTGCATGGTGTGAACAGGTCCCCAGGGGCACTTTTACAGGTGCTCGAACAAGTTCTCATTAGAGCATGTTGGGACGGAGTCGATTAATCGAGTCGTCTGGAGCTTTCTAATCCGAACGCTCCAGTGTGCTGCCGTGTTTCATACATTCAGTATCCCCACATTTCAAAATGGCAGCAGAGGCACTTTAACTAAAGCTCATTGAATGTGCTTTAGTTTAAGCATCCCCGCCGCTAGTTTGAAATGTAGGATGCTGAAGACATGTGTCACTGCAGGCGTTTTAGTTAGAGCAGTTCCCGAGAGCCGCTCTAAGTAAAACGCCCCCTGGAGCACGTGTATAGGGACCATAGTAGTTCTGCATGTGCCTGTTGCAGCAGTAGTGCTTGTGCTCTGCCTCACCATCCACATTTCTTCATGAAAAGGAATAGTAGCTTCTCCAGGCCAGACCCTAGGCCTGTGCGTGTCCTCACAGCTCCACTGAAGCCAGCTGAGCTGTGCAGTTTTACTCTGCGTGAGAGCATCTGACCATTTATCATAACACAGAGGGAGGATGACTTCACCAGAAACTGCCTGATGACTGTGAGGAGGGGTCTTGGACTCCCTTTAGTGTTGAATTTTGGGCCAGTTGAATGAAAGGTGGAGAAAGCTACCTCCTGTTTTTAAACAGGAAAGTATTGCTTGAGCAGAACGTGCTTTTCCACCGTAAAATCCAGGAAAACCTCCTCTTCGCTCCTGACCTAGCTTTTTACTTACAACGTCTGTCACACATCCCTCCACTCCAGATCCCCTCCGTTACTGCCCTGGCCAATCTTTCCTGGCTTGTTTTTCGGTCGACCTCCCAAGTGTAACTCGTTCCCAGAGAGGCTGTTCATTTTGCAACCAGATAGCCCGTTGCTCCTGAGTAAGCTTTGAGTGCTCGTCCTGCTCCTCCCCTTGAATCGGAGTTGTCATGACTTTGAGGCGATAGAACATTTTTTCCTTGTTATAATATTACGTCTCAATTGGTTTTACCTGCCAGTCGTATTAGTGTCACAGTCCCTCGTTTTAACTCCTCACCACCTGACGGAGTTCGAGATCTGGCAAGTGAGAGCAGTGCTTTCAGCACCGTGCCTCGCACATCCATTCCTTCACAACTCGCTCACCTCCTTTCTCTCCCCGCCTAAAATAGCCCTCCACTTACCAGGCCAAAGTCATTTGCAATTACCACTACTGCATTTCCTTTTGCTTCTCCATGAAAAATTCTCGACTGGCTCTCCCGTTGTGTTTTGTCCTTTCTTTTCTTTTCCTGAGTGAGAGCCGATAACAAGCAGCATCATTAATTATACCATTTCTTTCTATAAATTATCTCTCAGAGTGTTTCTAATCAGGGATGCTTCGTGTTCTGTGGATTCAGCGTCTTTACCTTGGTTTTGGGTACTGGAGAGGGTGCTGAATGGGATTCGAAAAGCAACTGAAGTTTTATTTTTAGTTTGAAGTGTTATGATGATTTGCCTCGAGGGGAAATAGGATGGATTGGCTTATGTGAATCTGAAGGAATATGGCAAAACCCTACCAACCTAAGGCTTCAATGTACTTGCCCTGCCTTATCCTAGTGGGAAAACTTAGGGATAAAAGGAGTAGGAACTATCGAGGAGAGTTTCCTTTTTACCTCCTTTCTCATCTGTTGTTTGTTTTTAAGATGTCATTATTATCATCACAAAGTACCTAATCTATACTAGGGACAGTGTGCTGTCTATACTGTTCCTTCAGTCCCCTCCAGTGCTGAGAGGTTTTGTGTACCAGGTCCTGCTTTGCATAGGCCAAACTCTGCAATGGAGACATGAATCTACCCTATGTTTGCTGTTGCTCTTGAACTTCCTGCTGCTGGTAAACTTGAAAGTGGTAGAGAGGAAGGGGGCATGTGTGTGCAAGCCAGCGGCGGATAGGTGGGATTTACTTTGTGGAAGTGATCTCAAGAGCCAGGGCAGAGTACGGACATGCAGGAAGAGTTGAAGTAGGGAGCATTGATTTGATACAATTCCCTGTCTCAATGCTCTGACGAGCCTCTATGCATAATCTGTGCCTGACAGCAACCTGGGGCTCATTGTAGTCTTCTTTCCCATCATTTGGCAGAAAAACCTCCTTCAGGCTTTCTGCATGCTGAATGGGCTTTCCTCTTCTGTCTGGCTGGATTTTTGGAGATGTTTAAATAACATCTAAATAACATCATATTGGCAGTGCTGGCTGACTCATCCTGGGAAACTTGGTCAGTATGATACATTAAGTGTCAGACTTCAGCACGTGTAGAAAATCAAGTGACAACCAAATGTTGAATATAGATCCATTTGGCTATATGGAGGACATCAGTGAACAGAGATTTTTACCAATATAGTGTTTTTTACTGCTTTACTGTTGTGTCTTAGCATGCCAGTTGGGTTCATGCAGGGAGGCTCTTCTGATATCTGCTGTTATTGAAGCCCTAGTTCTGTAAAACTGCTCTCATTGCACCCTTCAGGTATCCTTGTTGTGGGGATGCTTCCAGCTCTACCTCCCCCATGTACGTTTACCATTGGATTCCAGCAGGAGAAATGGAGATAAATTATATAATCTTAAGGGGGGAGTGGCTCTCCTTCCTGTCCACATCTAGGGAGTTGTGCATTAATTCAGAAATAAGTGATACCAGCTTATATGTCATAGGCCTAATGCATTTCACTGAGGGTGATGAATAACTCAGAAAGGTACCGATGGCTAAATTACTTGTACTCTTATGTGTCTTACTGTTCTGTTTTAAGCATACCTAATGGTAATGCTCAGGGCTCTAACAATGGCTTTCTTAGAAAAACTGGAGTGTTTTATATGTCATCGTGCCAGAAAAAATAACTTGTAGGGACAGAAAACAAATTTTTAACTTGCAAAATTGGCTTTTACTCCTGAATCTCTTTCCTCCACCTGCTGGAACCTGCTTAACACTGTGCCATAGGCCCCATGAATCGCTTCTGAGAATCTTCCTGTCCAAGTCGAGCTGTGTGGGCAGGCTCACCAGGAGGTCCTGAGCAACCGTAGGGTGCAAACCAACAGCAGCTTCCTCTATTGCTGCTGTGCCTGCTACTTCCCGAGCCCATTGGCTTTCTATCTGTGACTGCACCCAATTCCCATTTTTCCTTATTCATTCCAAGGCCCAATATAATCACGCCTCTGCCCATAACTGCTTGCGCTCATTTACTTTTGTGTATCCTGTTCAAAAGTCACTGGTCTTGCTGAGCCTGGCCATTGGGCTAACATGATTAAGGAACACCACTATAGCTAATGGAAGCTAGGATCACGTGTGGCCACCTTTTGACTCCTTAGCCAAAATGACAAGATCACCATTTACAGCTTGGTCATTGAAGGTTGGCCTATGGTATAAATCCAGAGTAAGGCTTAAGTTCATACTTCTGGAGCCCGGTTCATAGATTCATAGATGTTAGGGTCGGAAGGGACCTCAATAGATCATCGAGTCCGACCCCCTGCATAGGCAGG
>NW_005841958.1:1218016-1229430 GCF_000455745.1 Alligator sinensis | reverse complement strand
GAGACTAGATTAGTCAGGCATGATCTACCTGCTACGAACCCGTGCTGGTTTCCCCTCAGCATAATTTTTCCTGCTGGGCTCTTGCAAATGTGAGCCTTGATAATTTTTTCAAAGACTTTGCCTAGGATGGAGGTGAGACTGATTGGCCTATAGTTGCCTGGGTCCTCCTTCCTCCCCTGCTTGAAAATGGGGACCACATTGGCCCTTTTCCAGTCCTCCGGGACCTGGCCCGTGCGCCACGAGCGTTCAAATATTCCTGCCAGTGGTTGCGCAATGACGTCAGCCAGTGCCTTCAGTACCCTCGGATGGAGCTCATCCGGGCCTGCCGACTTAAAGGCATCCAGTTCCTCCAAGTGCCTCTGCACCATCTCAGGGTCTACGCTTGGCAGGTTAGTCTGGCACCTTGCTGCTGCCTCTCTACAACCCCAGTGAGAGACTTGTCTTGCCCCTTGCTTAGGAACACTGAGGCAAAGAATTCATTGAGGAGTTCAGCCTTGTCCCCCCCTGTCCGTCACCAATTGCTTCTGCCCATTTAGTAGGGGTCCTATTCCTCCCTGGGCCTTCCTTTTACTCCCTATATATCTAAAGAACAATTTTTTGTTATCCTTAACATTTCGAGGTGTTGAGACACCTTGACATGTCCCAAAAGAATGCCCAGGTATCTTACTTTACAGTCTGCTCTTCAAAGAGTCCCCCTTTCTCAGTAATTCCCATTCTCACCTTTACCTGCACTTTTGTTTTATGTCCTTGGTTTGTACTTAAGTTAATTAGATTGTAAGCCTTTGGGGCCAGGAACGACTCTTTTAAAACGTTTTACCAAAGACCGTATATGTTTTCTGACACTCTCAGAATATTTTAGAATGATGTTCATGTGCCTTTCAAACTCACCTAGGGAGCACCAAGTCTTTAGTGAAGTCATAAAATTATTTCTTTGGTGATTTGACTATATATCTACTTGTAGAGAGTCAAAATATAAATGTAAGTATTTTTAGTGTAGTATTAGATGTCTAGGAACTAATATACTGGAGTGCACAGGAGGTGTCCATAGTTCATTTGTCTGTCTGTGGCTATCCATGGCAGTAACCAACACCAAATACTTCAGGGGAAGGCACAACAGGCATAATAACTCTTCTTCCCAAGCAAGAACTGGCAAAACAGGTACTTTATGATGGTTGCACTGCATTTCATATAAGAGTTTGGCTTCATTTGAAACCAAAACCCAGAGGTTGCAAAGACCCATGCAGTCTCACTTGGTGAAGTTACAGCCAACATTCCTGTCCCCTTCAGCTCTAAAGCTGGTCCTCAGTCAAAATACACTGCAAGACATCGTGTTTCATTCTGGACAGCATGTGTGTAGGAGCAGCAAAGCTGTTTGGAGCTTGGCATTTTAGTTATCTGCAAAAGGAGAGCCTGCCAGAAACGTTTGGTGACATCGTTCCCAAAGGGAGGCTTGCGCCAAAACGCTGTGGTGGCTGTTGCACGGAGCTGAGCAAAGAGATAGTCTGTGAGTTAAGCATGTAAAAACACTGCCGTTGTTCAAGAAATAAGGAGCCATTCCCAGCCACACAGATACCTTCAAGATGCAGATATTTTTTTAAAAATTATTTTTTAAGTATCAGGAAATTAAACAGTAAAAGCCGTCGTGTCAGCCAAAGTTAACTCTGCCTAATACTTTTGGCTTGGCCACCAGAGGTGGTCGACGAGGTCCGTGCGCAGCTAAATGCTGCTTTGATTACATTTTCATTTCAAACTTAAAGGCCTTTATGCAGGCTGAACATTCTGGTGCTTGTGCTTTCCTGTCATGCAGCGGTGTGCACGGTTCCCGTGTGACCCGCGGGCGAGCGTGGTACAGTTCTTTCTCTGTGTCTGGTCAGCACAGGACGAAAGTTTGTTACTAACCCAGAGAGGGAGCCTTGTGCCTTCTGCTCAAGCTGTAGCCACCTGCGCTGTTACCTTTGGAGGTTGCCCTTCAGTCCCCAGATGTCCTCGAAGGCAGGGGTTGCTAGTACCGGATAGCCAATCAGTTTATAACTGAGCCAAAGATGCAGCCTTTTACAAAAGACAAGCCAACAATATTAGGCCTGTATTAAATCGGGGTAGAATGTCACCAGCTAGGGCACCTTCACTTGCATTGGAGAAACAGTACAGCCATCCCCTTGGGGCCGGGTACAATTCCACCTGGGCATCTTAAGTTGGCGCTTAAGTACGTCAGTGGCTGAGTCTAGGCATGTCTGGGTCAGGGTGTCCTGAGTTTTCTCTGCCCCATCTCTGCCTGCAGCAGTGGTTCATAATCTTTATAGTTTCAAGGCACCCCTTGGAAAATGCTCTTAGCTTTCACTTGTTTTTTTGACTACAGAAAAATGATAGAACAATTCTTCTGTTGGAAAGAACTCAGAAAGACCACGACAGGGCAGAACGTTTTTAATACTATGGGTTCCTATTTGAAATCTCTGGGTTTATCTTGTGAATCGCATTGTACACCTAATAGAGCTAATATTGTGTGGCTGCCTTTGGCATCCTTAAAAAGATCTCATGGCAACTCTGGTGCAGAAACATTGGCTTACAGGCATGTTCCAAACCCAGAAATACACCGGTGAAGATGCTTGGGACTGTTTCTTAGCTGCTGTACTTGAGACCTGGATCTCATGTGGTTAAAAGCAGCCACTAGAGATGACTTTTTCAAGGGACTTCCTTCTGGATTTGGAGTATGTGCGTAGGTGCAGATGGGTAGCATGTGCTCTGCAATGCACTGGTCAGGCCACAGCAATGTAGATGAGCCCTCCATGTGTAAATGTGCTCCTGTTCTACCGTGCTGGGATCTCTGGAATACTGTTAGCATGTCTAGTTTGGTAACTGCTCTCCCCCACTTCCATCCCACCCTTGTCCGTCGTGTTATCCTTGGGGCTGAGTCACAGAAACTAATGCGAAGGTGGAGGACCCACACATCTTTTTGCACCGGTGTGCTCAGAAACTCCAGCAAGTTGGAATAACAGGTGGAATAGGATCTGGTTTTGTGTGTTCTAACACTTACGCTGCTCAAGCTGATTTTCCTTCATCTAGACCGCTGGTTCTCAACCAGGGTACCATAAGATCCTTTCAAGGGTGCATCAGGGTGCCAAGCAATATTATTAGCTCTGTTAGTTATGCAAACATGATTCACAAGATTAAATTCAGAGATTTCAAATAGGAATCCATAGTACTAAAAATGTTCTGACGTGTTATGGTTTTTCTGAGTTCTTTGCTGTAGAAGAATTGCTCTGTTATTTTTCTGTAGTTAAAACAGTGAGTGAAAACTAAGAGCTGGCATTTTTCTAGCAGAGTCTATTGAGGGGTGCCTTGGGTGTAAAAAAGATTGAGAGCCACCGAGCCAGATGAAGAAGGGATACTTCTGACGTATCAGGAAGATCTATGCTGTTCATCTTGCCGCTGCAGTGGAGTTGAGGAAATGTGTAGTCCACAGCACCCTCTGTTTAGGGGAATGGGGCCTGCAGGATGTTTCACTTTTCTGCATGCCGTATAGTTGATTGATTGCAAAGCATCCATGGTCTTCCTGTCTCGCATTGAATGCAGGACATAGAACAGCATGCAAGCAGTGGGAGTTTGGGGGAAAGTTGGCATGAAATTAAAATGTATTTAGTGATTACTTCTTTGTTTGATCTAGGGGTAAGTGTATAATGAAAACTAACAGGTGTGGACACGTTCTAGCTGTGCTCTCCTGTATTCAGAGGAGTGGGTGAAAATGTTACTGCTCTTGCACTTCCAACATCTTCACCCTCCTCCTCAAAATTTTTTTATATGTTAAGTGCAGCCACAAAATATTTTAACCCATTGTGTCAGGGATTTAAAAAAATCTTTTATATGGGTGTATGGCATCAAACCAGAACTGATCTGTGCAATGCCAAGTCCATTGCTGTTGGCATTCAAGAAATAATAAGCCACTCTTTTAGGCAGTTCTAATGGATAATGTCCAAACACAAAGTCTACCCCTACTGATGAATTCAAAGTATATACTGTTCATAAGGTAGAGAGAGGATGATTGTTAGCTCTTTTGGGTACTGAGTGTTTATTTCAGAGTTTTCTAGGAACAAACTTACTAAGCTGGCTTGCAGCCCTCTTCAGGGTTTCATTGGGATCACAATGAAAAGAAAAGGAGAAAAAACTGAAAAAGACTTTTTCTTTGGAAAACAGAGAACTGGGTTGATTTCACACTTTGAATCTGTGGCTGCACCTGGCAGAGGTCCCGCTACCCAGAATGAAAAGGCCACATTGGGAATAACAATATGAACCAAGCAAAGCAGTCTACTAGGACATCTTCTGTCATGGAAATCACTGTTCCATTATTCAGTCCTGTTGTATGTTTTTCTTAGACATACTCTACTTCCTGCAGGGGTTTTTAAGCAGATCATAACAACTTGTTCCCACAAATAAAACCAGCAGTCGATTTGCTTCTCAGGTCACATTCTTTTCTCAGATGTAGGCTTAGAGCATCCATTACAATCAGCTGTCTGCAGTAGGAGATTTAAAAATGAAATCCAAAAGGAAAATTTTAAAAATCTGTCAGCCTCTTAAAATAGACTAGGTTTTAAAAATAATGGGTTTCACCTTGCAGATTCCGTAGGATTTGGGAAAGTAGAAAGCTGTGTGGCTTGCCTGTCTCGCTGTTAGACCAAATCTAGCATATGAACACAGGAAGGAGAAGTTCTGTTTTATTCAGACTTTAGCAGGTGCTTACGTTGTGATCTATGATGAGACATTTGACCGTGTTTTACCTTCACTTTTTCATCTCTAAAATGGGGATAAAAGTGTTTTTTTGTGCCTAGAGTCCTATGGGGACAATTTTGCAAAGTGCTTTGAGAGAGAAATCTCTTTAGAAGCAAAACCTGTCACACTATTGCTATCTATTAGCATTATTGTGATACAGGAGATTGACACGTGTCAATTTATTGATTTATTATGGCAATCCCTGCCCTTGGTTGAGATCCTTATTTATACACCTGTTTAGGCATACAAATAATCCAAAAGAAGTGATTACTGAACAAATCTTGCTTCTTGAGTGTTCCCTGGATCATCCAACTAGAGCATTACAACGCTAATACAACAAACGTTGCCACTTCAACTTCTGACCTATCCGATCCTCTATGTCACTCCATTTTTTCACCAGTTTTTAAATGGAAATATATTTTAAAAGGAGTTATGATTTTACTTTCTTCCACTCACCTTCAAAGAATTATGGATAGAAGATGAGATGGACTTATTTGTTGTGGGCAGACAAAAAAATTCGGAGGGCAGTAGATGAAAGTCTAACAGAGGATTTTAATAAAGTTTGAGGGTCTTGATTGTGGGTGGATCTAGGATTTTGAAAAGGGGAGGGGGTGCAGATTGTGGTGCACTGTCCTATATAACACAACACATTTTTCTCCAGTTAAAAAGAAACAAGATGCTTTATTAAAATGCTGGGGGTTTAGGGCTATGTTATCCCATTTAGTATTGAAGAAAAAGTAAATATAATCATTGATTCAATGCTGGAGGAGATCTCTGGGACTGTCGAGGAAGAAATGCCAGACACAGTGCTAGAAAAGAGCCTGGGAAACAAGCAGGAAGAATTGCAAGTCCTCACACAGTCACCGAACTATGACACGATCAGAATAACAGAGACCTGGTGGGAGCTAGCATGACTGGAGCACTGTCATGGATGGGTACAAACTGTTGAGGAAGGATGGGCAGGGGAGAAGAGGAGGAGGAGTTGCACTTGACGTAAAAGAGCTGTATGATTGCTCAGAGCTCCAGTATGAAGCTGGAGATAAGCCTGTTGAAAGTCCCTGGGTTAGGGTCAGAAGGGAAAGCAACCAGGGTGATGTTGTGGTGGGAGTCTGCTATAGACCACCAGAGCAGGAGGAAGGGGTGGATGAGACTTTCTTCAAACAGCTAGCAGAAGTTTCCCGATTATAGGCCCTGGTTTTCACAGGGGACTTCAATCACCATGACATCTGCTGGGAGGGTAATACAGCAGTGCACAGGCAATCCAGGAAGTTTTTGGAAAGTGTTGGGGACAACTTCCTGGTGCAAGGGTTGGAGTGGCCAAGTAGGGGCCATGCTCTTCTTGACCTGCTGCTCACAAACAGGGTAGAATTGATGGGGGATGTAGAAGTGGATGGCAAGTTGGGCAGCAGTGGCCACGAGATGATTGAGTTCAGGATCCTGAAGAAAGGAAGGAGGGAGAGCAGCAGAGTAAGGACCCGGACTTCAGAAAAGCAGACTTCGGCTTGCTCAGGAACTCATGGGCAGGATCCCCTGGGAAGCCAAACTAAGCAGGAGAGAAGTCCAGGAGAGCTGGCTGTACTTTGTTCCTGTATGGGGAGTACAGCAACAAACCATCCCAAAGACTAGCAAGTATGGCAGAAGACCAGCTTGGCTAAGCAGGGAACTCTTCAGGAAACTAAATCACAAAAAGGAAGCTTAGAAGAAGTGAAAACTTGGACAAACAACTAGGGAAGAGTAGAAGAGTATTGCTCGGGCATGCAGGGATGAAGTCAATGAGGCCAAAACACACTTGGAGTTGCAGCTAGCAAGGGATGTGAAGGCTAACAAGAAGGGTCTCTACAACTATGTTGGTAGCAAGAGGAGGATCAGGGAAAGTGTGGGTCCCTTTCCGAATGGGGGAGGCAACCTTGTAATAGAGGATGCAGAAAAGGCTGAAGTGTTCAATGCTGCCTTTGCCTCAATCTTTCCAGGCAAGGTCAGCTCCCAAACTACTGCACCTGGCAGCACAGTTTGGGGAGGAGGTGAGCAGCCCTCATGGTGGAAGAGCAGGTTAGGGACTACTTAGCAAGGCTGGACATGTACAAGTCCATAGGGCCAGGTGGGACATACCTGAGGGTGCTGAGGGAGTTGGCTGATGTGATTGCAGGGCCATTGGCCCTCATCTTTGAAAACTCATGGTGATCAGGGGAGGTCCTGGATGATTGAAGAAGGGCAAACAGTGCTTATATTTAAGAAGGGAAAAAGGAGGATCCAGGAAACTACAGACCAGTCAGCCTCACCTCAGTCCCTGTAAAAATCATGGAGCAAATCCTCAAAGAATTCATTTCTAAGCACTTGGAGGAAAAAAAGGTGATTAGGAACAGACAGCATGGATTCATCAGGGGCAAGTCATACCTGACCAACCTGACTGCCTTCTGTGACAAGGTGCCTGGCTCTGTGGATCCGGGGAGACTGGTGGATGTGGTGTACTTTGATTTAATGTACTTTTAATGGCATCCTGGGCTGCATTGGTAGGTGTGTTGCCAGCAGGTCAAGGAAGTGATTATTCCCCTCTATTCAGCACTGGTGAAGCCACATGTGGAGTACTGTGTTCAGTTTTGGGTTGTGTCTGGTTCCCCCCCCGCCCCCTTACAGAAAGGATGTGGACAAATTGAAGAGAGTCCAGTGGAGGGTGACAACAATGGAGAGGGGGCTGGGACACATGACTTTTGAGGAAAGACTGAGGGAACTGGGCTTATTTAGTCTAGAGAAGAGGAGATTGAGAGGGGACTTAATAGCAGCCTTCATCTACGTGAAGGGGGGCTCGAAAGAGGATGGAGCTGGACTGTTCTCAGTGGTGGCAGATGACAGAATAAGGAGGAATAGTCTCAAGTTGCAGCAAGGGAAGTTTAGGTTAAAAATTAGGAAGAGTTTTCTCACTAGGAGGGTAGCAAAACACTGGGACAGGCTACCCAGAGAGGTGGTGGAAGCTCCATCCTTGGAAGTTTTCAAAACCCGACTAGACAAAGCTTTGGTTGGGACGATCTGGTTGGGGCTGGTCCTGCTTTGAGCGGGGGTTGGACTAGATGTGACCCCCTGAGGTCCTTTCCAACCCTAACTTTCTATGATTCTGTGATCTGCAATCCCTTGTATTTGAGGATGATTGTCTTCCATGATTGCCTTATCAGCAGGTCCAAAGATGACTGACAAGGTCAATCCAATGTCAACAGGTTCATTTGCAACTTGAGCTTGTTTCTAGGGTGGGTGGCTCTGGATTCTTGGTTCGAGTCGTGACGTACTGTTTCTGCGGCTCCTGCTTTTCCATCTTCTGTTGTCATTGTAAGGTTTAAAAGCATTGAGATCCTTGAAACATACCCTTCCTCCGTTAATATTCACTGGAGGTAATGATTTTAGCTATAGTTAAAAACAGTCTGCAGTGCTGTTAGGTAAGTGTATTACCAGGAGCAGGTAATAGCAGAATTGCCAATGGATATTTCGATTAGCAGAACATCAAAATAATTAAAGAAGGAGAGAGGGTTGTTAACACATGTGAAATAAGTGTTTAGAAGGAAATTATAATGAGTTGCAAAGTCAGCTGAGTCTCATTGCTGCCTGAATAGAAATGCTGCTCCTGCTTGGCAGTTGATTGTAAGCTATGGGTGGACTAAGGATCATAGTGGGAATGCAGCTATACCACTATACCCTTCCCCCGCTGGATCTGCTCATATATCTGAATTTTGAGATTAAGGGATTTTTCCTTCAGTCTTTGAGTTTGTTTAATCCTGGACACAGAAGTTACTTGAAACACTTACCATTTAAGTACTATCGTATTTGTGGGCCTTTCTGGTATCCATAGTAGCGTTCCACTGTTGTTGCTGTTATGACTGTCCAATGCTCCCTCTGTCAGTTAATTTATGAATTTTCTCTTGCTATTTACTATGATCATCATAATATTTTTGACCCATAAAATAACAGAATTAGTGTTGGGTCCAAACCAAAAATCTCTGAATCCCAGTACTCTGAACTTGGGGAAAGTTCAGATACAGATTTGTGGCTTGGCTGCATCTCTAAACAGAATAAAACAGAACATGCCTGGGGTTAAAATCCCTTTATAATTTCTTTCTTTTAAAAGGGATTTATTATTATAGCTGTTATTATTATTATTTTCTCCTTTGTTTGTGTCATTGCTTAGTAATTTGAAAATGCAAGGCAGATTTTGCACCAGACTTTTTTGTTTTTAACAAATCCTTCTGTAAACAGGATTAATTTTATAGGCTTGTAATAGAGAGGAAGCTGATATATTTTCTTGGTGTTTGCATCTATACATTATAAGCAGGAATTAACGTGGCTCCGAATATAACGTTCATTGGTTAAATACTAATAGTGGTTGCAAGGCAGCAGGAGTCACACTGGTGTTTGTGACGCATGAGTATGATAATATGACTGTTTACATTATTTTTGCTTTTCATTGCCAGAACTATGGTTATTTGAATTATGGAGTATTGTTTTTAGTTTAAATTAGGCAAATTTAAGGTGTCCCTCTAATGCATCATCTGAAGGAGAGATTAATGTTACTGAATCACTGTTTGATATATCAGATCTTGTAAAGCCTGGAGTCTCCAAAGCGTATTGAAATCTTGGTTACACATGCTATGTTTAAGGGAGGGAATGCTATCTATTAAGAGAGAGGGACTCAAAATTGGGAATCTCAGTTGTGCTCGCTGCAGTAATATCAATTCATAATTTTGTGCTGACCCTCTTATTTATTTATTTATTTATTGCCCCAAAGGAACTGAGCATTGCAAATCTCATTAACTGTATGAGACTTGTAGGTTAAGCTTCAAGAGAATCCAGAGACAACTCAGCTTTCATTTACCCTCTCTGTTAATGAGACCTCTCCAGCGGGTTGGAGGTATGTGTGAGAACCTGGGACCCCAAGGAATGATGCCATGAGAGGTGGGAAGGAGAGTGTGTGTGTGTGTGTGTGTGTGTGTGTGTGTGTGTGTATGCACGCACGCGCACACGTGCACACACACTTTCCTCTTTACACCTTTACACTTTAACTAATATATGCATATAATGCATTCTATATGTTGTACGTATATTAATTTTGGTTAAATACAAGAGTGTAAGGAAGAAATAGCACTGCTTCCTTTTGTCTGCAGTGGATTGGCATTCACTCTCCTTTCTCCTACTTGGCATCACTTGTTCCTATCTCCCATTCTCCATGGCTGCAATGCGGAGCATTCCCTATCTTCTTTCAGTCTAATTTAACCATTCAATATTGGGCCAGGCCCTCTATTTTTACAAATCAGTGTTGTTCTATTGACAGATTTCAAAGGAGTTGGGCTCATTTAGACCAGGTGAAGATTTAGCACCACACAAATCCAAATCATTTTGAAATGCTGCAGAAATTTAGATCCAGATCCAGTTCTGCAGGTTAGGCATCTCAACTGTAGTTTACAACTTTGTGGTACCATATGTGCTTGCATTCAGTACACCCCAGAATAAAATACATACTTGGTTTTTGAAAGGCAGAAAGGTAGAAAAGACCTTACCATATTTCTTGCATATAATGTGCATTCCAGTTTCTAGCAGCTGGTTTTTGAGGAAAAAGGTGCGTGTTGTATGCAAGAAAATAGAGCAGTTTTTGAAGAAGCATCAGCATCATATAGGCTCAAAGGGACTTTACCGCTTTGGTTAGTTATTCCTGTAGTGCAAATCTGAACATCTACTGTATCACTGACGTTCTAAACCATGGAAAATATGAGTTTGAATGGTGAAAATAAGAAAGAAGTCAGAGACTGGTACATTACCTTGATAAAATGAGTGGTAAACCTCCACAGAGATGCATTCCAGACATAGTTTTAACTTTATGTTTGAAGAGAACTAATTTCCTAAGTTCATTTCCTAATATATTATTCAAACCTTCTGGTTTGAACAAAACAGCAAAGGGCTCAGTCAACTAATCTTCCCCTAAAGCTAATATTTCAATAGCTCACATCACTCCGGTATTTTCAACTAGCTGTGTATGCATAGCTTAACACTAAAAGGCTGCGGTAAATTATTTTCATCGAATGATGCCAACTGTAATAAATCCTCAGCCCTTGGAGCCGTGTCTGCACCACGTGAAATATTAAGCTCCGTGCTGAATCTCCTCACCAGTAGGAGTCGTGTTACTGCTGGCCTGCATGTCCTAATGTTTAGTAGTTCGCAATGATCTGTTCCTTCCTCTTCATTGACTAACTTAATAATGGCTCACTTGGGGCTGGAAGGGACCTCACCATGTCCAGCCCCTTTCTCCAGACACAATCAACCTTTCCTAAGCCATCCCAGACAATGGCTGCCACATTCTTGGTCTAAAATTTGCCTGGCTGTCTTTTTCTTTCTGGCCATTATTTCCTGCAGCTGGCGACCGGTATGACTTATCTGTACCATTTTTCTTTTCAATTCAAGGCTTGTCAGATACTGGCTGAGCTCAGTTAGCAGATGCAAGATTGTACTTTTCAGTCTTTGTGACTGTGTTTTTTGACAGTGCCTTGTCTGTACAGCTAAGTGTGTTTTGCTTAGCTAGGTTTTCCCCTAAGAACCTAACAAAGTGATTCACAGGCCCCTCGAGCTGTCTTATGGATGTACAGATGAAGACGGGTCAACATCCTGTATTTTCCTGTTTG
>NW_005841958.1:1217523-1217985 GCF_000455745.1 Alligator sinensis | reverse complement strand
GGAAAGATAATGACTTGGTCTGATTATGAAAACTGCTCAAGCATGGTGCCTCAAAGTGTTATATCCCAGGCCAAGCATCTTGCAGCATGACTGGACTCCCTGATGCATCCTCTTAAGCCAAAGACCAAGCTGAAGGCCTCTAGGAAAGATGCCTGTTACTTCAGAAAGCTAATAACTATTTGAAATACAAGAACCCTGCCTGATCGGCCTTAATATGTTACTTGGGCATTCTTAAAACATTTTCTATTCTCCTTATTGCCTGGATCCACATGGGCTACCTTGACGTTTAGATTCATTCAAGGTGTTGAGCTATCACTCATGTGGCATTCCTTGTCATCTAAACCATAGCCCTAGCATCCCGGTAATCACTCTGGACTCTTTACAATCCTTTCTTAGATATGTTGCTAAACGCTTATGTGCAGAACGCCTTGTTGTGTGGTGAATGTAAACTCGCTTATTAGG
>NW_005841958.1:1198108-1217513 GCF_000455745.1 Alligator sinensis | reverse complement strand
GAAAGACCATTGAACTAAATTTAGCCATATATTGCTATGATATTATGTTCACTTATCCATAGTATCATACCATTTTTTATCACCTTTGATTCATTGTTGCAGTTACATGCCTATTACCTGCATGTCAAAGTTGTTGGGTTTTTTCATTTTGTGTTGTTTTTTTCTCCCACAAAATATTTGTTTTTCTATCAATTGTCTAGGACTCTATAATTAAAACCCTTCTGCAACTCAGCATCATATCCCACCAGCCATCCTTCTTTCTCTCTTTTGCACCTTTTAACATACAAATTGTTATTGTTTTCTACTGTGATGCTATGGTGGTAGCCCCAAGCCCTGTAAAATGGAATTACTTTTCTATAAGGGCAGGACTAAATCTGTTGCAAACACAGATGCTTGAATGTTCACCTTTGTTTAGATTGGAAAAAAAGTGAGAAATGCAATATGGAGTTGGGAATATATTCCTTGATTTATCAGTTCTGGATACTTGCATTACCTTTATTTCTGTAATAGCTAAGTGCCTCTTGCACTTAAAAAACCAACCAGCCAAAACAGAAACAAAACCCTCAAGAAGTAGAAAAGTTCTAGTTTTTATTCCCATTTATGTATAAAAATGTGATTAAATTTTCCAGTTTTAAACTGAACATTTTCAGAGCTTATATGCCCCCAGTTTTGTTTTGTTTTTCAGGCTTGTAGTATTTCAATAAAAGTTCAGCAATCGTCAATAAAACATCAAATTAGGCAAATTATTTATATCAAATTCTTTCAAGGAAGAAGAATAATTTCTTGATCTGCTGCAGACCTCATCTCTCTTTTTCCTCTCTCCTAATCTGTAAATTGAAACTAAGGGCCTGTCTTTATTAGGAAAATTAATTCAGGAGAGTTTGGATTGAAAGTGAAGTAGCTATTTCTGACTTGCTCTGGATATGGGCTCTCATTTTCAGAATAAACATGTCTATATAGAGAGTAAATCAAATAACTCTAGGTGTAGATAAGACCTAATACTTCCCATCTCTCACAACACTGTGGACCGTAATGGATCAATCCTCAGATGGAAAGTGCTCTCAGAGCAACGGATCAGGTCGTAATAGTCTCCATTTCCTATAGTGCTTTTCATTCTTAAAGCTCTTAACAATTGTTAATTAATTCTAACCAATATACCATACAGAAAAACAAGTCTTATACCTGTATTTTTTCTTTTTTACATGTGCAGTGCAGATAAGACCCTGTTTTACGTTGGGCCTTTTAATCAGTAGAATATTTAGAAGTGCGATAAATCCTAGAGAGGTCCAAGTCTAGAAATAGCTGATCATGCTTTTCTCTTGCATATTGCCAAATGTTCTTTAAATATATTTCACAAATAAATTAAATCAGGCTTTAGCATTTGACAGGTAATACTGTAGAATAAACATGGGTTATGTCTAAACCACAGCCTGTAAGTACAGTGCAGTGTTCGCTGACCCTAGCTAGCTTTAAACATGCTAGCTCAGTTACTGATTAGCCACAGCAGTATGGTGCAGGTCAGTATACCCTGCTTCTTGTTGTGGGGGGAGGAGGAGATGTAGTCTCCTGTGCTGAGCAATGAGTTGCCTTTGCTAAGCTCGTATATGGTTATAGTATGCTGTAGTTGCTACTCTGACTCAAGTGTGCACGTATAGTTTCCAACAGCAGATCACAGAATCACAGAAAGGTTGGAAGGGACTTCCTGAGGTCTAGTCCAACCCCCTGCTCAAAGCAGAACCATCCCCAACTAGATCATCACGGCTAAGGCTTTATCTAGCTAGGTCTTAAAAATTTCCGAGGATGGAGCTTCTGCCACCTCTCTGGGTAACCTGTTCTAGTACTTTACTATTCTCCTGGTGCGAGAGTTTTTTCCTGATCTCCAACCTAAACTTACCTTGCTGCAGCTTGAGCCCATTGCTCCTTGTTCTGTCATCTGCCACCACTGAGAACAGTCCTGCTCCATCCTCTCTGCAACCACCCTTCTTCAGGTAGATGAAGGCTGCTATTGAATCCCCTGTCAGTCTTCTCTTATAAGCCCAGTTCCCTCAGCCTCTCCTCACAAGTCATGTGCTCCAGCCTCCTAACCATTTTTCTTGTCCTTCGCTGGACTCTCTCCTGTTTGTCCACATCCTTTCTGTAGTGGGAGGTCCCAAACTGGACACAGGACTCAAGATGTGGCCGCACCAGTGCTGAATAGAGGGGAAGAATCACTGCCTTCAATGTGCTGGCAAGTTCTCCTACTCAGTCTCCTACTAATGCAGCCCAGTATGCTGTTAGCTGTCGTCGCAACAAGGGCACACTCTTGGCTCATCTTCAGTTTATTGTCCACTGTAACCACCAGGTCCTTTTCTGCAGAGCTGCTGCTTAGCCAGTTGATCCCCAGCTGGTACTGGTGAATGGGATTGCTCTGTCCTGAGTGCAGGACTTGGCATTTGTACTTATTGAACCGCATGAGATTTTTTTTGATCCAGTCCTCCAATTTGTCTCAGTCTCTCTAATCCTAGCCCTACCCTCCAATGTATCTACTGTTCCCCCCCAGCTTGGTGTCATCTGCAGACTTGCTGAGGGTGCACTCTGTGCCATCTTCCAGGCTGTTGATGAAGATTTTGAACAAGCTCAGAGCCAGGACCAACCTGTGGGGCACCCCACTTGATACTGGCTGCCAACTAGACATTGAGCCATTGATTACTACCCTCTGAGCCTGGTGGTCCGGCCAGTTTTCTATCCACCCTACAGTCCATTCATTCAAGTAGTACTTCCTTAGCTTGCTTGTGAAAATGTTGTTGGAGACTGCATCAAAAGCCTTGCTGAAGTCAAAGATATATTGCATCCGCTGCTTTCCCCACATCCACAGAGCTGGCTGTCTCATCATAGAAGACAATCAGGTTGTTTAGGCATGACTTGCCCTTGGTGAATCCATGCTGACTGTTCCTCATCACCTTCTTCTCCTCCAAGTGATTAGAAATGGATTATTTGAGGACTTTCTCCATGATTTTTCCAGTGATTGAGGTGAGGCTGACTGGTCTGTAGTTCCCTGGATCCTCTTTTTTACCATTCTTAAAAATGGGCATGGTATTTGGCCTTTTCCAGTTGTCCAGGACCTCTTCCAATTGTCACGATTTTGCAAAGATAGAGCCAACGGCTCTGTAATCACATTAGCCAACTCCCTCAGCACCTTTGGATGCATTGCATCTGGCCCCATGGACTTGTACATGTCCAGCTTTTCTAAATGGTCCCTAACCTGTTCTTTCATCACTGAGGGATGGTCGCCTCCTCCCCAAACTGTGCTGCCTGGTGCAGTAGTCTTGGAGCTGACCTTGCCTGTGAAGACCGAGGTAAAACAGGCATTGACCACTTCAGGCTTTTCCTCATCATCTGTCACTGGGTTGCCTCCCCCGTTCCGTAAGGGACCCACACTTTCCTTGATCTTCCTCTTGTTGCTGACATACTTGTAGAAACCCTTTATGTTACTCCTCACGTCCCCTGCTCGCTGCAAGTCCAAGTGCACTTTGGTCTTCCTGACTTCATCCTTGCATGCCTGAGCAATATTTTTATACTCCTCCCAAATTGCTTGTCCAGTCTTCTTCTTCTTGTAAGCTTCCTTTTTGTGTTTAAGCTCACTGAAGAGTCCTCTGCTAAACCAATCTGGTCACTTGCCACATTTACTATTCTTCCTGCACATCAGGATGGTTTGTTGCTGTGCCATCAGTAAGGTTTCTTTAAAATACAACCAGCTGTCCTGGACTACTTTCCTCTTCAGACTGGCCTTTCAGGGGATCCTGCCCATCAGTTTCCTGAGTGAGTCAAAGTCTTCCTTTTCTGAAGTCCAGGGTCCTTAGTCTGCTGCTCTTTTTCCTTCTTCCTTTTGTCAGGATCCTGAACTCAATCATCTCCTTGCCCCTGCTGCTCAACTTGCCTTCCACTTCTACATCCCCCATCAATTGTTCCCTATTTGTGAGCAGCAGGTCAAGAAGAGCATGGCACCTACTTGGCCGCTCCAACACTTTCACCCAGGAATTGTCTCCAACGCTCTCCAAAAACTTCCTGGATTGTCTGCACACTGCTGTATTGCCTTCCTGGCAGATGTCAGGGTGATTGAAGTCCCCCATGAGAACCAGGGCCTGTGACAGGGAAATTTCTGTTAGTTGTCTGAAGAAAGCCTCACCTACCTCATCCTTCTGGTCTGGTGGCCTATAGCGCACACCCACCACAACATCACCTTTGTTGCTGTCTCTCTTAACCTTAACCCAGAGACTTTCAACAGGCCCATCTCCAATTTCATACTCAAGCTCTAAGCAATCATACAGCTCTTATACATACAGTGCAACTTCTCCTCTTCTCCCCTGCTTGTCCTTCCTGAACAGTTTATACCCATCCATGACCGTGCTTCAGTCATGTCAGCTATCCCACCAGGTCTCTGTTAGTCCAATCACATCATAGGTCCTTGACTGTGTGAGGACTTCCAATTCTTCCTGCTTGTTTCCTGGTAATGAGATGCATTACTGTGTAATATTGTCAAAATCATAAACAGTTTGAAAAATATCAGTGGGCGTTTCTCTGGAGGCTGGCAGTGATTCAACATAGTCCAACATTTCAAGCCATGAAGAACATCCCAGAGAACTGTAGGAATTGTAGGATGTCGCACGTGTTTCTAAATTACCAAAGCAGCAGTTCCTGCTGGTGTGTAAAGACAGTGGAAAGTGAGTTCATGTTATCCCCTGTAAAACCAGAGTGGAACAAATGAATATGATGTTAGTTAATTTTTATTTGCTTTTTTTCTTTTATGGTGTTATTGGTGAATGAGCATTTGAGAAAGGTAGGAAGTAACATTGTACGGTTCAGTTAATGGCAGCATGACCATTCTGTAGTTTAAACGTACAGTGTCTGTGTAATCAAGTGCATAGCTGTGAGGGACACGGGTACAAATATTTCTACCTGTATTTAACCTGCTGGGCACAGGTTGCTTGGTCATAGCAGAGTCCTATGTTCCATAAAGGTCTTCTAGCTTGGAACTAATTCTTTCAGGCTTCAATTTGATGGGTATCACATCACCTCTCGGCGAGATGCAGATAGAAATTAACATGCAAATAGATCATCATTTTGAGTAGGGAAGTGGCAATGTGCTGCTGAAAAGTAATTCAGAACATCTGTAGACCTTATGGTATCAAGGCGACCTTTACAAAACGCAGTACATTTTCTGCTTTGTAATGGGGCTCTCCCTAAAATGCCACATTATATTTTGATGTTGCATCCAGTGACGGGTGAATTTAAAGATCGAGATGCATTTGATTTTGTTTCCTACAGATCCCAGTGTCCAAAAACCCTTTGTGAAACTTGCCTGAGTAATCTAAATGTTTCAGCTCTGTGTATATTTGACAAATCTTTAAAAACAAAGCAACTACACGTCAACCACATTCACCTCAACCAATGGACCTCAATCTGCAGTGATCTGTCTCAGCCTGGTAGCGAGTTGTTGGACCCCAGGAAAGGTTGTCGAGTCTGCTGCAGAGCTTTGTCTTCTATTTTAGGCTGTACAGTTCATGTATTTCTATTTGACTATCTCAGATTTAATCCCCACTTGTCACTCGTGCCACTGGTTGGCCACCCCTAATCTAGACCCTTTTATATGCAGCTTCCAGTTTTCTTCATAGGCAGAAAAAAATGTCCGTGTCCAGCTCTTCAGGCCTTTTTTTCTTTTGCTGCAATTTTTGTAGCTAGGATGTAGAAGAATTGCCTTCCACCACCCTGACTCATTAGTAGGCTCAGGAGAGGCACATGGGAGACTACCCTCTGGAAACAAGTGGCTAGAAAGCATGTCTTAACTGTTTCTCTTCCTCTTGCACATTTTGGTCACAGAAATCAAATAAGGACAGGCTGATTCCCATCAGTGTGGATGCTACCCTGAGAGGTTCTCCAGGGAGCACCTTCTTGTCCTAGTGAAGTCAACGGGAGTTGTCGGTGCACAGCATCTCAGTATGCAGTCAGTATGCTGATGATAGGAATGGAGACCTCTATTGGCTGTTAGGAGCTCGGCCCATCACTGTAAGGATGTCTAATATCACCGCATCTGAACGTGAGCGCTCATTACCCGCACAAAATGCTAGTCACCTTGGCTTTGCTGGAATGATGGATAGGAAATTGTACAGTTGCTCCCACTTCTGGGAGACGGCGAGTCCTTGGTGCCCCATTTAATACTCCACTGGCATTTATTTTTCAGCTGTTCAGTGCTTTATATTATACATTATCCTAAATATGCATCAAACACTGCCTTGAGATGCTAAAATAAAGTGCCTCCAATGATTTATCTATTTGTTGCTCTAGAATGTCTAGACTTTTGCACTTAACGTTGTGCTCATTTCATATCCATGTGAAGTTTCATATATATAACTGTTTAAATTTATAAAAAATCACTTCATATTGAAATTATATTTATATATAAAATGAATATATAATGAGAGAGAGGTGGGTGGGGGTGTGTGTGTGTGTGTGTGTGTGTGTATGTACTCTCTCTCTATATACATGCAATAATATAATTTCAAAATGAGGTAATTTTTATATATTTATATATATATAAAACTTACTATGGAAATGAAGTGAGTACAATGTTAAGTGCAAAAGCACACACACACACCTCCTATTGGAATATATACATATGTATGTATATGTATGAGGTGATTTTATATGTATATATTCCAGTATGAGGCGATTTTTTTTTTTTTTTAAATGAGGTGATTATTTTTTCATAAATTTGATTTATTAAAATATCGACTTCCCCTGTTCAGGAAAAATATTTCTGACTACAGTTCTAGGAACAGCTCTGCTGATTTAAGACAAGAAAAAGATAATTATGAATAGTTGTGTGTGAAGCCAGACTGGACTGGTTGGATTGAGAGAAAGTGCACCTTAATCCTTTGATCCTACAGATGTCTGGGAGTTGGAGCGGCAAAGGATTTGCCTTGGGGCTTTTTCATTTATGTAACGGGGGGGATGTACATCCAACTCCAGGGAGGGCTGCAGTCCCAAATGGGTATTCACCTGTGCTTGGTGAATAGATGTTACACACTTTTTTTATAACCTTTATGTATCCAGGATATTTTTGAGTTTCTGGTGCTATTAATGGAGGCAGGGACTGAATGCTTTGCCTACCGATGTGTGTATGAATTTAGTAGCAAGTTAAATGCAGGATTGTTGCCCATATTTTATGCCATATTTATGGCACAGTAGCACCCGAAAGCCCAAATGCAATTGGGGTCACATTGTTCTGAGTCCTGTGCAAAATAAATGTAGTATCTGGCCACATAGTTAGCAGACTAAGATAAAAAGCAAAATATAAAAGATGGAGTAAAGTGGTTCTTTCCTAAACATGCCCTTGATTCTTTCCCATTTCTGGTATTAACCTCTGATGCATTTATATCTTTTTGGCCTTTCTTTTGCTAGGCTAGGTGAGCCAAACGGTCCTAATCTCAATTCCAGTTGAAATGCTCTTCATTCCCTTGATCATCCTAGCAGCGCATGCATTATAAAAGCATATTTTCTGTATATATTACAGGTGGCAGGACAATGCCTGCATATCCTACAGTATTATTAGATATGGTTTGCTGAGCATGGATGACTCTCCACAGGCTCCTCTTGGGAAGACAGTAAATCATGTAGTAGTGCTTTCATCCTTTAATGATCAGAATAAGGAAAAGTATGGATTGCAGCTCTAGACTGCTGATAGGTGAAAGCTAATTTGCCCATGTTGTGATATGAAACAAGAAGTAAAAGCTAGACACAATCGAAATGCTAGTAGCTGCCCAAAGGTCCCTTTCTTCATTTTGGTGCTGTTAGCAGAGCCATTTTTGGTTTGTTGAAGATGTGTGGATGTAATAAATCCATAATTGTTTAGTACTTCATGGTTGTCATTGTTGTATGCAAGGGTTCTTCTGAACACCATGACAAAGAGAGGACTCAAATTCTCCTGCTGCCAAAATGCAGGCCAGGTGAGTTTGAGAGAATCCCTGTTAGCATTTAGTAGTCCCGGTCTTTATAATGGAAGAGTGATGAATCTGTTCGGAAGAAGGCAATGGTACACATACCTACATTCATGCTCATTATTTAGTTCAGTGCTGCTCTGCGTTCGCAAGGTGATTTGTCTTCACCTGCTTTATGAAACAGTTAAGAGATTAGAAACCCCTGGACCTCAAAAGCTGTCACTCTCCTGAATGACACCTGGGAAACCTAGCCTAGAAACGAAGGATTTTTATATTTTACCCACCAGAAACTCTCATAAATGGCTGCATTTAACAACATATTTCCTAAGAATGCATTACTGAGCGTTGGCTATTTATCTACAAATAAAACTGCAATTGGAAGACGCGGCTTCTTCAAGGTTTATCTCTGAAAATTGCTGAAGCGTTCCTGGTATTTTTTTTTGTCAAGCAATTTGCATATTCATGATCTGTAAAATTGTTCTAGTCACTGAATTCAGTTGATAATGGGTTTTTTAACAACCAATTAAAATGTTCTGATTTAGGTTACACGACAGCTGTTTGCTCAGGCACACCAGTACAATCGGAACCCTAGTTTACTTGTTTAAATACAGCGATTAAGTTAGACCTCTCAACAGGTAAGAGTTTTTTTTCATGTTTGAAAAATTCTTGAAGGACTTTCTAGAGATGTATAAGGAAGGCCCAAATCCCCAAGGACCTTGAGGGACCTGGCTCCCATGGATTTCAGTTAGTGAGATGCATCCCCATTGTGGACTGCTTAGACTAAGATCCACATGACGTCAGTGGCGGAGTGTGAGCCCTGACTTTGTGCTATTCACTTCACCATCCTTGCTAGGCCCATTGGTCTACCTCATCAGCAGTCTCCGATGGAGAAAGATTTAAGACAAAACAAAGTTTATACCAGAGAACCTAGCAAATAATATTAACAGATGGAGGGTCAGGGGGAGAATCATTGACTCTCCTATAAGAAACACCATTCCTTGCCTGGGCAGCTGTTTTTTTAACAGAAGTGTTTTCCTTGCCTTTTTTTTTGTTTGTTTTTGTACAATTATGCAGTAATGTCAGATTTGATATTATGAACAAAAAGCACATTGGTGTCTGTACAACAAAAGGAAGCAAGAGAGGAGCGAGGAGCTAAGGGTTAATAGAGTAGGAGGTCATGGTAGCTATGTCCTGATCTGGCTACCACTAATCTATTTCCCAGGAAAAAGAGTCCTCTTGTATTAGTGGGAAGCCTGGTCTGATACTGATCTAAGACAGAATTCTCAACTGCTTACACAGCTGCTATGGAAACTAAAATGCCTTTGGGGCGAGAAAAAGGAATGTCCCCTGGGTGTCTTGTGTTTTCAAAATGAGGGTGTAAGCGGCCTCAAACGGCCCAAGTGAGAACCGGGTGAAATGGGTGCTGCTAGGTGCATGGGTCACCCTTAGACTTGAGGCATGCCTAACCCTGTCTATATGAGTTAACCTCTACAGTGCATCGCTCTACATTGGTGAAGGTAAATACTATACAGCTGCACTCACTGCATGTTGGCTGCAAAGACTCCAAATGGGGTAGAGAACATAGTATGTATTATGGAGAGCATAGGGCAAGATGTGGGCCTGGATACAAAAGAGGAGCGAGAGAGGTGGTATCCCTGAATAGCTGTGCTTCACGCACATTGTACAAATGCTGGAACCAGTAATATACCCCATCTATAGTAAGTCTCAGTGTCTTTCCCTGTCTCTCTCTCTTATGCGTGGGTGTGCATGTGCACAGACACACGTATGCTTGCATGCACTCATGCACACTGAAGAAATCTGTTTTGATTTACTCAAGTTATTCTAGCATCACTTTCGATTACATCTGCAAACTAAGAAAATGTAGCATCCAGCTGTGGAAATCAACAAGACAACTACAGAGTAATCACAAAAAGAATAGTCAGCAGAGAGAGTGATTTGTTTGCTTCACTTGACAGCTGATAAATTCCTGATACATTTCTAGCCTTTGTCTTTTAGCTGCTGTAAAGAGCTAGCCCACTCAAGGAGCTGTGGCATTGTCTAGTAACCTTGGCCCTATTGGGGATGGAATGAATGGGTCGGTAGAAGAGAGAAAAGCCCGGGGAGGAAAGGCAGGATTGGCACAATGACTTTAGATATGCTTGGAGGAAATGTGATTTAGGGTGTAGAAGGAAGGAGTGTCCTTGGCTATAATGGGAGAGGAGACCATACATGCTCAAGGGGTCAGTGACCTGAAAGGATAGTGGTGTGACAAATACAGAAGGGAAGTAAGACAGGGAAGTTTGTGGTTTCCGTTATGTTGGTGACTATCTGTACAAACAGCTACTGAGATAAATGGGGACATATGAAATATGGGATGTACAGTGTGTGTAGTTGCTTTAAAAAAAAAAAAAAAAGGTTGGGCTGTGCACTAGAGAGGGGTAAGGGTAAGAGGGAAAGCTGAGAAGATTCCCACTTGACACTCCCAGGGCCCTTGGTGGTAGTTAACCATTCCTATCTCTGGCTAGGGACAGACATTGCAAATAAACTGGTTTAAGTGATCAGAAACTGGTTTAAACCTGTAACAGAACATAAGTTCAGTGCACATAAACCAGTTTAAAAATGGCTGAAACTGGTTTAAGATAAACCTGATTGAATGTAGTATCAGACTTAACTGATTTGGGTCAAACCGGTTTATGCAATGTCTGTCCCAGACCCCTTGCTGGTGTAAATTTAAACCAGACTCCCCCAGCACCCCGGCATGCTCTCTGGGCTGGGTGGGGCTCTCTGTTCCACAACAGAGCTGGCCCCACCCCCCTGCTCCCTGGCCAGAGCTCCAGCAGAGACTGCAAACACAGCAGGGTCCCATCCCACCCCGCCTCGCTGCTCAAGCAGGGATCCCCCCTCTCATCTCCCAGAGCACAGACCTCAGCCCCACAGACCCTAGGCATGTGGTATACTAGCTAATGCTGAGAGGTGTCTGTATGTGTGTCTCTAATTTCACTGGGACAGGCAGACAGGACGGTGTCTGCTTAGGGATTTTTGGAGCTAATAAACAGGTCAACTGGTAAGATCCCTCCTTCCTGGGAAAAGCTGTTTAAGAACAGCTGAGAGAGGCTATTGCTTTGCTGATGGGGTGATCAGTCCCCTGCTGGCTTGTTTACCTGTCAATTTGCTGCAGACAGTATAAAGAAGCAGGGAGAGGGAGGTTGAAAAGCTTCATATCATCAGCAGATGCATGCACTGCAAACTCCGCCCCCTCTCCCCTTGTCTCAGAGTGCTAACCCGAGGCTGGAGTCTGGCAACGCTCCTGCCCCTTGAGCACCAAGTGGGGAAAAGCCTGGGACAGTGCAGGCAGACCTCCCTAATCAGAGTGTCCTTCCAGGACTTGGCTACGCCACCTCAGCTCAGCACTATGGAAGGGAAGGGAGGGCTACTGTAGCTCAGCCTGGCTTCTAGCCTGAGCCACTGCAGGCATGTGCCTACATGTCTGGGATGTCTGTACAGTTACAAGCTGATTTAGCCTAGGTAGGTTAGACTAACCTGCAAAGATTGAATCAATTTAGGTTCAGGCTTTTTGAATTTCTGTACCTAGCCTCTATGTATAACGATGCTACAGGTCCTCAAAAGCAACTCACCTCTGTCCTTTTTCAACTAGTGCAGTGCCTGAAAGGCCAAGGGTGAAGGAAGCATTGGTGAACATTGGCAGCTCATAGTGCCTGTGTCCACACACAGAATTGTTTCCATAGACATCCAGTATAAGGTCATGTCCTGGCTTGTTAAATTGGGCCCTGTCAGATGGTATATTTGTTGTGCCTTAGGTGTAAGTATCGTATAACAACTAGTAACTTGCCAGACATCAAACCAGTTTACTCCTTGATAGAAATGGTGGATCAGCCATAAAGAAGTTGCTTATTGAAACGGCACATTATGATTTGTCTTGTGATACTCGCAGATAATGCGTGACAAATATGATGTCTGCCAGGGCCTTGAGAACTCTGCCAGGATTGCCTTGACCCTCCAAGTGGTGGGCACATTTGGGCAGCCACGTGCTCCATATATTTTGGGCAAACCTAGTTGCCTTGTTTCTGGGACCCCTCCCTAAGGCTGTGAGGATGTGTAGAACCTTCCCTGGCATTCACTCTGGCAAGGATATTATTCCAACCAAGGATTTGGGCCAGGTCCTTTGTTTCTGTTAATTAGATCAATCATTACCTTGTTTTGCTTAATATTAAAAAAATGTGTTTTGTGTGTGAGAATGATTGATAAGTGATACGCCGGTGGGACTGATATATTATTCTAACATCTGTCTCTGTATTCTTTCTCTAACTCGCATGCCGTTGCCTTTTATAGAGACTCCAGCTGCCTTCCCTGGCAGTGTCCCTTGTCTTGTAGATATTCTTTTTTTTTTCTTTTTTTTCCCTCCACCCACAGTCATTTCTGCATCAGGCACATCAAAGATTATAGTTCTGCAATGTAATTCAGTGTTTTACTGGTTGTCTTGTGTGAGTTTACTTCTTATCTCAGTTAATCTGTGAAAACACTTAGAAAGAAATTTAATAAAAAATATTCTGTTTTATGCTGGAAATTCCAAAGTCAGGCCATAAATTAAGAACATGCCCATGGAAGATGCGGGAGTTAATGCAGCTGAAGTAGTTGATGGAAAAATACAGCCTGGGACTCCAGCAAGTGCCATCTGACATGGTTTGTTCAGTTAGACATTGAGGCTCCTTCTGTATCTCAGTCTGGCCACCAAGGCAGTTAGGCCTGCTCCTCTGCTCTGTGCACATCAGCTCTAGAGACATGGCAGAGAAGGTAAAAATACCCTGGCTCTGTATTCACAACCTGGGATTCCAGTGTGCTGGAGTGCAGCATCTCTGGGGCATCCTCACCAAATATCCTTGGAGGTTGACACGTGGAGTGGGAGCAGGAGCAGGTGTGCTTGTTGCCTGGATGGTGAGATTGAATATCTGCAGCAGTGTAGACATACTCCTTGCCCTTAGGCCAGGGGTGGGCAGTTATTTGGGCCAGAAGTCTATTTAGGGAGTTTTGGTGAGCTGTTGTGGGCTGGGTCAGCATTCCCCTGCTTCCCGCCTGCCAGCCTGCAACAGGTCACCAAAACTCCCTAAGTGGCTCTGCCCGGGGACCTGGCCCCATGCTGTCACCACCTGGGGATCTGGACCCTGCCCAGGGTCTCCATGGCGACTGGCTGAGACTTGCATGGGCAGGGTGTGCTTGGCCAGGTGGATGGGATGGGGCTGCAAGTGGGTGGGGGAAGGGGCTGGGACCAGGATCGCAGGGCGGTGACAGCATAGGAATGGGGCCTGGGGCAGAGCCGTGATCTGCTCCCAGTATGCCCCTGCCTGCAGAACCGGTGCCCATCATAGGAGTGTGCGAGCAGTGGATTGTGGCCCTGCCCCGGGCCCCAACCCCGTTCTGCCACCACCCTGCGATCCTTCCCCACAATCTCAGCCCTGGCCCTGCCCACCTATCCCACTTCTGCATGCCGCTCCCATCCATTTACTTGGCTGAGTGTGTCCTGCCCGTGAGTGCCCTGGGCTGGTCCTCATGGAGATACTGCCTGCCTGATCTGTCCGATGCCCCTGGTGGTGGGTGCGGGGTAGATGGGCTGGGGCTTGGAGTGATAGTGATACTGGCAGCGGCACCTGGAGTGGAGTTCAGCTGCGTGCTCAGGGCTGCACATGCCACACCTGGGCTGGGCAGGGCTGAGGGACATGCTGTGGGCCAGATAAAATCCTTTGCTGGACCAGATCTGGTCTGTATTTTGCTGCTTTGCTGAAGTGTTCGTTGCCACTTCTGGTAATTTTTCTGTGATGATGTGGTTTTGTGGATTAGGTTGACTTGTGAATTGCAACAGCCACGTGAAGGGCTGTCAGATTACAAAGACAGCTGACCTCTAAAACCCTTCTTTAAATTGGTGAAAATGTTGTAGTTGAACCAAATCTCCCATGCATTTAGTTCCTTTTAAGGTTAACCTTTGTTAGGCTATGGGTAACCTTTTCATAAATGTTTCAGTGACTAAGGAGACTAAATCCCAGTGGTTTTCAATGAAGTTTAGGCACTTAGAAGTTTAATCACTTTTGACTTACAGGTTGAGGGCGCCTATACGCGAGCACTGAGGCTGCTCCGACGCACTGGAATTCCAGTGTGTCAGAATGGACTCGATTTGATTTAAATTAAATTGATTTAAATCACTGGCCAGGAAGCCTCGATTTAATCATTGATTTCTATGAAAAGTGCATTCTTGTTGTTTGTACTTTTAGAGAAGGGTAAGGGCTTGACTGTGTGTACACAAACGTGCAGAGACAATAGAGCTGATGGGTGGGTAATTGGCTCTGTTATCTCTCATCTCTGTATACTGCTGTTAACAAGGATGTTATCCCTGAAGATGATAAACTCTCCCTATACATGAAGAAGGGCGTTTGTGCCCAAAATTGCAAAGAATAATTTTTCCAACTATTTAGTTGGTCTAATAAAAGATATCACATCTACCCAAAGAGCCTTGTCTGCTAATGATCTCTGGAGATACAAATCCACAATTTGAAAACTGAAACTAAGCGTCACAGAGATGCTTAATGGGATCTTCTAGACTGAGCACTGAGTCCCATTGGGTAGAGTGGTTTTCTTTAATATATAGAGGAGCCTCTGGGAACCCCATAAGATTGGGTGCTTTATATAGTCCATGGCCTGTTGTGACCTATTCATAAAACTTCTAAAAAGGTTACATGAATATATTGTCTCAAAAAGTATATAATTTGAAATTATAATCCCTATTCCATAATGATATCTTTGAGTTGTAACATATCTTAAATTAAAACTGTTGATACAAGTTTATTTTTTTAAAAGTATCTTAACAACAAATAAAAAACGATTAAATCAAAAAATCATATTTTAAATTTTAAAAATTGGATTTTTTTTTAATAATCAATTTTTATCCACCCTGGTCTGCTGGAGCATGGCAATTGCCGCACTCCAGCAGCCTCCTGAGTCTCATGTATCGGCATCCCTGTGCTTCAAAATGGTAGTGGAGGCACTTGAACTAAAGCGTGTCAAATGAACTTTACTTCAAGTGCCCCCTCTGCCACTTTTAAGCATGGGGATGCTAATACAGGAGATGTGGTAGCACTTCAATTAGAGCGGCTCTCAGAGTCCCTCTGAGGTGCCCCCTTCCCTCTTCCCCACCTCTGGAGCATATGTAAAAGTGCCCTGAGTTAGCTTTTATCCATTTGAGCGGGCATTGGCAACGTAGATCTATCCCACAGGCTATACATGGCTTGGGAACCAATGTTTCTGCCTTCAGAGCCAGGGGAATTTGTTGTTCTGGTAGGGAGAGGCTTTGCCCACTCTGAAGCCTGATGGTGAGGAGCCGTACTTGGGCTGGGTAGCTGGAAGCTGTGCTCAGACTGCCGCTGCTTCACCTTGTCCGTCAGCGGCAGCACGTGTGCAACTTCCAGCTGCCTAGTCCCCATGCAGCTCCCCACCTCATGCACCCCCACCTCAGTGCAGGTGCTAGCAAAGCCCCCAGCTTCTAAAATGCCACTGAAGTCCCATGCTGCCAAAGCCCCCTGGCCTGCATCAGACTGGAGCCAGGGTGTTCTGGCCCATGGCTTGAACAGGTTGCCAGCTGCTGCATTAGAGTGTCTGAGCTGTTAAAGGACCCTGCAGTGAAACACTGGACTCCTATACATGTGCCGCGAGGCTGTTGCGATGCACTGTAATTACAATTATGATTAATCGAGTCTGCTGGAGCATGGTACTTACTGTGCTCCAGGAGACTCTGGTGTTACATGCATCAGTGTCCCCGCGCTGAAAAATGGGTGTTTTAACTAAAGCTCATTGAACAAGCTTTAGGTAAAGTGTCCCTAGGGGTGCTGATACACGTGACGCTCTGGGTGCTTTAATTAGAGCACCTCTCGGAGCCGCTCTAATTAAAGCACCTCCTCCCACTCCCCAAGCAGGTCTATAAACGTTCACTGTGTCTGCTCCATGTGTGGGATACCTAACAGATGCAGCATAGCAGCCTTACAGCAGGTCTAGGCCAGTATGCCAACCTGAGAGGGGGAGGAGAGAAGGAGAGTGAGCCTGTTGGAGCACCCCCTCCATCTCTCTAAGATGGCTGCACTGCATGTCCTTCTGAGAGTGGTTTGTGCACAGCGGTGTGCCATGCCTCCCTGTTGAGTTTCCTAGTGCAGTCCTTCAGTGTAGATACGTCCTTACTGCTTATTATTATATTTATTTTGTACTTTAAGAGTGTGGCTGGTTGAGCAATGTGAGACTTGAATTTCAGTAAGCTATAACCAAAGTACTAAGGGACACATTCAGCTTCCTGATTTGTGCGCCTTTCATGCTGCCACATGAATTCATGCTTTCCTTGAACATTGGATTTGGCAGCATGCATTGGCCTGGCCTAACAGTGCAAAATAAGCTCCTACCCACCCTGCCTCTGTCTGTGGATGGAAAACATGCCTGGAGAGGACAGTAGCACTGGAATGCACGAGAGGTCCCTGGAATTCAATCTGACCATGCTTCTGTAGCCCATTATTATTTAAATATGAACACCAGATACCAGTTTGTTCCTCATGTTTGCCAGGTTGAGTTACCACAGTGCTGTCCACAGGCTGACTGTCCAAGAGGCTAGTGACCTGTCTTTTGCAATCTCCTGTTTGATTTGCTTTTCTTCTTCTTTTTTTAAATCTAAAGGTATTTCCCTATCGAGACAAGCACATGTAATCTTTCTGTTGTTCACTGTCCCGCAAACGACAGGGCGCTCTGTACCAAATATGCTGAGACTGACCACCCAGGGTTAGATCTTTGGGAAGACAGTCCATTCCTTCATAACAACTTTTACAGTTATGTTATGAACTTTAACTTCACCTGAATTTGTCTTGCCTCCCATTCCACATTTGAAAAACAACTGCTATCATACCCAGTTACCCAGCAACTCTTATGGGATGTGTTATGCTTTCCTTGATACGTCTATCACCATTTGTTTAATTACAGCAATGGTGCCACATCTAGTTTTATTCCGTGCTACACAGATGAAAATGTGACTTTTTTGCAAAGCTATACATGGTAAAGATGCTGCCCATTTAAATCCAAATTTGTTTAGCATCTATGTCCCAGGGCAAGCCTCCAGCCAATGTTTGACCAGGCATTCTAGGAGAGGCAATCAACAAGCTATTGAGGCACTTGAGGGCTTTTTCTGTAGGAAAAAATGCCTACTGGTCACTATGGGTATAGATGCCCCTTTTTCTCCTTTGTGGCTGTAGTTCAGTTGATGTGGCCTATGACATATCTACTCAAACTTCATTATCCTTCCAAAATGACCCTGCTATATCCCCTTTTGGAACCAGAAATTTTCCCTTTTAGTTCCATCTAGGCCTCGGAGGGGCATTATAATAATCTTTTCTTGGCTCTCTTTGAGCTGTTTTGCAGGAAGCCTCCCTAGTGTCTGGCCAGAATGGACTAATATGGCCTGGCTGAATTGTGTATCAACAGATCAGTAGAGCGTGGAAAACTTGACCTTCTCTGGAGAGCTACTGGGCACAGAAAGGATGCCACCACTTGATATGAAATATAAGCAGAGCCCTAAAGAATCTTAAGCTTCATCTCCAACCCTGACTGTGTTTTTGTTCCTACAGTTTGGGGCTTACTACAGCCGACTCAACTCTGAGGGCACTGACAGAGATGCAGCTCCTCACTGTAACTCATGGCGCTTTACAGAAAGTAACTCATGGTGCTTCACACTGCCATCCCCCACAACCCAGCAGATGTTCACTGTTGGGTTGGGAGGGTGGGGATTGAGCTTCACTTTAGAGCCAGTTCAGGAGGACCTACACATCTTTAGCCTTTCGTCCCTAGCCCCCACCCCGCCTCCCCCCCCCACCAGCTCTGGTGCTGTCTGCATGATAGGAGTGGGGGGAAATGGAGGGGAGGGAGATTGGGCTTGGGCTTGCCTAGCCTGTGCTGGAGTGGGGGTGTGTGGATTGGAGCCTGGGGTGCCAATCCACCCACCCCCTGTCCAACACAAATTGGGCAAACCTCAGCCTGAGCTACCTTCTCTCCCTTCTCCTCCCTCCCATCATACAGACATCCCTGGGGGTGGAACTGGGCTGATGCAGACAGAAGTTAATGAAGGCACTCTACTTTGGAGCACCTTCATTTGAACCCTCATGTAATGAGGGTTAATTTGTCATGTGATCAAGCACTTTTAAAGCTCTCTGCAGCCATGCACTTACCAGGGCATGGCTATAGAGAGCTTTCAAGGGGCTGATTGTGCAGTGAATGTCACTTTTGTCAGCGCCCTAAGTGTCATGCTGAAATCAGTGACACCAACCAGAATTTAACTCTTATAACAAATAAGTTCCATTCTTGGAAATAGCCTTTACTGGTTTCACATCCAGAAGTACAGAACATCCAGAAATAGCCAGAGAAGGATTATTCCTGCTTTGAAGTTTCCTCAGTTGCCTGATTTAACATCCTGTTGACAAGGGCTGAAAATCCCTCTGTAGGACATAAAATTCTAGCTGGTGATGAAGAAGAAAAGCAGAAGAATACAGCTATATCCTCTGGGGCAGGAGTGTTGAACTCACCTGGGGCCCTCAGCTGGATAAAAACCACAAGGCTCCTCATGAGCTCCTGCTGTCTCTGCATATAATTCAACAATGAGATTGGCTGGTACCACTAGTAAATGAGCAGTGAGAGACCCCAAACTCTCTCAGATGCAAGAGAATCAATAATGCAAAATGAATTGATACTTAAAATTTAAATTTAGCAAGGTGTTTTAAGTGCATGCTTTTCTTTATGTATCTAACTAGTCACACTGATATCACATGGCTCCAGCTAGCACTTCCTGCTCCATGGAGGTGCAAGGACCAGATCCTTAGCAATATCTGCTGTACAGAGTAGTTGTAGAGCTAGGAGTGTGGCTATGAAGTTGACTTAAAACCTCCTTTGCCTTCTCAAATGTTGTGGTGGTTTGGTATTTGTCTATTCCTGAGATGCAATTTAGAGCAGTGTGAAGGCTACCTGTTGTCTCTGGAGAGCGAAGTGCTTTGGACACTGTGGCCTCTCTTTTCCCATTGCACTGACTGGGGAAGGAGCAATGGCACCTATCCTGGAGCCAAGGCTCTGTGTCTTAGGATTTTCCTAGGCAGGGGAGAGCTTCCCACAATGGGCCAAGCTAGCATTAGGGCAGCTTAGTTCCTGTGGAGTGCTGCATAACTCAGGGAATAGTCTGGCCCCAAATTTCTAAATATTGAAAGCATTCATCTTCCATTTTGGTCACTATTAATGTTCTGGGAAGAGATGTTATCACAGCTAATCCATGTGGTGCTAGTGGAATTTGTTGGCATCTGAGGATTCGTGTTGCATTCATGCATTCCATGAATTGGGTGCAGCTTTTGCTTCTGACT
>NW_005841958.1:1186147-1198077 GCF_000455745.1 Alligator sinensis | reverse complement strand
AGGAATGTTTCAAGGGCATCCTGAGAAGATGAAAGTGTGGTCACTGACAAAAACCACAGTGTCAGACTACGGTCTTGAGGATGTTTTGGGCAGCCCTGTGTTTTAGTTCCTGATTTCCCTTGGTACTGAGACAACTAGCAATTTATGGGAAATCCTAGCAGGGGAGAATAAAAGCAAATGACCCTTTTATTTAAGTGTTTAGCAAAGTGACGCAAGCTGTTTATTAAATCATTATGCTTGTTTTTGAAGCAGAATGCAAAAATGGTTGCGTATCATTATCTTGGAGTTCTCGCATCCCCAAATTTCCATGTTTTCTTGGCTGGCTGAGCAGGTTCCAATATGCTATGGCGTATCGCAGCCCAACAGAATGTGCTGCCAAATTAATAGATATATTTAGAGCACATAAACATTGTAAACCTCCTATAGTCAACCTGTGGAACTACCTGCAACTGGGTATCGCTCAGTCAGATTTTGCAGGCAGTTTTGACAAGAGTTGGATAATTCTATCAGCGAGAAAAAGTTTGTGGTTTTGCACGGTAGGAACAAGAAACCTGAATCTCGTGCTTTAGGGAACGACATGGTTAAGTGGAGAGGGTCAAGAAATAATCTCTCTGACCTTTTTCTTATTTTTTGGGGTAACACTGCACATATTACCAACAACGCCTTCTGAAGCAGCAATAAACTTGATGGACCGAGTGTGATCCATATTGAGAAACTGTAAGTGGCAACTTGCAACATTATCTATAAACCATAAAGATACACCACAGTGAGTTCCATGACGCAGAAGGCAGCATCAGCCAGTATTTTACTGGAGTGTATCATTTTTCTATTTCTATACTTGTATTGTTCTACAAAGTTTATCCTCTTCAGCTTCTGTTGATGGAAGAGAGGAAAGAAGGAGCCTGTTGACTCTGGATCAGTATCTTACTCTTTTTGGTTTAACGCATAGTACTTCAGTGGAAAAATCAGAGGAAAGAGTTTCTAGGCCATATGAATAACCTTTGAGCCTACAGTGAACTGGGACTGGAAATGACTATTATAAATTGCCTGCCCACACTTCACTTCCAATATTTATTTTTTTTGCTTTGATGAATATGCCTCACTTGCATCCAAGAGCTCAAAACCAGACTCTGAACATACAATCTTTACCATATATCTGTGTGTGTGTGTGTGTGTGTGTGTGTGTGTGTGTACACACTTATGCTTATTACTGTGGGAATAGTAAGGTTTTGAATCTATTTAATCAGGAATTGTAAAGGTTAAAATTCAACACAGAATCTCCACTCTACTCTTTTACATATATGCCTTATGATTCAGCATTGAATTGTATAATCACTACTATTTTAAATCAAATAATGTTGTTTTTGTTTCTGGCTAGGCCTTGAAAGCAACATCTTGTACTACTGAGTAATATTTCTCTGCATACAGTAGACAGCCCATAGAATCATTTATAGGGAAGGGAAAAGGAAAAACAGGCTTAGCCAACATGCTGAAAAAGTAGTATAACATCATCAAGTGACCATGAAAACATTACATGCTGGCACATATAAAGGTTAACGCTTAAACTGCAAAACAGTCTCTTCGTAAGAAGACTGAATAAAAGAGCATGTGTGCAAGTAAGATGCATAGTATGCACTATAAATACAATGGCATAGATTTCTTTTCCTGAGAAACATCACGCTAACAATTTACTAGTCCAAGATGTTGCCAAAGAAAATGGAGCCGCCTACTTAAATGTACAAGATAGCAAACCAGATATCTGCCATGACTCTCTAAATGCTATCATGATATGTAGCATGATTTATATCTCATAGCACTTTCCCATCAGTGAATCTCCAAGTAATTAGGTGTTGCATTCTTCCTACCTATTACTAAGCATGGCTGTGAATCCTGGTGGTTCTTTCGCTGTAACTAGTAGATGTATGCTCTGTGGTCACATCCAGCCCCAAAAGGGATCATCAGGTTAAATCTCGCCCTGTAAATAGCCATGTATTTTTCAGATTATCCTGAGACGATCTTAATTAATTTGAATGGAGTAGTGCCTACAGATTCCCCTCAAGGCCAGGGCTCTATTGTGCTGGGGGCTGTGTGCAGTATATGTAATAAAGAGAGAGTCCTTGCCCCAAACAGCTTCAATCCTGGATAGACACAAGAAAGTGCTATCAGTGCATTCCCTGTCCAGAAAATGAGGCCGAGGGCAAAGAGAGAAAAATCAACAAATTGATAAATTTTCCCTTACCTGACACTTTCTCTCAAGAAAACTATGACTAATGATGTGGGTGGAGGGGAGAACTACTCCCAGTAAATATAGTTAAAATCTGCCTTGCAAATATGCTTGGATTCTTTAGGTGTCTTCAGAGTTTGTTAGTTTGGGTTTATTTTCTTTTTTAAATTGTCTTGTTAAAAAAAAATAAAAATAAAAGAGGGGAGTGTTTTCTCCCCACCAAAGTAAACTGGCCTGGTTAACAGCAGCAGACAACCCTGAATGAAGCAGACCTAAGATAGCCAGGAGTCAGCTGTAATATTTGTGTAATGTTCCTTCTTGCTTTAATCAAAAGAGAAAACTACTAGCCTTCCAGAGGCCTGTGAATTCTTAAAGCAAAATTCCCCACTCAGCTCCACATAGCGGATCTTGCCTCCGATATGCTTATCTATCTACGTGGGCTCAACTCCTGTTGACGTCAATGGGAGATAGATAGGCACTTGCAGGGAAAGCATAAGGCTGGAGTCGCAATCCACCCGGCAGATCTCGGAAGAGAATTTTATCCTTAATTTTGAGGAAGAATGTGATAGGCTTTAGACTAGGCAAAAAGTGTTTGCTCAAAATAATTGCATGATTGGAAAAAATAAATACAGTGAGCTACTTGTGTGAGATCTAATATGCCTGTGGCTGCATCAGCAAGCTTTAAAAGGACATGGACTCTTCCGTTTGCATATAAAATGTGCTATTTGGCAGTCACGATCTGGTTAGAGGCATTCCTTTCATTCCCTGTTACTGGTTTTTAAAGGGACATCTGTCAGCACTGAGCTCTAGACGGCAATCTATAGCTGCATCAAACTGTGTGCATAACCCATGACATTTAAATCTGAACCCTAAGGGTCAGACTTTTAGTTCAACCATCAGAAGATGGGGTGATATTTTTAGAGGGAATTGCATTTATGCTAGTTCATATGAATAAAAAATGCTGTATGCGGCTGCACTGGTGGCGGTTAACCTGGTAATTGTCATGCCGTAACAATGGCTGGTAGCACTGGTAATTGTCATGCCGTAACAATGGCTGGGGGAATTCAGATGTTTTTGTTGCGTTCGAGAGGATCAGGTGAGCATATTTAAGAATTGTGGAAAATATTCCGATTATTTTTCTTTGATTTATCAGATACAGTGTGTATATCTGGATTTGTTGAGGCGTCAGGTTGCAGTGATTGGCATCTTGCCTAGCATAAGCTTTTGAACAGCTTTCAGCACTTAGAGGTGAAACACTGCAATTTCCATCCGAGATCTCTGTTTATCTCGCTGGCAGCAAACGCAGTGACCTTCTGCTCTGTGGGGAATGATATGAATATTCCCTAGGTAAAAATTCATGATTGTTACAGAGACCTGTGAAGACTAGGACTAGAATAATATCATGGTTCGTAGAGATTGGTATTATGCTTTAATAGTGACCAGAGCTGGATGCTTCAAAGGAAGAGGTAGATGCCTTCCCCAGCACACTGAGCTGTGGAGGAGAGGTATATGTTGAGGAAAGCTTTCCTTTCTCATTTTGGCAGCTGATCAACTCATACTGAGAAAGATGAGAATCGATGGTCTTCATTCATTCTTTCCACCTTAACCACCGTAGCAGCATCTGCTATTGTTATCCACTTTATTAACATGCCTTTTACTTCATGAAAAATTTGAGCTCAAAAGAGGAAAAACAACAACTTCTTAGTAGATTTGCAAGGATGGTATGTGACTGGAGACTGTTTTTAGCCAGCTCTCGGCACTACCCGCATTTGTGCTTGGCATTTTGTGATACTGGGGCTTCACAAAGGCAAATCCTATTTTAATGCTTAAGTTGTTGACTGGGCCACTTTGAGCTGCTGCAGTATTTATCAGATATTGCAAGCTAAGCAGGGTTGGGTCTGAGTGGCTAATACTTGGACAGGAAAACTTTCAAGGAAAATCAGAAGCCATCGGAAGAGGTAGAAATAAGACAATGGGCAAAAGTCTTTTTCTTCTTGTTGATGTAACATCTATATCGAGTAGGCTGATAGATGCCTCGTTACCCATTATTGGACTAGTAAATTGCTAGTTACTGTGATGGTTAGAGTGTAAGATCTAGGCAAGCACTTCTTTTTCTTTTATGTGCTACTTGTCATGTACATGCGAGACATTTGACATTACTCCCTGTGCTGAGCTTTGTGGTATATTGTTTGCTGATAAATACCTTCTGTGCTGTACCACAAAGGAAGCTGATTTTCAGCAGGTGATTGAGGTGATATACTCGAAAGGGGGCTGGGGGAGTATGTATGCACACACTCATGCAAAAACACTTATATTATATCATTAATATTCATAATATTATGGTTGGTATCAGGATTTTGCATATCTTGATACCAACCATATATTTTCAGCATTAATGTTCCAGGAGCATTAAATGCCTTGTGTTAAGCCAGGACCTGTGCTATTGTTGATTTCCTACACAGTAACGAATCAGATATTTGTAGCTGTAATGTGCTCTGGGCGCATTTTTGTTCGTTAGGCTGCTCTGTTGCCTGCTCACAGTGACTGAACTTCATTCCTGCGAAGAGGACTAGCACCAAGCAGGTTTCAGTAAAGTCCTAAAAATATGCTTTTGTGGTGCATAGACAGTGCTGTAGCAAGTTGGGGGGCGAGAGGGGCGACCGCCCCGAGCACCAAAGTGAAGGGGCACCAACGGGTGCTGCCCACCCGGGGCAGAGCCTGGGATGGAGCCACGAGTGGCTTGTTTGGGGGATGGGGGAAGGGCAGCTCCCACCCTGGTGTGCAGTTCCGGGCAAGTATGGGGGGGCATGTGCCCCCCCAGACCTGTGCACGGGGCAAGGGTAGGCTATGACTGTGGGCTTTGCCCCGGGTGCCAAACTTTGTTGCTATGGCACTGTGTAGACCATATTGCTATCTGCTTTACAAAGGTGAATCCCCCTGCCCCTTTCTGAACAAGTTCAGTTTCCTATTTGTGATTTTCAAATTGAGGCTGGGTATTGACGCTTCCCAGTATTCATTATGGTCCTGTACCATCATTGTGCATATTTATGAACTCTTTTTAGATGTCGGGGTTCAGAGAGACCTTGAACAGTCATTTGCACCTGTGTCAAGTGAAGGACCAGGGGGTATAAATTAATGGCAGTTTGGTTTTTCACCTACCTGGTACTATCTGCACAATATGGAGGACAACAGAGACAATATCTTTAATGTAGATATATTTAGAATCAATGAAGCTGCTGTAATTTGTTTTTTCCACCCTGAATTTTAAGCCTATCTAACAAGTTCGATGACTTTTATTGTCATCCCAACAACTGTTTTATTACTCTGCTGGTCCGTCTTGCATATCTTATGTGCCTTTTCAAATTTGATTTCTGTTGGTAGACTGTCCAAAATGAATAAAGGGATGCAACTAGTGGGTTAGTGTACTGATAGGATATTCATTTTGTGCCTGGCCATAAGCTATAAATTACACTCTTATTTCCAGTATTGATTGGTGGGATTTTCTAAGCGCTCATGCCTGGATTTTGGGATTACGTTAATGTGATGCTGCCGATCAGAGTCGGTTGCAATTTTATCTAAATTATGCTGCTTACAGGAAACTGTGTAACTTAGACCAATTCCGCCTTGGGCTTTTTGAACGTCTGTACCTAGCCTTAGTATGTAGATGCTATCTATGATCTGCTTTTAATGTCTGGGCTTCTGCATTTCAAAATTGCGTACTGTTGCTGGAGAGAGGATCAAATTCAGGCAGTCTGCATCAGACCCCAGGATCAGGGGGCTGGAGATGCAGCGGGCAGAAATCTGGTCCGATTTTGAGTACCCAAGAACCCCTAGAAAGGAGGCTTCGAAGATCCCACGGTAGGAATTCACGCTGTTCATAACTTTTAACATACTTTTTTTTAAACTTAAAAGTATTCTCCCCCCTCCCTTTAAAAAAAAAAAAATTTTACATCAAAACAATCTTTCTTGTTAATGCTCCCTTCTGAAACCTACTCCAATTTCATTAAGTTCTAAATGGACATACTGGCTGCTTACAGATGTTAATCCCCCTCTCCCCCAACAGCGCTTTACTTTAACCTTCACCTGTGCTGAATGCAGTGCATGCCCAGAAAAGGCATTGTGTTAGTTGGACCTGGCTTGCCCAATGTCTGTATAGATCAGGTGCTTCAGCAGGGCTATTTTGGCACTTATCTAGTAGCTGATTGAATCAGCTGGAGATAAAAGCACCAAAAAGCCCCACTGAAACACGCAATCTATACAGACGCTGTAGATCTGGGCCAAACTAATGCACTGCCTCTTCCAGTAAAGCATGGGGTTGTTTTTTTTCCCCCCACGTCTGTTAGCAGCCATTTTTTTTCCCCCATCTTCATGAATTATTTGCAGGGTTTTTTTGTTTTTAGCTGACTTTTCAGGGAATTTTTAATTTGGACATTTTTTAGTATGTTAATACTGAAAACTAGGTTCTTGACAAAAACAAGTTAACCCCCCACTAAAATGCCCTGTGTTCTGGGGACCCCCCCCCGTATTAATAAGAAAATTACAGAAAATGTCAGACAATGTAAAAGCGGTCTATTCTGAATCCACTGAAATAGAAACATCTCCACAGGTCTGAACATTTTTCAGAACCGCTTCTCCATTTCCTGTCGGGAATCCTGGCAGAGTAGCCGAAGACCTTGTGGCCTACAGACTACTGACCTGTCTATTGGCCACACATTTAAAAAGTGCAACGGTTCGACACTTCTTAAATAGACATACCTCCTCATCACTGAACAAACACAAATAATCTGTATGGGGGACAGCTGTGCTTGACAAAAGCTGGAATTTGAACACCATTTCCTAAACTATTTGCTGTTAGATTAATTCTGCTTCCATTGAGGCGAATGGTAAAATTCCCATTGATTTCAATGAAAGCAGAGTTAGACGTTTTGAAAATGTCAGCACATGCGTGTTACCATTTCGAAGCAATTTAGAAGATGATATTTAGCCTGTGTATTGCTTTAATACCTCTTGAGGATTGGAGGTTTAAGTCAATCTAAAATACTAACAGTGCCCAGTTATCATAGTCCACTTGATGCTTGTTTGCAGCAATACCTGATACAAGCAACAACCTTTTGTCAGCACATTTCCCTTGGGAGCATTTTCCCTGCCTTGTCATCACATGATTCTTCCTAAAACAGGAGCAGCCAGATAGAAGCAATATAGCACCATTATGTTAGCTGGCATCAACAGAATTTGAGTGCCTTATTCATCTGGATTTTTTTCCTGACAGAATCTGGGATTTCAAGTTTTTTTTCTATTCTGAAACATTTGAAAGCAAAATATTTGAAAATTCCTGAAAAGGAAAGCAATTTATTTCAGGTTGAACTGAGCATTTAATTTGGAAATTTATTTTATATTATGTAACAGCACTATCAATTTAAATGAAAAGCTGTTTTGAAATGGAAAACTGGAGATTTGTCTTTGAAATTTCATTCGGGACAAAGTGGCATAAAAATCAGCAGTCCTCTGTGAAACATTTATTTTCAGTGGATCATCATGATATGGTGGAAGAAGTGTGCCCTTGTTGTAAGAAAGCTAACGGCATACTGGGCTGCATTAGTAGGAACGTTGCCAGCAGATCAAGGGAAGTGATTCTTCCCCTCTATTCAGCACTGGTGAGGCCACATCTGGAGTACTGTGTCCAGTTTTGGGCCTCCCACTACAGAAAGGATGTGGACAAATTGGAGAGAGTCCAGTGGAAGTCCTTGAAAATGGTTGGGGGCTGGGACACTTAACTTCTGAGGAGAGGCTGAGGGAACTGGTAGGGATGTGTGAAATGGGCCCTATTTGATTTGGATTCAGATTTGGCCTGAATCGGGGACAGTGATTCAATTTGTTGATTCGGATCACTGTCCCTGATTCGATTTGGCCAAATCCAAATCTGAAGATTCGATGCCGATTGGAGGATTTGCCCCCCTCTCTAATATAGGTGAATGTACCTTCAAAATTTTCCATGCTTGCATTGAAGACAGCGTGCTGTCTTCATGTCATGTGATTTTTTTCAGTTTAAATAACAAGCTGATGTGAGCAAAATGAATTGCAGGTAAAGTTGCAGGTAAAGGCAATGTGGCTGTAAAAATGCACAAGCAAAGGAGGTTGATGTCACATGCTTTCATGGCATTTACTCTGAACCTCCTTGAAACATGCAGACTCCCCTCTTTCTCCCCCCATAACATGAAAATTTCATGACAAATATTGTAAAACCCTAATAGTGGTTTAATAGACTGTTTATTATTGTTTTCTATGGAAGAGGGGAATGCAAAGTAAAAGAGAGCCACTTTTGGAAACTCCCTGGAAGGACAAGAATAGACCTGCTGATTATACTGCCCTAGCTTCAGCAGATCACCATGAAGCTTTTTAATTTACTTTTCCCTGATATGTGAACAATCCCCTGAAGTGAAGGGTGCAAGTCAATCCATTTCTTATACTTTAATGCTCGTACAGTAATATATTTTGGGATAGTGGATGAAACACAATAATCTTTTTCACCTTTGGAGATTGCAGTTCTAAGAGTTATTGATGATTTCATCAGTCATCAAAGTGAGCTGAATGTGTGGGCCAAAAAGTCCCTAGTGAAAAATGTTAGGGAGAGATCCTAGCCCATCAAAATCTAGAGGAATCTTGCCACTGACTTCAATCAACTTAGGGGTTTCTCCCTGTTCTGCTTATATCACAACTCATACCCAAAAATGTAGCACAGTTTGACTGATGGTAAGAAAAGATTTGGATTTGCAGGTCTGTTTCAGGGTAACTGAGATGCATCATAATAGGTGAGAACAGCACAAGGCTTGTGATTCAGGCTGTGTTCAGGCAAGTGTGCAAACTCCAGGTGCTTATAAAGGAGACCAAAACTCTGCACTGTCCTGCAGAATAGAGGCAAGGAATGCAAGTGTCCAGGTTCGCGTGCTTCCGAAGGCTTGTACAGTGTAATGTAATATGAGCCGCAGCAATGCTATCAATAGTACTTAGAGCACTTTGCTTTCAAAATGCTGCACAAACATTAATTAATACCAGGGCTAATAACAAGGAGCCATTGAAACAGGACACTCTGGCTAATGACATCTAACACATCCTGGATTCTTAACCAATCAACAGTGACTGCTGGAGAAGGGAAGGATTTGGATCTGAGATAGACCAGATCTTTTGCTGGTTAAAAGAAAACTATTTAAACACCCCGCGTATGACTTGGCTGAAGAAACTCTTTACTGACACCTGCAAAGCCAATTAAGAGGAAGGCTTTATATTTTTGTAGTCGTATAGTGGTCATGCAGCTGGCAGCACTTCCATAGTGCTCCCAGGTGCACCGCCCAAATGCATGCCATGCACCCCATTCTGTCCCTGTGTGTCACCAGCTGCCACCACTCTAGTGCATCACTGCCAGAGCTCTCTTGGATAGGTGAGTTTGAGGTGGGTGGTGGAGGGGGTGTTTGAACCCTCTCAGGTTGATCTGAATCTAAAACCCCAGGACATCCACTTCCTGTGGAAATGCTCTAACCACTAAATCATTATAAATTTTGCAAATTTTGCTTTCAGCTTGACCCAGTAAGTGGCAAAACCTGCTCTTAACATATTTTTCACATATTACGTGCACTCCAATTTGCAGTAGCTGTTTTTGTGCGGAAAAAGGGATATGTTGTATGCAAGAAAATGTTGTAAAAGTAGCAGCAGCAAGTACCACCACCTCCATCCCCAGTAGCCATATGTTTTGAGTGGAAGTATCCGTGGATGCTGCACTTAGTGCAGAGCCTGCCGTTGACAGTGTATGGTAGTGGTTCTCTGAGAACATTTGTTGCATCCAAACAGAAGACGATCAAGGGGCAGCAGCATCTAGTTTGTGAATCCCAAACAGGCTGAGGCAGTAATCACCAACTAGTGGATCTCGATCCACCGGTAGATCTCGGAGCCTCTTGGAGTCGATCCGAGGCTGGGGTGGGGGGCTGAGTGCCTGCATGCATGCATGTGTCCCAGCCCAGGAGGTCAGTCCATGGGGGAGGGAAGGGGCAGGGGCTAGATCAAGGCCCCTGGGGGTGAGGGACAGGGCTGCAGAGGCCGGAGCAGGGGCAAGTTGAGTGGGGCCCTGGCTGGGTGGGACTTACCTGCTGGGGAGGCGCGCCTCCAAATAATTTTTTCTTCCTCTGCCTCGATCTGCCCCCCTCCTTCCCCCCAGACTTACCTGCTGGACGGTCGAGCGGGGAGGGTGGCAGTGGCACACGGTAGATCTTGGGTTGCTTTTAAATGCCAAAGGTGATCTCCTACTTAAAAAGGTTGGAGACCAATGGGCTGAGCGATGTGACAGGCATTAAAACACTCAGCTCAGCCAAGGTGACTGCACCTCTGGGCATTCACAAGTTTCCTAAAGAACTTTATTGGCAAAAACATAGGTGTCTCTGAACCCCCTAGACCTTATATAGTCAGGTGTGTTTATGGGTTGTGCTCTTGGATTTAGGTACCTGACTTTCATCTAAACCTCACTGTTGGGGGTTGGAAGGCAAGCTGCATGAGAGAAGCGTAGGAAAACAAGGTACATTAGCCTTAGAGAAAAGTAGATTAAGGTCGGGGGAACACGATAGCCATTCTCAAATGTTTGAAAAGCTGCCATGGAGGAGGACAACTGTTCTCACTTGCCAGGGAGGGCAGGACTCAAAGTACTGACTTTAAATTGCAGTAAAAGTAGAATTAGATTAGATGTCAGGAAAAACTTCCTAACCCTTAGAACAGTAAAGTGGAGCAGACTCTGCAGGGAAGTTGTGAAACCTTCTTTGTTGGAGGTTTTTAAGAGAAAGTTGGAGATGCATTAGTCAGGGATGATTTCGGAGGGGTATTCATGCAAGGGTTGTATCATGTGACCCTTGGGCTTTTCTAACTGCTGTGATCCTATGATTACAGAGAATTTCTGACGCATTTTATCTCTATGCAATGTAGGCACCCTGAAATGTCAGTCCGTGTGTGTAAATATTGCCCTAAAACTGCAATTGCTCCAGTATCGTCCTCTCTCTCTCCCTTACTGGCTTTGTTTTTAAAGGAGACTATACTGGATCAGGTAACCATTCCATGCATACTTTTGCTTGCCAAAATATTACTATTTTAATTAATGATCAGATAACATAGATGACAGTTCATAGTATCATAGTTTCATAGTGCTTAGGGTCCGAAGGGACCTAAACAGATCATCAGGTCTAACCCCCTGCCCCGGGGAGGAGCGGGTGCTGGGGTCATATCACCCCAGCCAAATATCTTTCCAGCCTCCAAGTTAATCAAATTATCTTAGTTAATCAGTTAATCAAATTATTGCCATAGTACCTAGAAGCCCTAGTCATGGCCCATTGAGCTAGTGATGTTAAAACCCAGAACAAAACAAATTGAGTATAGGACAAGACAAGTGGATGCACAGGCAATCTTGATTATGTATTGAACAGCTAAACACTTCACTGAATTGTTTTTATTAAGAATGTTGCCCTGTTTTAGGCATATAATGCTCACAAATTTATGATTATACTGTTTTGTGGTGTTTCTTCTATCACTCAGGGTTAACTTACAGCAGAACATCACTCATCATAGTCAATTTTTACTTGCACCTTTTGGGTAGGGACAGATACAGACTGGAGTTATATGCATTTCTTTTGTTTGCTTTCTTGGAGACAAATTTTCAGAAGTGCTGTAAGATTTT
>NW_005841958.1:1182368-1186116 GCF_000455745.1 Alligator sinensis | reverse complement strand
TGAGACCAGCTTGATCAGGCAATATTCAGTACAAGCAGAAGTTCAGATTATTATGGCTCACAAAATATCTCTGCACTCGACAGATTAGCGGGCTGCAGTATCTGCTGCCTAATTTGTACACCATCAGAAAAGAGGTAAATTTATTTTGAATTTAAATTATTGAAATGACATGACTGCTTTTGGGCAGTATTGGAAATAACTGAAAATTGAAGTACGGTAGGGCTGAACGTCTGCCCCATAATTTGAAGAAAATGGCAAGAATTGGTTAGATTTATTGTAATTATGCTACATGTGCTAAAATCATATCCTTCCCTCCCCCATCTTGCCACTTACCTATAGGGATAAGGAACAGGTTTCCGAATTTAGGGATTATGACTCAAAATGACAGAGCTAGTTCCGAGTCGATCCTACCTTTAACACGCCACTGCCCTGAGCGTGTGTCCATCACATTACCTCGATATGTCCCTGGGAGGCTTTACAGCCTCCGACTGTACAACCACAGTGAAAGGCAGTCCTTGCTCTGAACAGCTTGAGCAAAGGACAACCTGAACTTTGAGTATCCTCTCCTTTGATTGTTTTTGCACATCTTGCTCTTAAGCGCTGGCTTTTTTTTCTTTTTTTAACTGTAATTTAGAACGTTAACTCCAGCCATCTGAAATTATTTCCCGTTTTCCCCCTTATTCAGGAGGTTATAAATATCACATTACACAGGAAGCAAATTCCCTTGTTATCAGATTGTTCTGTAGTAATTTTTCTTTTCCTCAAAAGCATAATGGCCAACTTTATCAGTGCTCAGTCATTTGTTTCCTATTAAGCCCAAGTGATTAAGATACGATTTGACTAGCCAGGAAGAGCTACTGACCTATTTTATCTGTAAACAAAGCTTTCAATTAAAAGGTACCTGAAGCTGGTTGGAAGCGAGTTTTAATAAGGTTTAATTTCCATGAATGGGAATCGTTTATGATTTCCCGGTGGGGTAGGCTAGGTATCAGTAACAAAAATGTTAATTTAAGTGCCCTTTAGCAGTTGAGCTTGACTATCAATCCAAGGAGGTGCAGAGTTCAGACTGATATACCATTCATGCTATGTCAAGCTGTATCTAGATATCACGGGAGGCCAAGATCAATGCCTTTGTTATGTTACGTTCTGTGTGCGCGGCTGTACGTGGTGAGCAAGCCAAGATAAGGTAGTTTTATATTTTCATTGTAAATGCTGAATCTCTTTGATCTTTTGAGCTGTAAAAATCATTGCACTAATACCATCTCAATGAATAGGTTTTTAAATGCCTTAATCCCCCTGCACCCCTCCCTCTTTCCTTGAAACCCTGGATGCACTAAAAAAATGTTAAAACCCTCAAATCCAAGCACAAATTTTATATACTACGTGGATAAAAAGTGTATTCCCCAGGGCAGGGACTGGGTCAACTTAGAGGTTTGTGCAGCTCCAAACAAGGTGTCAGTTCTACACAAATAATATTGATCAGAATTTCTGGTCTATAGATGAAGTACATATGTGCCTTACTTTGTTACATTGTAATGTATTATAATAGGATGCTTAGGATGCTGTAAGGTAACTTGTACTGCTGCATCATACCCATCTGTCCTTTTTATGACAGCTTACCTCCTCCAAATCCAAAAATAACTGGCATTAACTTTGTTTAGCTAGCAGCGGTATAGGAGCTATGACTCATAATGGAACAATTTTGATTCTGTCCAGTAGAGGGGCCTGCCGTACATACCTACCTGCCATTCAGGTCATTACTACAACCTATCAAATCATTTTTAAAACTGTGAGATATTGCCTGAAACAGGCAGATGTTTAATAGGCACACCTCCCAGGCTTCATTCAGGGGTAAAACTTCATATAGCTGGGCGACAACGGGGCTGCTGACAGTTAGCATGCGTAAAATTTTACGTGGCTGGTGTAACGAGCTTCCCTTTCATTAAACTGAGACAATGTCAGCCAGGGTGTAAGTCCACTCATTTAGGAGTTAGGATGAAAGCTGACTTAATCATCAAACTTTTCTAGCTGAGTTAGAAATACATGAGTATAATAGTTCACTAGGGAGATGCTGGCAGACATTTAAAGACAACAATGCAAAAGGCATCATATTATCCCGTTCAGAGCGTGTGCACACAGATTTATTTCAAAACCAATTTACCCATTCCCTGGTTGGACTGACCTGTTTGAAAATGCATGGCTGAAAGAATATATAGGCTTTAGTTGCCCGATTCAGTGTTGCGTATCGCTGTTAACAAGTGCTCTGTATTCCATCCATTAATTGGATATATCAACATGTCCCATGTTAAAAGGAATGATTTATGGTGTGAAGAAACACTTTAAAGGTCCCAGAAACAAACTGATACTGTGTCTTTTTACAACCCAGAAAAATCTCTTTCTGTGTCTTAAATCAAGTACTAAATCATGAAAAATCTCGTGTGTCCTAAATCAAGTACTAGATAGGCTCACATATGTATCAGATGAAAGGGAAAGATGTGCCCTTTAGCCTGTTTCACAGCACTGCTCAGAACTAACACAACCAGCTTTAAATTATAACCTTAAAACAAAGAGAAGCTTTCACATTATTTTTATAGCTCCATTTGCCACATTAAAATCTGAATTGAAATGAGATGTAGATAAAAATGAAAAGCAAGTGGGTAGGCCTCGTTCTCGCTGTGAGAGATCCTCACAATGGTAGATTGTTAACAGAATTCATAAAATGTCATTAACAGGATGAAAATGTGTTCCCGGCATTTCCCATTTCTGTTGTTCTCACAATGACATTTGCTTCTCAAAAAACGTGATGTCACTGAGCAAGTGTTAGACAGGACAATGAAAGAGGCATTCTCTGGAGAAAGGAAATCCTAAAGAAAGCTTTTACGTACTAATATATATATTTATTAGTGGTAATATACATCTATATGCAGACTTCTCGATAGAGATAGGGAGAACCACTTTCTTAGACAAATTCTTTTGTCGTCTTGTCACTGTATTTCTTTCCAAAGGATGATAAAACCAAATGGCATGGGCATATTTCCTATTCCCCACCAGTCATTTTAGGGTTTTTTTCTAGTGCGTTCCTAATTATGGCATTTGTTTAATTAACCTCATGCTATACACCTCTGATTTAGTTAATCTATAAGGTGCAAATCTCCCCTGCCTTTGTGTATTAAATAGACAAGGATGCTAACTCCCAAATTCAACAGGATAGTCTGTGAGCTCTGGGTCACCCCTACATGTCTCCATCTTGCATGCACTGAATAGATTGGGAACTTCTCTTCAGCTGTAGGCAGTGAGAGCAGGAGCAGGCCCATGATTTGTCAGTGATCCAGGTTCTTTGCCAAATAATCTCATTTTCAGGCACGAAAACATTCTTTTGCAGACAAATGTCCCACTGCTTCTGTGAACAAGATTACAAGAGAGGAAACAGGCATTCATCAACATTCATTTGTTGGTCGTTTAAACTGGTGACCTCTGACAGGGGAAGGATTCCTCCAAACCTCTGCTCACTGTCAGTCCCTGCAAGCTGTCCCCTTTACCCACCAACATGCATGTGCTTTATAATAAAAGCTGTTAATGAGCTGTCCCAGGCAGTGATATATTATGGCCTAAAGCCCAGGGCAGCAACAAGCAAAGGTCAGCTGTCAGAAGAGAATGTGTACCTGGTTTATATATTTATTCAGATTTACAGTAAGTTTTACTAGGGCCTGCATTGGGTAGGGTTATCTATGGGGGGTTAAGGCTTCAC
>NW_005841958.1:1162669-1182337 GCF_000455745.1 Alligator sinensis | reverse complement strand
CGATGCCGGCTCGCTTGTTTGGAGATGGACAGCAAGCGAGCAGTGTTTCAGTGCCACTTGGCACCAGGGCTGGGTATCCTGTGTAGGAAGCAGAACTCATTTATGCTGTTGCACATAATTTAAGGGTTTTTTTTCTTTACCGCTTCCCCATATCCCCTAGGGTGATGCTGTTGAGATTCTCCCATCTGCTCCTGGTCTTCACATGTGAAACCAGGGAATGAGGCCTAAGAGTACCCCTGCCGCTACTCTTGATTGTGTTGGGGACGATGGTGGTAGGGGGTGCCCTCAGGACAACTCCACTGCATTGTTTCCAGGTTTGATGAGTGTGGAGTGGGAGCGGGTACCTCTCACAGGGGTAGAGGATGCTTGAGAAGAGGTGTAGTCCTATTCTAAGCTATTACTATAGGCCTGGAGTGTTCACTTGATATTGGACCAGAAAATAACAATTGAAAACCAAGCCAAAGATAAGCCCACTTCACCCATCAATCCTGGTTTAGAAGCATTTAGTCATAATCCCATAGGGCACCTATACATGAGCAGCAAGGCTGCTTCGACACAATATAATTACAGCTCGTTGGAACATACTCTGTTAATTGAGTCTGCTGGAGCATGGTAATTACTGCGTTCCAGCAGACTCCAGCATCTCGTGTATCAGTGTCCTCACCCTTAAAAATGGCAGTGGAGGTGCTTTAACTAAAGTTTGTCCGATGAGCTTTAGTTGAAGCACCCCCACCACCTTTTTTCAGCGCAGGGATACTGATACATGAGATGCTCCAGCTGCACCCCCACACACACACATGCACACACTCCCAGAGCAGGTATATAAATGCTCACAGACAGTAGCTTGGCCACGCTCACTTTGGAGACAAGCACATTCATCAGCTTCCTGAATCCACGTGACGGAGAGATTGCTTGAACCCAGACCTCCTGGTTCCCAGCCCATGCCCTCCTTATCAGGCCATGCTGCTGCCTTGTACCCATAAATACCAGCCTTCACTGATCATGCTTTGCCCTTTTCTAAAGCCAAGGGAAATTCCTGGGTCTTGCAGTGTGCTGTGAAGGACAGGCTGTTTGTGACCAGAAGGGGATAATATCTAATGTCAAGGGCCCACTATAGAGAACACCTTGTTGGCTTCTCCCTTGTGTCTGTCATAAATAGTTTCCATCTCCATCATGTATTTTCACTGCGGTCCTGTAGGCTCGTTTCCTGGTCGCCTGCCTGCTGGGTTCGATGCTTTTGGCTACGCGTTAAGATTGCAGAACTTCGTACCGGTACTGGGGTCTGTATTCCTGCCTTGTGGATGCATTGAGTGTAGGTGGAAGGCAGTAGGAAAAGAGAGAACCATCACTGGTATGAAGCTCACATTTTCAGCTCATTAAAATGGTGCTACTTGCCATGAGTTCTTCAGGTGGGTGTTTGAGAGAGGGAGGACAGGCGTGAAGCACCTGCCTACATTATCTGAAACCGAAGCATATGCAACGCCATATTAAATCCCAGCTTTTTGTTGAGTGCTTTCGAAGCACTCCATTAACTCAGTAGCTAAACCCTCTGACTAGCTTGATCTATAATAAGGCTCTTCTTTTACTTTCCCCCTACCTCCTAATTTTCTCTCTTCTGCTGTTCTTGTTGAGCCCTTCTGCACTGGTAACTATAGAAACACCCATGAATGAGTGACTATAGTACGCGGCTACTGCTCACTTCCCTTACCAGAGCTCTGCCTGGTCTTTTCCCACGGCTTGAGATGCATCTGTTGGGGGCTTTTCTATACAAGAGGGACCAAATCTCTTCCCCTGAGAACTGGATACATTCTGCTAGTTATTTGGCATTTAAACCTGCCGTGTGTTATGACAGAATGATGTACATTGTCAGTGCAATGTGTTCCAGTACATAATTGCTTAGCTTCACAAATTACCTCTGTTCTTATGCATCTTTTCTCTAACACGCTGCCAAAATGATCCTAAATTCTGCAGAATAGGATTGTACTACTGTAGTGTTTTAGACAGTTATTTTTTTCCCCTGTAGTGATTTAAAGGCAGAGTTGCTTATGGTTAGTATTTCAGGAATGACTTTGCATGGTGTATTGCAGTGTTCTGCAAAAGGAGCCATTGGGTATCTTGTTGCCAGGCAATGCTAGTGGTAAAGGAAGTCAGGCTGCATAGTTAATTAACAGGAGATACTTATGGGCAATGCCCAATCAAACCATTGAGTGTGCATAAATGGCTCTTGCGTCCCTGAATTCTTAACCCTTTAATCCTCATGTGCCACTCAAGATCTGAGTCACAGTGCTGTAGCCATCCTTTCTGCAAGATATCTCCCCCAATTCAGATCCAGAGCTGGTCTCTCCTTGCACTGTCCAGATAATCAGCAGACCCTTTCTCCACTTTACATAGCAGCAGCTTCCTCTCTTTGCCAGCCAGTTAATTGGTGCTGCCAAATGCTTGATTTTAACTGGCATTTTAAGACTGATTTTTTTTTTTTTAATAGAGAGACCACATTACATATTATTTATTAACTTTTGCTGTCCCTGTGGATGTGGTACGTTTTGGAGAGGGGCCAATGCTCTAGATGGGAATGCTTCCCCTCTGGGTGGCTGTATGGAGTTACAGGGGTTTTTTAGAGCATTTGATGAGAGACTGGCTAAAGATCTGGAGTGCTAAATAAGAGTTATGCAAGGGATGTGAATAATAAACTCAGCTCCTTTTACTGTACAGGAAGAAGTGCTAGTTCACAGTTTCCTTTGCTTCTTTCCCATCCAGGCTCCTTTCAGTTTGGTGGTCAGGAGACCGTCAGTCTTCTGAGGACTGACAGGCTGGGATCCACAGTCCTTTTATAAGATGCCATGTGGCCATATCCTTTTAGTAGTAAAGCAGCTCTTAGACTTCTTCTCCCACACTTAGCCTGTTCCCATGATAACCAGGAAACTATCAGAGGCCAGTGATTAGCAATGGGTGGGGTACCTTGAACAATAAGGCTAGGGACAGAAGTTACACAGAAACCAGTTTAAGTGATCAGAAACTGGTTTAAACCTGTAATGAAACAAAAATTGAATGTACATAAACCAGTTTCAAAATGGCCGAAACTGGTTTAAGATAAACTTGGTTGAATGTAGTATCAGACTTAAGTGATTGAGGTCAAACCGGTTTATGGAATTTCTGTCCCAGACCTCTTCCCGGTTTAAGTTAAACCAGAGTCCCTCAGCATCCCAGCATGCTTTTCAGCTATCGGCTGGGCTGTGCTGTCTGCTCCAGAGAGCAGGACTGGCCCCACCTATGTCCTCCCTAGCTGGAGCAGGGGTAGGGGCATGGCCAGATGCCGGCTGGCATTGCCCCCTGAGGTGAAGGGGTCAGGGAGGGGGTTTATTCCCCCCCTCCCCCTGGGACCCCAGCCAGAGTCTGCCTGGCCATCGCACAGCAGCCTCTGGCCAGGGTCCCTTTCCCCCGCCTTGTTGCTCCAGGGGTGAGGGTATGGCCTGTCCGGCATCCCCTCAGGCAAAGGGGGCAAGGAGGGGGTTATTCCCCCTCCCTTCCCTCTCCACCCTGGGGTAATCCCAGCCGGGGTTTGCCTGGCCAGGGTGGAGCAGCCACTGTCAGGCATTCCCCACTTCCCACTGGAGTGATGGTGGTGTGTGGCCAGCCCTGGCAGCAGCCTTAAGTGAACGTGGAGGTGGATAGGGATTTAATTCCCACCTCCCTCCCCTATACCACCGGTATGGACCCCATCTGGGGTATGCCCAGCTTTCCCCCCCCTGCTTGTGGCTCAACATGGCCCAGGACCCCCAGAGCCCCCTCCCAGCCAGGGAGTGATCCCGCTGTGCCTTCCCAGCTGCTGGGGCTCAGGGTTCACTTGGGGTAGGCCAACAAAGGCCAAATCAGGGGGAGAGAGGGGAACAAAATGGGGAGAGGGAGGTGAGGGAAACAAATGCCACCAGCAGCAGTGGCACCAGGGAAGCCATAGGTACAGCATGGCCCCAGGTGCAGGGTGTTACCCCTACGGCTTCACTGCTGCCACCCCTGTCTACCTGCCTGGTGACCAACTGCAGTTCGGTGGCACAGGCAGTGCCTACCAGTATGGGCCCTGCTGATGGCAGTGGCTACGGGGAAGCTGTAGGGGTAGAGTCCTGTGGCTCATTCCTGGTGCATGCTGTGTCACCACCGCTGGGTAGGGGAAGAGTCAGCTTGGTGTCCAGTCATTCAGGGGGTGCAAATAATAGCCCCTCCCCAGTCATACTCGGCTTGCCAGGGCCCCCCCCCCCCCCCCATTTCAGCTTCCCTCCAGCCTGAAGCGGGGGGGAGACTCACTGTAGCACCCCTCGGCTTCTAGCGTAAGCCACTTCAGACATGTGCCTGCTTTCTGGAATCAAAAGTGAATGTCTACCCACTTGCTTGCCAGTTCACTCTACTCAGGTTAGACTAACCTGCACATATTGAATCAATTTAGGCTTGGGCTTTTTGAATATCTGTACTTGGCCTTTGACTCTTCACAGTTGAACCTTGGCTCGCCCTGACTCACACAGAAACTAGACTGATTGAGAAATGTGAAGTTACTTTACTTTTTCATTCTGGCCAGCTCTAGAAGCAAACATGATAAAGTGCCACAGAAGGAGCAATTTGGCCTAGAAGAGCAGGAAGCACAGGAAATTATGCAAGTAAGCCCTTTTCCATGAGACTTGCAGCCCAGTTTTGCAACCCTAAAAGATCTGTCCTCCACAGAAGACCTGTGCAAGTTCTCAGAGACGTTCATCCCAGCACCGCTGCTCAGGCCTTCTCCACACCAGTCACAGCAGCACTGTGCAACAGATAAAATGGCCACTACAGGCCATTGAAGTGGTAGAAAAATACCCCAGCAGATAAAAACTCCAGGCACTTTATCTCAGTCCCATGATACTCACCCACTCATACAGCCCCATCAGACTACAGCCTATATAGCTGTGATTGTATTTCTAATTATTGTCTCTGCCCTCTAGGAAGAGGGGATTCAACATGAAGGATCTGGAAGTGTAAGATTGATTCTTCTGCCTCTTCTTGGAGATTGTCCATTGGTCCCTTCTTGTTTGTTCTTGTTCTTCTGAATATGATATATGTCATCCAGTCTAAGTATAGACAGTAAAAAAGCCTGAGGCTGAACTGATTCAGTCCTTTGCAGGTTAGTCTGAGGTCATAGATTGAATAGATAAGCAGGTGAACAGACATTCACTTTTGGTGCCAGAAATGCAGCCACGTGCCTGCAGTAGCCCAGGCCAGAAGTCGGGGGTGCTAGAGCATGTCTCCCTGCTCAGCTGGAGCAGATAGCTTAGGCCAAGGCTACTCTGCCCACCCTGCAAACAGGGGATTTGCGGGGGAGGTGCAAAGCATCCTGGGATGCTGGGGAGGTGTGCGTTAACTTGAATCTGGAGGGGATCTGGTGTCAGAAGTTCAGTAAACCGATTTAACATGCATCAGTTAAGTCTGATACTGCATTCGTTCAGGTCTCTTTTAAACCAGTTTTGTCCATTTTGAAAGTGGTTTATGTGCACTGAACTTCTGTTTTGTTACAGATTGAGTCAGTTTCCAGTCGCTTATACCGGTTTATGTGTAATTTTTGTCCCTAGCCCCAGAGTGAAAGAGCATGTTGTTACCTAAGGAAAACTCAACACATTTGCCTTTTTCTGTGCTTCTCAGGACATCTGAAAGCCCACCAATCCCAGCAATTAGCTGCAACTAATAAAATAGTCAGTGCTAATAAAACAGTCTGTCCTCTGTCGTTAACTGTTCCTGACATTTACTAAAAGACTTTTTCTCCTTGTAAGCAAGTTTATTTAGATGAGAAAAACATCAGAAAGGAAACTAATTTTCGAGAGTGAGATTCTGAGGGAAAATTTCATCTCCTTCAAATTAGGGCACCGTGGATCTGCCTCTGCACTCCACGGGGCAGAAATACCCCAGTGAAAACCACACATCCGGGGGAGAAAACCCCAGAGATTAAATCTTGTGTCAAAGGCTGTGTAATAGACTTTTTCTTTAGGGGCGGGGGGAGAAGGGGAAATCCATACAGCTCTTTCCCATATGGACCGGTGGGGTAAATTGTCCAAGCTCAGAGCTAAATTTTCAGCGCCTGTAGCTGAGTCATTTGTTTCAGAAGAGTTCAGTTCTCACTTAATCATCTGCACCCAGGCTATAGTTTCACAAGTGCTTGCTTCACCTTCTCCCAATGCTCCTACTGTCTTTTTAAAGACAGTAGGAGCATTGGGAGAAGGTGAAGCATTTTCAAAAGAGTTTAGCGGCAAATGTGAAAAGGCATTGCAAGAGCAGCTGAGTTCTTTCAAAAATCTCAGGCCTGTCTTGCAGTGCCTAACTGGGACCAGAGCCCTTCAGGAAATCCTGAAAGGCCAGACCAGAAAACACTTAAACGCCGTTATTCAAGTGAGGAGTGTCATTGAGTCCAATGGTTCGGGTGGGCGTGAGTGAAATCACACAATTGTTTCAGTATTTACAGGATCAGGCTCTTAAAATATAGCCAGCAACTCCTGTCACTAAAACAAGATAATACATGTATAAGACAGGTCATATGTTTAAAAAGATGTGGCAAAAAGTGGTTCCCTCCTAGAAAGACGTTATCAAGCTTAGTGGAACCTGAGCTTGCATTTTATTCTTTCCAGAAAGAAAGTGCTTTCTGTGCACTTTGGTGTTTCAGTTGTGCAAACTGTTCAGCTTAAAGAAACTGGTAGTGAAGGTAGGAGAGCACATGCAATTAAACGTTTAAGTAGGAGGAGAATACTTGGTGGTTTCTGTAATTTTTCTGTGATTTTTTTTTTTTCTTCTTTTATGCCAGTGAAAATGCCCTGAATTACTAACACCAGAGTCATTCATCAGCTCTCTTCCCCCCCCCCCCCCCCCCAACTTTCTCCCCAACCATTCACTCAAAACAGATGTTGCTAAAGGACCAACAGTGCAAGGTTTTGCTCGTGCTGGTCAACTGCGTATCAAAATGAGAACGGCTAGAAAACCTACAGTGAAACAGTTTTCCCTTGGAAAACTCAGAAAAATCAGAACACTTTACCAGAATATGTCAATTTTGATAAATTTTTCTTGGAGAAAGGTCGAAGCAAAAATGTTTTAATCTTTTTTTTGATAATGTAGAAACATTGCATTTCAAGGCAGTAATAAATTTCATTTTGCCTTATCTTGTTTGTTTCAAATAGCATCCTGTCTCTTAAAGCTATATTTAATAATAGGTTGGCATCAGAAAACTGAAGTGTTTAATTTTTTTTGTTGGCAGTGACTAGATCCAACACTGTCAAAATCAAGTGTTTAAATGCTTCTGAATAAAACATTTGGGAGTTTTCCATTCAATGAAAATATTTTTATTTTTGTTTCCTATTTTGAATATTTTTTTAAATGTTGGAATTTCTCACAGGCCAGAAAGAAACAAAAGCCTGATCTGATTGAGCCACCAGCAAAGGTGGAACAATTAACTAGTCTCATGTTTAGATTTCTGTCTTGTTAATAAGGCGTAGTAAGGAAGTCCATTGGAGTCAGTGGGAAAAATGCTAGTGATCACCCGGACTTGAACTGTTGCCTTGGCATGTTGTGTTTCTTTTAAAATCAGAAATAAATAGATCCCAAAAAATGGGATTGTGTTTTGGAGAGCAAGTGGCCTGATAGGTAAGATTTAGTTATTTATTCTGAGGCACTGTAAATGTTTCTTAAATGCATTTTATATCTTTTAGCCTACTTTGGGTTGCACTGGAGGAGCCTCTCCTAGAGACTCTACATGGTGCTGAGTTAGCTGCATCTAAGCACTGCACATTTCAAATATAAAAATACACAACATGTGAAAGAACAACCCAGCAACCGAAATCCCAAAGATGTTGGCAGAATGCAGCCCAGCTGGATCTAGGCAAACTCCAAGAGCTAATAATTCCCTATTAATACATTTAAATAGGACATGTACCTAAACCATCTGAATGGGCTCCAAAGTTCAAGCATCAGTTTGAGCACTGGATGTCACATGGATTAAAAGCAGCCAGGACATGATTCGGACAGATTTCCTACGGTAGAAGTTTCCACAGATCAGGTTCTGAACTGTTGCTGGGCTGATCCTGACCGGCATTGAAGATGGGGCCTGATTTTCATTTCCAAAAAAGTCCCTTCACGCCAACCTAAGCACACGGTAAAACGTTGGAGTGGGCGTAAGGCTTCTTCTGCTGGAGTGGTGTCACGCAGGATTTACTATAAATGAGTCGGGCCATGAGAGTCCATGGCTGATTAGAGTTTGTGGGCAAGAAGACTAGGCAAGTGACAGTTGATCACGAGTGTAGTAGTTGTAAAAGTATTCCCTTGAAATTATTTCTTTTCCAGATTCAGGTCATTATTTTTCTTGGGTGGGCAAGTAAATGCTTGCTTTTTTCAGGGACCGCTGTGGAACAAGGTTGTGAAGGACTTCACTGTAACTTCGACTTCGGTCCTCTGGCAGACAGTGCAGTTTGTAGACAGCTAGCAAAACCCTGCCGTACTCTTAGACTAAAGTTAGGAGTTTTCATGAAATTCACACCTCTGTGAATCTGGAGGACTGAAAATGAAATGCATCTGCCGTTGCCTCTCAAATATCAATAGGAAACTTTCCAAGCTGAGGCTGTCAGGCAGGTTGCATCTGTAGCAACATGCAGATGATCAGTGTGTAGATGTTCCAGGACAACAGGCAAGGCATTCACAAAAACATTAACAAAATCTTGGACTGGTCTGAGCACCAGCAAAAAAAAGTGCACAGAAGCCTATGACAGATTGATGTGTGATGGGAGCTGCAGAATTTAATTCCTTTGAAAGGCATATTCTGGGCTTTTTATCTTATCTTATCTTATTCGTTTTGGCCTTAAAAACCAAATTTGAATTTTCCCATTGGAAGTTAGGGGCATTTTTACATGCGTTCCTGACACGGCGCCGGGCGCTTTTAATTAGCAATGTACATCATATGTATCAGCAGCACAGAGCGCTTCCGCGCTGAGAAAATGGCAGCAGTGCTTTTTGAACTCAAGCATATTGAATGTATTTTAGTGCAAAGCACACTGCTGCCATTTTTGCAGTGCAGAGGCACACTGCGCCACTAATGCACATGACACACGAGGCTGCCAGAGCGTGTCAATTTACATGCTCCAGCACACTTGATTAACTGAGCCTGCTCCAACGTGCTGGGTTTCCAGTGCGTCGGAGCAGGTTCCCTGCATGTCAGTGCCCCAGGTGCTTAAATAACTAAAAATCTGACTGTAACTCTGCCTTTACTTCGTGGTTTTGTTTTTCTTTTGAGAGCACTATAGTAAATTAGAGGTTTCTTTTAGAGATTTCTGGTGATTCCACATGCTTCTTGAAATACAGATGAGCCATAGGGATCCTCTAATGTTTTGTACAAGATAAACAAGCCTTGTGTTTCAAGAATGGTGGAAAGATTGAAAGGAAAGAATAACTGTGTGCATGAAATTAAAAAAAAAATATTTTAGGGAGGTTCAGATTGGGCAGCAAAAGTTATTAGAGGCATCAACACATTTCTAAATGAATGGGGACATAACATACTGGGCCTATTTACTTTAGAGAGCGGGAGAATAGGAATGAGTATGTAAATGGCACATGTCATAAAATAAATATTGACCAGGAGGTGGAGTGGCACCTTCCATTCTCCCCATCTCATAATTAAATCAAAAGTTGATACAGCAAAAGCTGTGTTAGCTAGCACTTTATTAGCCAGAAAACTACTATCTGAGGGATGCAGCAAAAGTGAAACTGGAAGTACCACTTCTGGGGGACTTCCGGTTTCGCAGCTGGGAACCAAGGTTTTATTTGTCACTTCTTTGGCCCATGGCCCGGGGCAAAGCAGCCTGCGTGGGGCCCCCCCTCCCTGTCCCCCTGCACACTGATGCCAGGGAGTGCACCAGACGGTGCACATTTGATTACCCGGCATATTTGATTAACTGGCATCCCCCATTCCCGGATAACCAAGTTTTACTGTAAATAAAATGAAATGTACCTCGTTTAATGCTGATGAAAACTATTTCTTAGTCACAAAATGCACTCTGTCTGTGATCTCATTGAAACCCAAAACTTTACTGATAATCATTTAAGGATTGAGCATGTACATAGACAGCAAAAGCATCCAGAATTATAATAGCATGGCTTAAAGCAAAGAGAGAGAGTTTTGTAGAAGGGTATAAGCTCTGTAACTCAATTAGTTGTATCTAATTAATGGAAATGGGAGAGAATTTGTGGGTAGGTTTTCTAATAATTGCTTTCCATAGGGTTCCTCATGCCTTTTTTTGAAGCACTGGCTAGCAGCCAGTATTAGAAATAAAAGCCCTGGACTAGATGGGCCACTAGTCTGATCCAGTAGAGAGGGGAGTGACATTGTTGTGCCTGGCGCTGTATATTTCAAGTGATTTTGTTAATAACAATTTTTCATTATTTGTGTTAAAACTGCACGTTTATCATAGATTTCATAGATGTTAGGGCTGGAAGGGACCTCGGAAGATCGAGTCCAGCCCCCCGACCGAAGGGCAGGAATTCAGCTGGGGTCATAGGATCCCAGCAAGATAAGCATCCAATTTTCTCTTCAAGGTATTCAATGTGGGTGCTTGAGCCAGTTCCGACGGCAGGCTATTCCAGACCTTGGGGGCTTGGACAGTAAAGAAATTCTTCTTTATGTCCAGCCTGAAACGGTCTTGTAGTAGTTTATGACAGTTCAACCTCGTCATCCCTTGGGGCGCTCTGGTGAACAAATGTTCCCCCAGATACTGATGGTCACCCCTGATAAACTTATAGGTGGCCATCAGATCACCCCTGAGCCTGCGCTTTTCCAGGCTAAAGAGCCCCATATCAAGTGGGAGGAGATCACCTCTCCTAGAGTAGCCCTCCCTTACACAGGGAGGTTGAGCTGCGGGGCGGGGATATGGCCAGGCTCTGGCAGGCCCACCCCAGCAGCTCCCTGACAGCTGGGATTAGCAGTACACAGGGCTGCCCAGCCCCAGAGGGGAACTCTTCCCCCTGCTCCCTCTCCACCACAGCTGTGGGGCCGGGAGGGGGTCCCTGCTTGGTGCTGGGGGGGGGGTCTTCTCCCTCCTCCCCACCCCTGCAATGGGGTTGGGAGGGGGGCTTCTGCAAAGCTGTCTGGCTCCAGAGGGGGACTCTTCCCCCTGCTTCTCCCCCATCACTGCAGGGTGAGGAGCGGGGCCTCTATGGAATGCTGTCCAGCCCCAGAGGGGGACTATTCCCCCCACGTCTCCCCCCCAGGGCAGGGGGAGGCTGTAGGGGAACTCTTCCCTCTCCTCCTCCCCCCAGAAGAGCAGCAGGAGCACGGAGCTCAGCTAGGCAGCATGTGGGGTGTGAGGGAGTTGGGGGTGTAGGGACTCCCACATGCTCCCCCTATGGCATGCAGCCCCCGTTGCCTGGCAGCAGCAGCAGGCAGGGAGTTCAGGTGCTCGTGCCTGGTGCAGGGATGGCTCTGGCCAGTGCTGCATGAGGGTGTGAGGGAGCGGAGCCTGCCTTATCCCTGTGGCTCTGCTCCCTGAGCCTGCAGCTCTAGCACTCGTAGTGGGGGAAGCCCCGCACTGTAGCCCGCTGCCTCCCCAGCTCCCTGGCACTCTGCCAGGGGTGGAGGGAGCCCCTTCCCCAGCTTCCCCACAGAATGGAGCGTGGGGTTTCCCCTCTGTGAGTGTGAAGCTGCAGGCATGCTGTGTGGAGCCATGATAGAGGCGGCCAGCACTGTGCTGGGGACAAGAAGTGGCTGAGCAGGCTGTGTGGGGCTGCGCTCCTATCCCCGGGGCTCTGAGCTGTGTGCCTCCACACTCAGAGGGGAAGCCCCACACTGCACTCTGCGGGGAAGCAGGAAATGGGGCTCCCTCCACCCCTGGCAAAGTGCCAGGGAGCTGGGGAGGCAGCAGGCTGCAGTGCAGGGATTCCCCCGCTTCGAGTGCTGGGAAGAGGGAGGGTGGGGATTCCCCTTGGCTCCCCAGGGTTGCCTGGGCTGGGAAACATAGGCTGGGGGAATCTCCTGGAGGGCAGGCTCCCCCAAGGTGGGCCAGCATCCACACAGGGGGCTCCTGAACCCCCTGTTGGGGGACAGCAGGACTAGGAACAGACATTCAAAAAGCCTGAGCCTGAATTGATTCAATATTTGTAGGTTATTCTAACCTGCAAAGCTTGAGCTGATTTGGAGGCAGATAGACATTCCCTTTTCATTCCAGAAATGCAGGCACATACCTGCAGTGGCTCAGGCTAGAAGTTGGAGGGTGCTAGAACAGCCCTCTCTTCCCTTCCACATTGCTGAACTGAGGGCAGGGTGTGGCCAGGCCCCAGCAGGACACCCTGATTAGGGAGGGGTCCCCCACCCCTCCAATGCTCCTCTGAACCAGAAGGGAGTTGCACACAATTTACTGACACAGCAGGGAGTTGCACAACAGTTATCAGCCCATCATCAAAATAAAAGCTTCCCTCATTAGTTCAATCTCTTCTTAAACAACCTTTTCCAAGGAAGGAATGGAGGGACATTACCAGCTACCTGGTTAAGTCTGATACTACATTCAACCAGGTTTATCTCAAACTGGGTTCAGCCATTTTCAAACTGGTTTATGTGCACTGAATGTCTGTTCTGTTACAGGTTTAAACCAGTTTCTGAACACTTAAATTGGTTTATGTGTAATGGATGTCCCTAGTCCAGGGATTTGGGGGCACTTGGCTGGGCTGGCAGTGGCCAGCAGGCTGGGAGATGTGCTTTAATGCCCCATGTCCACTGGCCTGGGTCAGTGCAGACCTCCCCCTGCCTTTCCCAGTTGAAAACATAATGTCAGTTCAGTTGGTTATTGGTTCAGCTTTCCTAAAGGAAGTTGCCCAGTTTGAATTGATTTAGCCTCAGGCTTTTTGACGGTCTGTACTTAGCCTGGGTGAGCAGGGGTTGGCAGCGTTTTTGGGCAGAGTGCCCAAAACACCTGCAACCTTGAGCTGTAAGATGTTGGCATGCCAGTGATAGATGGCGGGGGAGCTGCGAAGGGCCTGATCCTTGTTGCAGCAGTGCAGCTCTGGCCTCTTCCCCGAGGTGCATGTGCCAAGCAGGTTACCATTGCGTGCCATGCTCTGGTGCACATGCCAGGGGTTACCTACCTCTGGTCTAGGGCTAGTGTCTTCCACAACCTGCATGAGTGCCCTAACCATTAAGCTATTGAACTAAAGCATGGGAGGGTCTTCTATCTCTTCCTCCATTGTGTTGGCAGTAGGTACACATGCAGGAAGGTAGGGTAATTTCTGTTTCATCTATGGATGAAATGGGATCACAAACTGTGCTCGAGTGCCAAGAAACAGCATTTATGTGTCTGGGTAACTGCCATTTAGGTGCATAAAGTGAAAGAGACGGAGGCTAAGGGCTAAATTGTGTGGCTGAGTAACATGAAAATATTTTCCTGTCTCCTAGGATTGTTGCAAGGGTAAATGCTCACGTACTACACTGATGGAAGCCACAGAAGTAGCTAGATGAGATTTGAGGGCTGATCCCAATCCCAAATGTCATGTGTACAAGTTTTTTTGTTTACAGTATGTATAGAGCACAGAGATAGCTTTGCCATAAAGGATCAGGGTACATGACACTAGAGACACTACACATGCCTTTCGTTTTTCAGTAAGTGCAGTATAGAGAAAATGCTTTTTTTCCCTGTAGGACTAGTTGACATGATGGAGAATGAGCTTTAATCTGCAGTATGTAAGAGCTGAGTTGTTAAGCAAATGCAGTGCTGAGATTTCACTGTCACTGGGAGTTCACCTTGTGTTACCATCAGCAAACTGAGATTTCAAATCAGTCAGGCACTCCAAGTCCACGTGATAAAACTAGCGTCTAAAAGATGGCACCTTCGTCAGGTTTTGCGAAGAAAAGCTGCCTTGAAGATTGCAGAGGCTCCTGACCAGAACAGACAGCGTAAAGACAGGAATCAAGGCACTGTGTGAAAAGCCTTCACTTCTGCAACCTGCACAATTACCAACCTATTCAGAGAAATCTCCCCTTTTAGCTTTTAGCTCTGCCAGACAATTTACCCTGTCTCAGTTGTCTCAATGCATTATGTCCTTCAAACCCCCTAGAATTACATTTTGGAGCCAGCAAGAACTGCTGGCTGCATGGGAGAGGCTGAGAGCTGAAAGGTCAGGTCGATTTAAAGCAGTTGATCAGAATCTTTAGCATAAAGACGTCACAGGCAAAATAGTAACACTACTTTATGCTCGGCTAAGAGCCAGTGATTCATCAGCAGAGGCTGCTTATTTTTGTGGAACGGTGCAGAAGAAGAAAGAACTTGCTGGCTGTATTGATCCCAGCCGTAACAGGCGACCTGGGAGCCCTTCTCAATTCTGGATGGAAATGTAATGTCGGGAAGAGCATCATCCAATTTGAATATATCAATATGTTTTTAAAATCAAATGTATTTTTTAAATGTTTCTGCCCCAACCTAGTGTAGTCAGTGTCTCCCAGCACAATCTTGACGTTGGCCTTTCAAGTGAAGCTGTTATGTGCTGCTGAATGTATGGCAGTGGAAGGGATGACTCTGAATGCTGAGCCAAGGGTTTTCAACCTTTTTTAATAAGTGTATCTCTGGTGGCCAGACACAGAACAGGGCGAGGGGCGCGCTCAGACGTGGAGCGGTGGCAGCGCAGGGCGGTGGGTGGCAGCAGCTGCCACCAAATGCGTGCTTCCCCACTCACATCCAGCCAGCACCTGTGCAGCCTGCAGAGGGGCATCCCTACCCTTGCCCCCACCCCAGCGGCCTTGCTCCTGGGAGGTGGTGGTGCTGCGTCCCTGCCTACCTGCACATACTCCCTAGGGCCTTCCTGGGGGTACATGTACCCTTGGTTGGCGACCCCTGCTCTGAGCCTTTGTACTGTATGGGACAGATCCTCAGCTGATGTAAATACTTCATTAGTTAAACAGCCAAACAGTTCATCTCCTTCCACCCTTCCACTTGCTAATAGATGTTTATATAGTGCAGTAAATTCCCAGAGATTTACCATCATATAGTAAGTCTCAAAGTCTACAATTCACAGTATACAAGGCAAGTCAGAGAACAATAGTTCAGGGAAGGGAGTGTAATTAAAATTGTTAATGTGGAGAAGGAAGCAAGTTTCTGGAGGAGGAGGTTTACCAAAAGGGTCAGAAGAGGAAGGGGAAAAAAGGGTCAGGAAGTGGAAGCTCCAGAGCCAGCATAATAGGAGATGCAAACTGAAAAGTGCCAAGGATTGAGAGCTAAGACTGAGAGGAGCAAAGCAGGTAACTGGGAATGCAGATGGAAATTAGATCAACAGTGGAGACTAGGGCAAGGTCCTGCAGAACCGCGAAGGTGAGGACTATTCCATGTGTATGAGAGAAAGCAAATGAAGAGTCTCTCATAATATGGATGGAGGGATGGAAGAAGAAAATATCTTTACAAGGTATTTTTGATCAGCTAAACAGGGAAAGAATGAGAGGAAGGAAGTAGAGAAAGGAGAACATGATTGTAATTAAGGGAATGGTAATTAAATACACTATTTACCACACAGTAAATGGCAGTGCTTTACTGCATATTGACTGCTTGTGTCCATGTCCACGTGCATGCCCTTATCCCCTGGCAGATGAAAGCTAAACCACAGTAGCCTAGACAACTTTCTCTGAGCTTCCACTTACTGTTCAGTAAAGAGTGCACATTGACAATTACCATGGAATAGCTAATGGATAGTAAAGCTCTGTTTCTTTTATCCCATGGCAAATAATATGTTGGCTATGTCTACATAGCACCATGCAGTGCCGTGTAGACACGCAAGCTAACTTTTGAACGACTGAGCTGGGGTAGCAGGAGCAGTTTAACCACAATACATCAGAACTTCGCAGGCTAATTTACCTTGCTGAGAAGGGTCCTGCACCTACGCTATTTCCAGCACATGCCCTAGTTCATTCAGAGTTACCCCAGGTATTTCTACACAACACTGCCTTGTGTGGCATAGCTTTGGCCTAAGATCCTATTAACAAAGAGCATAAAATCTAATTAAAGAACTAACAATACCATTACTCATAGAGCAAGAGAACCGGAAAAAAAAAAGAACTAGTCAGAGTTCAGGAAAAGGTCCCCTTCATCCGTATATTGTATAAAGGTTCTCTTTACATGGTCAGGAATGCACCATACACAGCACAATTTCTGCAAACTTCCAAGCTTTCCATGCAATATTGTGCTGTTTATTGAATCAATGTGCTCCTTATTTAGTCTGCAGAATCATGTAGTATCCAACATGCTCTCAGTCTGTGATTGCGACTCTGCTAGCTGCACAACAGAATTAACTTGGCTCTGAATTAGTCATTCAACATGCCTTGGCATCTCAAATAGAATCAAGTGAATCAGATCTTGTGTGTGGGGACTGACTTAAATGCAGTGAGTAGAGAAATCTCAGAGATGGCAGCTGGGGTTTCAAATTCAGAAGACTATGCTCACATAGACCTCACGTAGTTGGACAGGCTACCTGGCAGGGACAGGCACGTTAAAGGACTGCAACGAAAATGAAAGCCTCCGCACTACACTTCCTTTTATTTTTGCTTTTTGATTGTATCCTTTCTTTATTTCTTTCCCTTGCTCTTGTCCTCATTGTTCCCTCTTTTGAGGCATAACCCTGGAAAAGGAAAAAGGTGAAGAAGATGGAAAGAAAAGTTAGAATTGAAAATACCTGAGGATTTTGATACAAGAGAAACGTAATTAAATATGCCCTCATATTAGCGGGGCTTGCAAGTTGGGTGGACCAGAACCAGATGAAGTTCAACATTGAGAAATGTGAACTATTCCAGGCCAACCCAGACCTTAGAGATCAACTAGTGATACACAAGGAGATAATGAAGCCTAATATGCTGTATTTACTATGTTTCCCTGTGCCAAGATGAGCTGATCTCATAGGTGCTGTAGCCTCTAGTGATCCCAGCCAGAAGAAAATGCTATATATTGAGAATATTATCCCTATAGAGCACAGTGTGAGACTTGAGACTTTACAGCAAGCAGCAGCATATAAAAGGCAGGTACTTTGTGCAACAGTGCTCTTTCCAATAATATTATTTATTTATAAGTCCCCACCTTGTACCACCTGAGGCCTGATGCAATTAAAATAAGGTCATATTAATAAACATCACAATTAACATATCAAAGCCTGAGCTGTTAGAGGTTGGAAGAAAGCTAACTCTCTAATGGAGGCAGATGGATTCCAGGGACAGCATGTTCAAAACTTAAAAAGCCAGGCAACTTCCAATGTTTGGATTTTAATTTTAGTGTTACATGCTTAATAAAGATGTAAGGCTCTGGTGTTTTTATGACTCCTCAGCAATGAAAGGGAACAAGAGCTGGCAATGGAGAAAGAAATAGCAGTAAGATGAGCTGGGGTTGTGGGGGTGGGTGGGATGTGGAAGAGGTTGAGATTAGAAAAATTTGTGGGGAAAGGGAAAGAAAGATGAGATTAGGAAAGCATAAAGAGAGAAGATAGGTAGGTTAAATATTATTAAAGATGTTCATGAGATGGTGTTCGGAGAAGCTAGAAATGCTTGCAGTGGAGGCTGTAACACAGTCGTCTCCAACCTTTGTAAGTAGGAGATCACCTTTGGCATTTAAAAGCAACCCAAGATTTACTGTGCGCTGCCGCCACTCCTTTCCCCCCTCCCTCCCCCCTGTCCAGCACGTAAGTCTGTGGGGAGGGAAGGGGGTGCAGATCAAGGCAGAGGGAGAAAAAATTAGGGGGTGCGCCTCCCCAGCAGCTAAGTCCCACCCAGCCAGGGCCCCACTCAGCTTACCTCTGCTCCTGCTCTGCAGCACTGTCCCTCACTGTGGGGGCCTCAATCTAGCCCCCACCCCTCCCCTTCCCCATGGACTGACCTGCTGGGCTGGGGCACATGCATGCATGTGGGCACTCAGCCCCCCACCCCAGCCTCAGATCGACTCCAGGAGGCTCTAAGATCTACCGGTGGATCGCATGGTGCTCTGGGGAGGTCCCCGAATACTGTAAGAGGGCCAGTGTTGTGCCCATCTTCAAGAAGGGGAGGAGGGAGGACCCAAGTAACTATAGGCTAATTAGCCTACAAACTTCTATCCCAGGGAAAATCCTGGAAAAATGAACTAAGGAGTCTATGTGCGATAGGCTTGCAGAAGGTAGGCTTCTGAATGACAGCCAGCATGGCTTCGTCACAGGCAGGTCTTATCTTACCAACCTCATCTCCTTTTACGATCAGGTGACTCGCCACCTGCATAAGAGGAAGGAGGTTGACATTATATACCTCAACTTCCAAAAAGCTTTCCATCTGGTATCCCACAATGTCCTCACAAGAAAATTGGAAGACTGTGGGCTTAACTGCGAGACAGGTGGGTAGGAGACTGACTGTGGGGCCTGTGTGAATCAATCTCTGTCATCTTGGCAGGAAATGGTGTCCCGCAGGGGTCCAGTGCTATTAAACATCTTCATCAATGATTTGGATTGAGGGTGAAGAGCTCACTGGCCAAGTTCGCAGATGACACCAAGTTATGGGGAAGTGTGGTCACGCTTGAAGATAGGCTGCAGATATAGGTGGACCTAGAAGAGGCTTGCAAGTTGGGTGGACTGGAACCAGATGAAGTTCAACATAGAAATGTGAAGTGCTCCACCTGGGGACAAACAGTCCCCTGCACACCTGCAGGCTTGGCAATGCCAGCCTGACCAGCACTACGCATGAAAGGGACCTGGGGGTAATAATTGACCAGAGTATGAATGTGAACCATCAGTCTGGCGCTGTAGCCATCAGGGCTAACAATACCCTGGCATGCATCAATCGATGCATCTCAGCAAAACCAAAGAAGTGATTCTTTCACTCTACTCAGCATTGGTGAGACTACAGCTGAAGTCCTGTGTCCAGTTCTGGGCATTGCACTTTAACAAGGACATAGTAAAGCTTGAGAGTCCAGAGAAGGGCCACTTGTATGATCAGAGATTTGTGGGGCAAGCCATGTGAGGAAAGCGTGAGGGATCTGGGACTCTTCAGACTGAAAAAGAGAAGGCTGAGAGGGGACTTGTATGCCTCTGATGTAGCCGTAAGATGGGGCTCAGTGAACAACTATTCACCAGGGCACCCTTGGGAAAACTAGGAGTAACGGTCATAAACTTCTGGAAGACTGTGTCAGGCTCAACATTAGGAAAAACTGCTTCACAACTAAGGTGTCCAGACTGTGGAATAAATTCCCTCCAGAGGTGGTACAATCGCCTACCCTGGAAATCTTAGAAGAGGAGACTGGATAGGCACCTTGCTGGGGTCATCTGATCCCAGTTGTCTTTCCTGCTTGGTGCAGGAGGCTGGACATCTTCCAAGCTCCCTTCCAGTCTTACAATCTATGAATCTATGAGATGCCCTGGTTGGTGAGCACTGCTGTAACAGTCGTTTGTATGAGGAGGGGCTATGAGGTAGGATCTTGGGAGTTGCCTACACTTGTATCCTGGGAACCTAGGATGCTGACAGACATGCAGCTCCCCAATCTAACCCATGATGCTTCACAGAAAGCATCATGAGTTGCACTGACCCTCCTGACCCAATAGATATTCACTGTTGCATGTCTTCAGCTTCTCTCCCCTAGCTCTGCCACCCCCCGCCCCCCCAAGCTTCGGTGTTGTCTGCACGTGCGGTTGCCCAGGCTGTTCTGGACAGGGGATGGG